>NW_024070198.1:1040257-1534182 GCF_014754425.2 Oryx dammah | reverse complement strand
CTTTCTTTCTTTCTTTCTTTCTTTCTTTCTTTCTTTCTTTCTTTCTTTCTTTCTAGGAAAAGATTGAATATTGAAAAATTAAATAATCTGCCTGAAGTCATCTACTAGTAAATGCATGAGCTAGAATTTATGTCCACACCTATTTGATTTGAAAATCATTTTCTAATCGTATCTTTAAGTGTGCTTTTTTTTTCTAAATGGGAAAAATAACAGAATGCCTGTAAACTGATGAGTATAATTCAGTAAAGAAGAAATGATGCCAAAGGAAAGAGAGGAACAAAGTACCAAAACAATATCTTTGAGTAGCTGAATTAAAATGTGATCAGTAACATATGGGCAAGAATTGGCACACAAAATTTATAAGAACAGTTAAGAAACATAAATTATGAGGAGAGGTGCTAGTAGTTAGGTGGATGTGGTAATGAGCATCTGTAAATTCTCTTTATGTATACTTTTCTTAATAATTAAGAAGCAAGTATTGACAGATAAATTAAAATGAAGAGTAGGAAAGATGTGGTTGAGATTTTAGGAGACAAATGATAATGTTTGAGACAGTCATTTAGGGAAGTGGTAGAGTGAATGGATTGGATAAATACAGTCTGACTTCTTAATATAATTGAGATTGTTCATGGCGTTATAAACTTAAAATGACACAAGTTAGTGTTGTTTTGTGTTTTTTTCTGTCACCATGATCAGCTGCATGGGTGAGAAGCATAGTAGGAGGATATGTGGATATGCAGAGTAACAGGCACTTTCTGAATTGGCTACATAGTTATTTAGAGCAGCAAAACCGATATTACCAAATTAAGAATAAAGAAGAAAACATAGCTCTACTAACATTTCAGTAAGGAGTAACTCAAGGACACTATGAATTGTAAATTGTATGAGATTGAATTAATATCAATATTAATGAGTTAAAGTAACAGATGTGAAACTAACTGTAAATGCATCAAGGTACAGTGGAGTACTCCTCTGGATCAAGGTGCAGTTGTGTGCTCACTTGTTTAAAGCTAACAGACTGAATGATAATTTGCTTTGCAACAAGATAGTTTCTTATGAAAAGCATTAAAATGGCAAACCAAGTCTTTTTAGCAGAGTCTGCTCAACTCTAGAGAATTTACCTTTACTACCATCCTGCAACATCTTATACTTTTCAGCTTAATGTATGTAAAAAAAGTAAGCATCAATATCAGGTTCTGTATTACAGAGTTTTCCTATTAGCCTTTCATAAATTATATAAAGACTTGACTGAAAAAATTGTGCCTGGGACTCCGTCATTATGCATTGGGAGGAGGACAGGTATATTGTTTATCTGCTAAAATCATAAAGCTTTGGGTTACTGAAAGAAAGCACTCAGGGCTGAATTTGAGGAAAGAGAATCTGAACCATGATAAGGTTATTGCTTTTAATGAGATTCACACTCCTTCAGTAAGTTGCATTGTGGAGCCAATATTTTCTGAAGATTTTGTCCAGTGATTTTTAGGGAGGAATAATCAAATCAGGAGGGAGTGAGCACTACTTGGGCATGGGAATGCAGATACTATCAAATGGTGAACTTCACTGTATAGTGCATTTTTAACCACTTATTGTTTTTATTATTTATTTTTTATTTTACTTTACAATTCTGTATTGATTTTGCCATACATTGACATGAATCCACCACTGGTGTACATGTGTTCCCAAACATGAACCCCCCTCCCACCCCGCTCCCTACATCTCTCTGGGTCATCCCCATGCACCAGCCCCAAGCGTGCCGTATCCTGCATCGGACATAGACTGGCAATTCGATTCTTACATGATATTATACATGTTTCAATGCCATTCTCCCAAATCATCTCACCCTCTCCCTCTCCCTCTGAGTCCAAAAGTCCGCTATACACATCTGTGCCTTTTTTGCTGTCCTGCATACAGGGTCATCAATTGCCATCTTTCTAAATTCCTTATATATGTGTTAGTATACTGTATTGGTGTTTTTCTTTCTGGCTTGCTTCACTCTGTATAATCGGCTCCAGTTTCATCCATCTCATCAGAACTGATTCAAATGTATTCTTTTTAATGGCTGAGTAATACTCCATTGTGTATATGTACCACAGCTTGCTTATCCATTCATTTGCTGGTGGACATCTAGGTTGTTTCCATGTCCTGGCTATTATAAACAGTGCTACGATGAACATTGGAGTACATGTGTCTCTTTCAATTCTGGTTTCCTCAGTGTGTATGCCCAGTGGGATTGCTGGGTCATAAGGCAGTTCTATTTGCAATTTTTTAAGGAATCTCCACACTGTTCTCCATAGTGGCTATACTAGTTTGCATTCCCACCAACAGTGTAGGAGGGTTCCCTTCTCTCCACACCCTCTCCAGCATTTATTGCTTGCAGATTTTTGGATCGCAGACATTCTGACTGGTGTGAAGTGGTACCTCATTGTGGTTTTGATTTGCATTTCTCTAATAATGAGTGATATTGAGCATCTTTTCATGTGTTTGTTAGCCATCCGTATGTCTTCTTTGGAGAAATGTCTATTTAGTTCTTTGGCCCATTTTTTGATTGGGTCGTTTATTTTTCTGGAATTGAGCTGCAAGTGTTGCTTGTATATTTTTAAGATTAGTTGTTTGTCAGTTGCTTCATTTGCTATTATTTTCTCCCATTCAGAAGGCTGTATTTTCACTTTGCTTATATTTTCCTTTGTTGTGCAGAAGCTTTTAATTTTAATTAGGTCCCATTTGTTTATTTTTGCTTTTATTTCCAGAATTCTTTGAGGTGGATCATAGAGGATCCTGCTGTGGTTTATGTCGGAGAGTGTTTTGCCTATGTTCTCCTCTAGGAGTTTTATAGTTTCTGGTCTTACATTTAGATCTTTAATCCATTTTGAGTTTATCTTTGTGTGCGGTGTTAGAAAGTGATCTAGTTTCATTCTTTTACAAGTAACCACTTATTTTAATATGTGAATATACTCAGACTCTTTTTTTATGAATTTGTTCAAAATTTATAGAAATAAACATTCCTTATGCTCAAACTAAATAGGTCAAAATCTATACTGAAATATCTTAAAGAAAGAAATATTTGAAAACTAAAAGTATTGAGCTTCAGAGATGACATTAAAGAGATAATCTAAAGGTAACGGTTTTTGAAACTTCTGAAATGGATCCATAGATATCCAATGGCTTGAAAAACTAAGATAATTCCAAAAGACTATGAGCTTAGAAAATGTCAAAGAAATGAGAATTAAATGAGATGACCTAGTTATAATTAATTAAATTATGCAGTACTTATAATTTTAAGATTATAAAGTATAATCTGATATGAAATAGCCATGTGAGTTATACAAGATGAAAAAAGGATCAGATGATGCATAGGAACATAAAAGTGATTATCTTTTACTTTTTTTAGTCATCATAGATACAAATATTCATGATGATATTTAATGAGCAATGAGGAGCTTTTGTAACTCAAGCTTTCTTCTTTTCACAAACTGTTAATCTAGACTCTAGTTGATTAGCTCTAGGATGGACACAGGGTGAATGCAATCATCCTTGTGTGTATAAATTGAAGCTTATGGTGTAAAATTTAACCTGAAGGTTAACTGATGATATAAGGAAATATGTATGTAAAAATTTGATTTCAGAATGTCTGTTCCTCATATTAGCATATCTTGGGGGCCAACATGGCTTAGAAAAAAAGTATTGGTCTTAACTTTTTTTAAATATTCTTTATGTTATTGAATACTTAGGGAGGCTATTTCCCTTATAGGAAGATTTAATCATAACACAAACTGTGGCAAAGGAGAAAAGGCATGAACTTTACAATAAGAAACGTCTTTTTTTTTTTTCTCTCTCTGACATTTTCTTTCTACATTTAACATACATTTATTGAGCCCGTTATGTGCTCTGGAGTCTACAATAGGTATTGATATAGCCACACAGTGAGTGGTTGTGATTATATTATGTAACTTTTTTCTATATAAGTCTTTTTACCTTTTAATTATGTGAATAGTGAAACACTGAGTGTCAAGTTGATATAACAGGGTAACCAGACAGTACTGTTTTATTTTTATAATTTCAACCTTAAAATATCCGTTATAATTTACTTTCCATATTAAAAGTATGCATTAATATAGAGAAATCTATAAAATGTTTTTATCAAAAACACTTTTCAAATCATGTTTTCTTACTGCAAATCTATTTTCATCCTGCGTTTCATGGTCAGAATTCTTTGACTTTAGTTTCATTCAAATTTCTTATTCCTCACTTGTCATTCCCTTTTTAAATGTATGACCTCACTAGTTCAGTTCAGTTGTTCAGTGTGTCTAACTCTTTGCGACCCCATGGGTTGCAGCATGCCAGTCTTCCCTGTCCTTCATCATCTCCAAGAACTTGCTCAAATTCATGTCTTTTGAGTAGGTAATACCAACCAACATCTCATCCTCTGTTGTCCCCTTCTGCTCCTGCCATTTATCTTTCCCATCATCGTGGTCTTTTCCAATGTCTTGGCTCTTCTCATCAGGGTTGATTTAATTTCAAATTGATTGCTGTCCAAGGGACTCTCAAGAGTCTTCTCCAAAACCACAGTTCGGAGGCTTCAATTCTTCGAGCTCAGCCTTCTGTATGGACTGACTCTCACATCTATACATGACTACTGGAAAATCCATATCTTTGACTAAATGGAACTTTGTCAGCCAAATGATACTGCAATCACCATCAGCGTTGATTTTAGAGCCCAAGAAAATAAAGTCTGTCACTGTTTCCATCATTTCCCCATCTATTTGCCATAAAGTGATGGGACTGAATGCCATGATCTTAGTTTTTTTAATGTTGAGTTTTAAGCTAGCTTTTTCACTCTCGTCTTTCACCTTCATCAATGGGCTTTTTAGTTATTCTTCACTTTCTGCCATAAGTGTGTAATCTGTATATCTGAGGTTATTGATATTTCTCCCAGCAATCTTGATTCCAGCTTGGGCTTCATCCAGCTGCATTTTGCATGATATACTTTGCATATAGATTAAATAAGCAGGGTGATGATATGCAGCCTTGCTGTACTCCTTTCCCAATTCTGAACCGGTCCATTGTTCCATGTTAATTTCTCAATATTGTTTCTTGAACTGCATACGGGTTTCTCAGGAGACTGGTAAGGTGGTCTGGTATTCCCATCTCTTTAAAAAATTTCCATAGTTTATTGTGATCCACATAATCAAAGGCTTTAGCATAGTCAAAGAAGCAGAAGTTTATGTTTTTTTCTGGAATTTTCTTATTTTTTCTATGATCCAATAAATGTTGGCAGTTTGATCACTGGTTCCTCTGCTTTTTTCTAAATCCAGCTTGAACATCTGGAAATTTTTGGTTCACATACTGCTGGAGCCTAGCTTGGAGGATTTTGAGCATTACTTTGATAGCATGTGAAATTAGAGTTATTGTGCAGTAGTTTGAACATTCTTCGGCATTGCCTTTCTTAGGGATTGGAATGAAAACTGACCTTTTCCAGTCCTGTGGCCACTGCTGAATTTTCCAAATTTGCTGGCAGCTTGAGTGCAGCCCTTTCACAGCATCATCTTTTAGGATTTGAAATAGCTTAATTGAAATTCCATCACCTCCACTACCTTTGTTTGTAGTGATGCTTCCTAAGGCCCGCTTGACTTTGCACTCCAGGATATGTGGCTCTAGAGGAGTGATAGCACCATCATGGTTATCTGGGTCTTTAATATTTTTCTGTCTAGTTCTGTGTATTCTTGCCACCTTTTCTTTTTTGTTGTTTGTTTGTTTGTTTTTATTTATTTATTTATTTTTTATTTTACTTTACAATTCTGTATTGGTTTTGCCATACATTGATATGAATCCACCACGGGTGTACATGTGTTCCCAAACATGAACCCCCCTCCCACCCCCCTCCCCACAACATCTCTCTGGGTCATCCCGGTGGCCACCTTTTCTTAATATCTTTTGTTTCACTTTCTTTTCCAATGAGCTGCTTCTTTGCATCAGGTGGCCAAAGTGTTGGAGATTCAGTTTCAGCAACAATCCTTCCAATTAATATTTAGTGTTGGTTTTCTTTAAGATTTACTGGTTTGATCTTGCAGTATAAGGGACTCTCATGAGTATTTTCTAGCACCACAATATGAAAGCATTAGTTCTTCATTTCTCAGTCTTCTTTATGGTCCAATTGTCACATTCATACATGACTACTGGTCATTTATATATTTATAATGACTACTGGTCATTGACAAACCATAAATTTGATTATATGGACCTTTGTGAGTCAAGTGATGTTTATGCTTTTAATACACTGTGTAGGCTTGCCATAGCTTTCTAGACAAGGAGCAAGTGTCTTTTAATTTCATGGCCATGGTCACCATCCATAGTGATTTTGCAAAGAAGAAAAGAAAATCTGTCATTATTTCCATTTTTTCCCCCTTCTACTTGCCATGAAGTGATGGGGCCAGATTCCATGATCTTAGATTTTTTGAAAATTGAGTTTCACGCCTGCTTTTTCACTGTCTTCTTTCACCCTCATCAAGAGACAATTTTGTTTCCCTTCACTTTCTGTCATTGGAGTGATGCCATCTGAGGTTGTTGATATTTCCCTTCTTGCATTTCTTTTCCTTTGGGATGGTTTTGACTATTGCCTCCTATACCATGTTATGAACTTCCATCCATAGTTTTTCAGACACTTGGTCTACCGTACCTAATCTCTTTAATCTGTTCATCACATTCACAGATTATTGACCATCTGGTGATGTCCATGTATAGAGTCATCTCTTGTGTTATTGGAAGAGGGTATTTGCTATGAGCAGTGTGTTCTCTTGGCAAAACTCTTTTAGCCTTTTCCCTCCATAGAACCATTCAATTTCAGCATCTTCAGCATCACTTAGGGCATAGACTTGGATTACTGTTATTTTAAATGCTTTGCTTTGGAAATGAAATGAGATCATATTGTCTTTTTTAGGATGGAACACAAGTACTGCATTTTGGACTCTTTTATTGCCTATGAGGGGTACTCCGTTTCTTTTAAGGGATTCTTGCCCACAGTAGTAGATATAATCAGTCCAGTTCAGCTCAGTCACTCAGTCACATCTGATGCTTTTTGACCCCATGGACTGCAGCACATTAAGCCTCCCTGTCCATTACCAACTCCTGGAGTTTACTCAGACTCATGTCCATTGAGTCAGTGATGCCATCCAATCATCTCATCCTCTGTCATCCACTTCTACTCCTGCCTTCAATCTTTCCCAGCATCAGGGTCTTCTCAAATGAGTCAATTATTCACATCAGGTGGCCAAAGTATTGGAGTTTTAAATTCAGCATCAGTCCTTCCAGTGAATATTCAGATTGATTTCCTTTAGGATGAACTGGTTCAATCCTCCTGCAGTCCAAGCGAATCTCAAGAGTCTTCTCCAACACCACACTTCAAAAGCATCAATCCTTTGGCGCTCAGCTTTCTTTATAGTCCTACTCTCATATCCATACATGATTACTGGAAAAACAGTAGCTTTGATGAGATGGAACTTTGCTGGCAAAGTAATGTCTCTGTTTTTTTAATATGATGTCTAGGTCATAGCTTTACTTCCAAGGAGCAAGTGTCTTTTAATTTCATGGCTGCAGTCACCATCTGCAGTGATTTTGAAACCCAACAAAATAAAGTCTGTCACTGTTTCGATTGTTTCCCCATCTATCTGCCATGAAGTGGGAGATAGATTGGACCAGATGCCGTGATCTTCGTTTTCTGAATGTTGAGCTTTAAGCCAACTTTTTCATTCTCCTCTTTCACTTACAACAAGAGGCTCTTTAGTTCTTCTTCACTTCCTGCTATAAGGATGGTGTCATCTGCATATCTGAGGTTATTGATATTTCTCCCAGCAATCTTGATTCCAGCTTGTGCTTCATTCAGCCCAGCATTTCTCATGACATATTCTGCATATAAGTTAAATAAGCAGGGTAACAATATACAGCCATGATGTACTCTTTTCCCAATTTGGAATCAGTCTGCTGTTCCATGTCCAGTTCTAACTGTTGCTTCCTGACCTGCATACAGATTTCTCAAGAGACAAGTCAGGTGGTCTGGTATTCCCATATCTTTCAGAATTTTCCACAGTGTCTTGTGATCTGCATGGTCAAAGGCGTTGAGATAGTCAATAAAGCAGAAGTAAATGTTTCTCTTGAACTATCTTGTTTTTTCTATGATCCAGTGGATGTTGGCAATTTGATCTCTGGTTCCTCTGCCTTTTCTAAAACCAGCTTGAACATCTGGAAGTTCACGGTTCACATACTGTTGGAGCCTGGCTTAGAGAATTTTGAGCATTACTTTGCTACCGTGTGAGATGAGTACAATTGTGTGGTAGTTTGAGCATTCTTTGGCATTGCCTTTCTTTGAGATTGGAATGAAAACTGACCTTTTCCAGTCCCGTGGCCATTGCTGAGTTTTCCAAATTTGCTGGCATATTAAATGCAGCACTTTCACATCATCATCTTTCAGGATTTGAAATAGGTCAACTGGAATTCCATTACCTCCACTAGCTTTGTTCATAGTGATGCTTCCTAAAGCCCACTTCACTTCACATTCCGTGATGTCTGGCTCAAGGTGAGTGATCATACCATTGTGATTATCTAGGTCATGAAGATCTTTTGTTGTATTGTTCTTCTGTGTATCTTCTTAATATCTTCTGCTTCTTCTATAAGGTCTATAGCATTTGTCTCCTTTATTGTGCCCATCTTTGCATGAAATATTCCCTTGGTATCTCCAATTTTCTTGAACAGATCTCTAGTATTTCCCATTCTATTGTTTTCTTCTATTATTTGATCACTGAGGAAGACTTTATTATATCTCCTTGCTATTGTTTGAAACTCTGCATTCAAATGGGTACATCTTTCCTTTCGTCCTTTTTCCTTTCACTTGTCTTCTTTTCACAGCTATTTGTAAGACCTCTTCAGACAACTATTTTGCTTTTTTGCATTTCTTTTTCTTGGGGATGGTCTTGATCACTGCCTCCTGTAATGTCATGAAATTCCATCCATAGTTCTTCAGGCACTCTGGCTATTAGATCTAATCTCTTTGATCTATTTGTCACCACCACTGTATAATTGTAAGGGATTTGATTTATGTCATACCTGAATAGTCTAGTGGTTTTCCCTACTTTCTTCAATTTCAGACTGAATTTAGCAACAAGGAGTTCATGATGTAAGCCACAGTCAGCTCCCAGTCTTGTTTTTGCTGACTGTATAGAGCTTCTCCATCTTTTGTTGCAAAGTATATAATCAACTTGATTTCAGTATTGACCGTCTGATGATGTCCATGTGTAGAGTTTTCTCTTGTGTTGTTGGAAACCGGTGTTTGCTATGATCAGTGCATTCTCTTGGAAAAACTCTGTTAGCCTTTGTTCTGGTTCATTTTGTACTCCAAGGTCAAATTTGCCCATACTCCAGGCGTCTCTTGATTTCCCACTTTTGCATTCCATTCCCTATGATGAAAAGAACATATTTTAAGTGTAATTCTAGGCCTTGTAGGTCTTCATAGAACCGTTCAACTTCAGCTTCTTCAACATTACTACTCGGGCATAGACTTGGATTACTGTGATACTGAATGGTTTGCCTTAAAAATGAACAGAGATCATTCTGTCATTTTTGACACTGCATCCAAGTACTACATTTAGGACTCTTTACAGTTTTTGACTTTCACCACAAGATGCATCCACAGATGAGCATCATTCTCACTTTGGCACAGCTACTCCTTTCTCTCTGGAGCTATTTGTAGTTGCCCTCTGCTCTTCCCCAGTTACATATTAGACATCTTACTGATCTGTGGGGCTCATCTTCCAGCCTCATATCTTGTTGCCTTTTCATACCATTCATGGAGTTTTCCAGGGAAGAATACTAAAGTTGGTTACCATTCCCTTTTCCAGTGGACCACATTTTGTCAGAACTCTCAGCTATAACCTGTCCATCTTGCTTTGCCCTTCTTGGCATGTCTCATAGCTTCATTGAGTTATGCAAACCCCTTCACTGCTATAAGGCTGTGGTCCATGCAGAGGATATATTGGCATACTTATATATATATATATATATATAAAGTCTAACAAAACATGGACTCTAGTAGGATGAGGAAAACTGAAGAATACTGATGGAAAAAAGACATCAATGTATGCCTCTCTAAATAAATAGACCAATATACTATATTCATGGAATAGAAGAAAACATAGTAAATATGCCAGTTTTCCTTAAATTTATATGCAGGTTAGATGTAATTTCTATCAAAATCATAGTCACCCTTTTTATGGTGGTGGTGGTTTAGTCACTAAATCTTGTCTGACTCCTGAGACCCCATAAACTATAGTCCTCCAGGCTCCTCTGTGCATGGAATTTTCCAGACAAAAATATTGGAGTGGGTTGCCATTTCCTTCTCCAGTTGACCTTCCTGCAGGTTTCCTGCATTGCAGGTGGATTATTTCCTGGCTGAGCCACCAGGAAAGCCCAAGGCTTTTTGTAGGCAAAGACAATATTATTCTAAAATGTACATTGGAATACAAATTAACTAGAACTCATAAAACAATTTTGAAAAAAAAATCAAAGTTCAAGACTTATTATATTAATTAAGCTTGTGTGTGTTGAGAGATAGTAAACCCAAAGATCATTGAAACAGAGATCCTAGAAATAGACCCATACAAGTATGCTCATCAGATTTCTGACAATGTGCAAAAGCACCTTAATAGAGGAAAGATAATCATTTTAATGAATTATTCTGGAGGCACTAGATATCCATATGCAAAGTTTCACAATTAACACAACATTTAACTCAAAATAATCTCAGGCTTAATAAAAGTATTAAATCAATAAATCTCTTAGAAAATAAGTGTAAGATAAAGTCTTTAAACTTAAGACAAAATGTACAGTCAATAAAAGGAAAAATTGAAAATTGGAATTTGTCAAACTTAAAATTTTGCTCTGTGAAAGACACAGATAAGTGCATAAAGAGACAAGCCATTGAGTAAAAGATACTATTTTCAACTGTATTTCTGAGAGACTTATAAAGCACTCTCAAAACTAAATATTATAAAAGTAAACAATTCAAATTGAACATGGAAAAAAGACATGAGATAATTCACCAAAGACATATGGATGTCTTATAACCATATAAAAGATGCTTGAGATCATTCAATTCAGTTCAGGCACTCATTCGTGTCCGACTCTTTGCGACCCCATGAACCGCAGCACATCAGGCCTCCCCGTCCATCACCAACTGCTGGAATCCACCCAAATCCATGTCCATTGAGTCGGTGATGCCATACAGCCATCTCATCCTCTGTCATTCCCTTCGCCTCCTGCCCTCAATCATTCCCAGTATCAGGGTCTTTTCAAATGAGTCAGCCCTTCGCGTGAGGTGGTCAAATATTGGAGTTAGTTTCCACTTCAGCATCAGTCCATTCAATGAACACTCAGGACTGGTTACCTTTAGGATGGACTGGTTGGATCTCCTTGCAGTCCAAGGGACTCTCAATTAGCCGTTAGGGAAATGCAGATTTAAGCCACTTTGTTTCACTAATTTTTGAAGGTAACATATACGCATCAGTTCAGTTCAGTTCAGTCACTCAGTCATGTCCGACTCTTTGCAACCCCATGAATCACAGCATCCAGTGGATGTTGACTATTTGATTTCTGGTTCCTCCGCCTTTTCTAAATCCAGTTTGAACATCTTGGAGTTTTTAGTTCACACCGACCAAGCCTAGTTTGAAGGATTTTAAGCATGACCTTGTTAACATGTAAAATGAGTGTAATTGTGTAGTAATCTGAAAATTCTTTAGCATTGTCTTTCTTCATGTTTGTTATGAAAACTAAGCTTTTCCTGAACTGTGGCCACTGCTGAGTTTTTCAGATATTGAGTGGAGAACTTTAACAGGATCATCTTTTAGGATTAGAAAGATCCAATCAAAAAATGGGCCAAAGAACTAAGTAGACATTTCTCCAAAGAAGACATACAGATGGCTAACAAACACATGAAAAGATGCTCAACATCATTCATTATCAGAGACATGCAAATCAAAACCACAATGAGGTACCATTTGATGTCAGTCAGAATGGCTGTGATCTAAAAGTCTATAAGCAATAAATGCTGGAGAGGGTGTGGAGAAAAGGGAACCCTCTTACACTGTTGGTGCGAATGCAAGCTAGTACAGCCACTATGAAGAACAGTGTGGAGATTCCTTAAAAAATTGCAAGTAGAACTGCCTTATGACCCAGCAATCCCACTGCTGGGCATACACACTGAGGAAACCAGAACTGAAAGAGACACATGTACCCCAATGTTCATCGTAGCACTGTTTATAATAGCCAGGACATGGAAGCAACCTAGATGTCCATCAGCAGATGAGTGGATAAGAAAGCTGTGGTACATATACACAATGGAGTGTTACTCAGCCTTTAAAAGAATACATTTGAATCAGTTCTAAGAATACATTTGAATCAGTTCTAATGAGGTGGATGAAACTGGAGCTGATTATACAGAGTGAAGTAAGCCAGAAAGAAAAGCACCAATACAGTATACTAACACATATATATGGAATTTAGAAAGATGATAATGATAACCCCGTATGCGAGACAGCAAAAAAGACACAGATGTATAGAACAGTCTTCTGGACTCAGAGGGAGAGGGAGAGGGAGAGGGTGAGATGATTTGGGAGAATGGCATTGAAACATGTATAATATCATATAAGAAATGAATTGCCAGTCTAGGTTCGATGCAGGATACAGGATGCTTGGGGCTGGTGCACTGGGATGACCCAGAGGGATGGTATGGGGTGGGATGTTGGAGGAGGGTTCAAGACTAGGAACACGTGTACACCCGTGGCAGATTCATGTTGATGTATGGCCAAACCACTACAATATTGTAAAGTAATTAGCCTCTGATTAAAATAAATAAATTTAAATTAAAAAAAAAATAGCTCAGCTGGAACTCCATCACCCCCACTAGCTTTGTGCATAGTAATGCTTCCTTAGGCCTACTTGACTTCACATTCCAGAATCTGGCTCTAGGTGAGTGACCACACATCATGGTTATCTGGGTCATTGAGACCTTTTTTGTACATTTCTTCTGTGTCTTCTTGCTACCTCTTCTTAATCTTTTCTGCTTCTTTTAGGTCATTTACAATTCTGTCCTTTATTTTTTCATGTCCCCTTGGTATCTCCAATATTATTGAATAAACCTCTAGTCTTTCACATTCTATTGTTTTCCCTCTTTTTTTTTTTTTTTTTTTTTTTTGCACTGTTCACTTAAGAAGGCTTTCTTAACTTCCTCACTCTTCTCTGGAACTCAGCATTCAGTTAGGTAAATTTTTCCCTTTCTCCTTTGCCTTTTGCATCTATTCTTTTCTCAGCTATTTTTAAGGCCTCCTTGGACAACCACTTTGCCTTCTTGCATTTCTTTTTTGAAGATGGTTTTAGTCATCACCTCATCAGTTCAGTCACTCAGTTGTGTCTGACTCTTTGCGAACCCATGAATTGCAGAATGCCAGGCCTCCATCACCAACTCCCTGAGTTCACTCAAGCTCATGTCCATCGAGTCGGTGATGACATCCAGCCATCTCATCCTCTGTCGTCCCCTTCTGCTTCCGCTCAGCATCAGAGTCTTTTCCAATGAGTCAACTCTTCGCATGAGGTGGACAGAGTACTGGAGTTTCAGCTTTAGCATCAGTCCTTCCAAAGAACACCCAGGGCCGATATCCTTTAGAATGGACTGGTTGGATCTCCTTGCAGTCCAAGGGACTCTCAAGAGTCTTCTCCAACATCACAGTTCAAAAACATCAATTCTTCGGTGCTCACCTTTCTTCACAGTCCAACTCTCACATTCATACATGACCACTGGAAAAACCATAGCCTTGACTAGACGGACCTTTTTTGGCAAAGTAATATCTCTGCTTTTGAATATATTATCTAGGCTGGTCATAACTTTTCTTCCAAGGAGTAAGCGTCTTTTAATTTCATGGCTGCAGTCACCATCTGCAGTGATTTTGGAGGCCCCAAAAATAAAGTCTGACACTGTTTCACTGTTTCCTCATCTATTTCCTATGAAGTGATGGGACCAGATGCCATGATCTTCGTTTTCTGAATGTTGAGCTTTAAGCCAACTTTTTCACTCTCCTCTTTCACTTTCATCAAGAGGCTTTTTAGTTCCTCTTCACTTTCTGCCATAAGGGTGATGTCATCTGCATATCTGAGGTTATTGATATTTCTCCCAGAAATCTTGATTCCAGCTTGTGCTTCTTCCAGCCCAGCGTTTTTCGTACACACATATAATTGACAAAAATGGAGTTTACTGATACATTGTGATGTGAAGACTATGTAATATAGGAAGCCCAGGGGTGTGTCATGACAGAATATTAGAAGGTATTTATTTCTGGATTTGAACTTAGATAGTTTTGGAGAGGAACTTCCCAGGTGTCTCAGTGGTAAAATATCTGCCCGCCAATGCAGGAGACGTGGGTTCGATTACTGGGTCAGGAAGACCCCCTGGAGAAGGAAATGACAAACCACTCCAGTATTCTTGCCTGGGAAATCCTATAGACAAAGACCCTGACAGGCTACAGCCCATGGGTTCACGAGTCAGACATAACTTAGCGACTGAACAATGACAATATTAGGGGATACTTCAAGGGAGTATGTCTTTAATATGAATCATATGCTATCAGTATATGGGCTAAGTCTATAATTGGTTCTTAAATAAATCTTTTGCAAATAGTTGGTGAAATTAAGCAAGGATAAAGCTGCAAAAGGTATGGAAGATAGTCACTGATATTAGTGGGTATAAAGGACTATTTGTTCATTTTTATATTTTGGACAGTGTCCTTGTTTTTTTTGATTAGGCAATGCTTTCTTTTTTTTTTTTTTCTTGATCCATCACAGTCACAGAATAACTTCATCTGAGTTCATGTTCTGTGAATTTTTTTTAATCTTCAGTAGAATATCAAGGCCTAGCAGTGGACAAACTCTTAGCCAGTCAGATCATTAGGGTTGCTTTTTGTTTTTGCTTTTAATATTTATTTATTTGGGTGTGCCTGGTCTTAGTTGCAGTATGTGAAATCTTTTAGTTGAGGCATGTGAACTGTTAGTTGAGTTACATTGCAATCTAGTTCCCTGACCAGGGATTGAATGCAGGCCCCCTGCATTGGGAGCACAAAGTCCCCAGGGTTGCTGTTTTATTTCTCAAATTAAAGAAAGATAGCAAGAGTGTAAAAGAATAACATGAATTTTAGAGAATAAGTGAAACTTATCATGGGTAAAAGTGGAGGAATGTGTGTGCTTGTTAAGTATTATCAAACATCAAGGAGAGTTACTTTAATAGACGAATCAGCGACTTTACTGGTTTTGAGGTCAAGAAATATACTCTACTACCAAAAAATTGGGGTGGTGATTTATGGACTAATAGACTTGTGTAAAAATATGACTTACTAGATTTTTTTTTTAATGTTGCCAGAGTTTCTCATAATATATGACATCTAGCTGATTTTTTATCTCTGATGTGCAGCTGAGTGCCTGAGTATAGCATAGAGTAAAAGATTTCATTATATGCTGTTTGTATGCACTCTTAGTTTGTCCAACTCTTTGTGACCCCATGGACTGTAGTCCACTAGGCTACTGTGTCCATGGAATTCTCCAGGCAAGACTACTGGAGTGGGTTGCCATTTCCTCCTGCAGGGGATCTTCCTGACCCAAGCAAGGATCAAACTGATATCTCTTATATCTCCTGCATTGGCAGGTGGATTCTTTACCACTGTGCCACCTGGAAAGCCCTTATTACATGCTAATAAAAAATGAGTTATAGTGTCAGATTTCCTGGGTTCAAATTAGGACTGTCTGTATACCACTTCTGCGATCTATAACATGTTTAATTTTATGTATACCACTTCTGTGATCTATAACATGTTTAATTTTATGTCTCCACTATAGTATCTGTCACGTTACTATTAATACTAACCACTTCACATAGTTGATTTCAAGAATGATATAACATTCAATACAGTTAAAATAATTAATCTCAGCTTATGTTATTATTTCTTTGATTATGTTGCCATTTACTGATAACTCCAATATCCATTATTCCTGCCAATTTATACTTCAAAATAAAGACTCATAGAAAAGATACTTTGAAACACATAGGAAGAATAAAGAGCAAAACAGAATAATTAGCTTATGCCTCCAACAATTTTGAAATGGTCCTTTCACTTACAAATTTCCCTGCAGTGGAAAGTGACAGCCTCTTGAGGAAGAGAGCCTTGTTAGACTCCAAGCTCTATCTACTTGCAGAGACAGAAGCTGGGCTGCATATAAGTAAGGTTATATGTTATCCTCCTTCACCACAAAAATAATTATAATTTCAGTTTCTGGAAAATCTTTAAGCTGAAAAAATCATTCACATTTGTGAAAGATTCAATAAAAGTGGATAACTATAGGTAATAACCTTAGATCTGTCCACCATTTCCAAATATAACAAACTAAAACAAACCTTAAGAATATTTCCAGAAGTGTCTGGGAGACTAGCAGACAATTTATAACAGTTAAAGTATTTTGATTACTAGAACATCAAAAATGCCTAATGGTTTGGTGCAGTATTAATAGTATTTGTTTAGGCATGAATAAGAATATAGATAATATATTCCCATTAGTATTCTGAATAAATAAGATGGTCCCTAGACAAAGTTTTTTTTTTTAATTTCATAAACAAAATTCATATGAATTGAATGAAATATGTCGCTTAAAAGTTTTTTGTTTTCTTTATGAAAGAAAGAAAAATTTTGAGGAGGATCAGGAAAAGCATACTAGTCAGAGCTTAAACTGGACCTCAAGCATAAGAAGCATTCTTTAACAGGGTGAATCATTCTGCATACTTATTAGGGACATACCTGAAATAGTCTATTTCCTGATTTATTGGCCTCAGAGCTACTGAATTTCCAAGCTTATTGGTTTCAATCTCTTCCCTTTTCTGTGAAGGTCACTGTAGGAAATTGTCTCAAATATACTGCATACAAATCTTGCCGTGTGCACAAATGTTCAACATCTTTCTATTCTCATCACAGTATATCTCTCAAAGTAGGCCAATATACATGAATAAAATATATCAACATATCTAGTTTCCTCTTTCCATATAATACTCAAATCCTAGTCTGACAGTTACAAAGAACTGAGCTATGCATCTGCCCTGCAAACTTTGCGCTTCCTCCAGTGTTTGTTGCTCAGAAAATTTACCACCTTCCTGTTGCTCACTCTAGAAACACAGACATCATTCTTTAAAGGAAAGCTAAAAATGACTCTGCTAAAATGTAGAGACACAATGTCATTCCTCTTCTCAACACTGTCAAGTGAATCTTCATTTCACTTGGAATAACGTCCGGATTTCTTAGTTTGACATATGAAGCCTTATAAGAACTGGCTGTCGGCTACTTCTCTGACCTTATCTCTTACTTCTCTCCCAGTAATTATCTTCATTTTACCCAGGTTGCCTTCTTGATGTTTCTCAGATATTCCTTAGACCCTTTGCATTTGCTGTTTCCCTTTGGCCAAATTTCTTTACCATTTGAGCTTCTCTGTTGGCTCAGATGGTAAAGAATCTGCCTGTATTGCAGGAGACCTAGTTTTGATACCTGAGTCAGAAAGATCTCTTGGAAAAGGGAATGGTAACACACTCCAGTATTCTTCCCTGGAGAATTCCATAGACAGAGGAACTTGGTGGGCTACATAGTCCATGGGGTTGCAAAGAGATGGACATGACTGATAGACTAACATTTTCATTTTCTTTATTTTGGCCAAATGGCTTGCTTTGTTACTTAATTTAAATATGTCCCTTTCATAGAGGCCTTCCTTATTCTGTCTAGTACCTCCATAACCCTCTCTTCTAATTTTGAATCATTTAAATTCTAGTTGGAGAAGGAAATGGCAATCCACTCCAGTATTATTTTATTATTATTATTATTTATTTATTTTACTTTACAATACTGTATTGGTTTTGCCATACATTGACATATATCCACCACGGGTGTACATGAGTTCCCAATCCTGAACCCCCCTCCCACCTCTCTCCCCATTTCATCTCTCAGGAGAACCCCATGGACAGAGAGGCTGGCAGCCTATAGGGTCACAAAGAGTCAGTCACAACTGAGCATGCACTCATGCAAGTTCTTGTCGGAAACAGATAAAACCTATGTGTAAATTTTCATGTTCAAACTTTACAAGATAGCTCATTAATGTAAAGTGTGCTAATAAATGTTCAGCAGTTAGCTTTCCAAAATAAGAGAAAAAAAAAGTTTCAGTAGCATTTTGCCATGGTTGCTTCTGTTTGCAAGCTACCAACATTATGCCACTAATCTTGAAATGGGAAGAAATGCCATAAATTGGCTGAAGGTAGACTGTCAGCTGCAGTATAAAAGAGAACTGTAGCATCAGTGCAGCCTGAAATGTTGGAACAAGTTAAGGTTTCCAGCTTCTGTAGAGTTTGCAGTGGTCTTTGTGGGAGTAAGAGGCAAACTATTGTCATTCAACCACTGATGTTGATGGTTTTTGCTACCATAAAGTAACTTAGCTCGTCTTGATTTGTATAAATACGTTTGGGGATTTGGGCATCATACTGGCTCTATGATTTCTGGTCATCAGGCAAATATTATTGTTGCATATTTCATAGGACTTGTGATTAAAATACACAGAGTGTTCAGGAGAACCCCTGGTGGTCCAGTGGTTGACTCTGTTTTTCCACTGCAGGGGGTTCGGGTTTGAACCCTGGTTGAGGAACTAAGATCCCACATGCAGTGAGGCACTGTTAAAAAAAAAATCTACATGAATTCAAAACCAGTGGAAATTTTGAAAATCTTCAAATAAGAGGGTCATGTATGATGTAATAAAAATAATAATTGTTAACTATTCTTTGTTGCTTACTTGGTTCTGCAAACTAAGTATTTTATCTCTGAGCATATTTCATCTTATTTACCAAATAAACCCAAGATTAATGTGCTATTATTATTTCTAATTTATAGTTATTCAATATGAGATTCAGAGTGATTAAGGATTTTTCCTATGTAGCTAGTAAGGGGTTGTGGAATTTTTTTTTTTTTTATGTCTTTCTTTTCTCTATGAGTGAGTGAAGTTGCTCAGTTGTGTCTGACTCTTTGCCACCCCATGAACTGTAGCCCACCAGGCTCCTCCATTCTTGGGATTCTCCAGGCAAGAATACTGGAGTGGGTTGCCATTAAAAAAAAAAAAAGTATACAACTTTTCTTTAATCAAGGAAAGTTAAAAAATATCAGAGTTGAGACTCTCTCATTAATCAGGAATTCAGTAATAATTAATGAAAATATAAAACAAGTCACTTGGACCTAAAATACATTGCTGTTCAGGCCATATTTTATAAAGCACTTCTTTCTGCTGATAAGAGAATTTAATCATAATGAATATTTATGTTCAATTTGTCAAACAATAAACCTTGTTGTTTAATCCCTAAGGTCATGTCTGAGTCTTTTGTGACCCCATGGACTATAGCCTGCCAGGCTCCTCAGTCCATGGGATCTCCCAGGCAAGAATACTGGAGTGAGTTGCCATTTCCTTCTCTAGCATATCTTCTCAATACAGGGATCTGACTTGTGACTCTAGCATTGCAGGTGGATTCTTTAACACTGAGTCACATGCTGCTGCTGCCAGGTTGCTTTAGTTGTGTCAGACTCTGTGCGACCCCATAGACCAGGCTTCCCCATCCTAGGATTCTCCAGGCAAGAACACTGGAGTGGGTTACCATTTCCTTCTCCAATGCGTGAAAGTGAAGTCACTCAGTTCAGTTCAGTCACTCAGTCGTGTCCGACTCTTTGAGACCCCATGAATCGCAGCACTCCAGGCCTCTCTGTCCATCACCAACTCCCACAGTTCACTCAGACTCACGTCCATCGAATCAGTGATTCCATCCAGCCATCTCATTCTCTGTCGTCCCCTTCTCCTCCTGCCCCCAATCCCTCCCAGCATCAGAGTCTTTTCCAATGAGTCAACTCTTCGCATGAGGTGGCCAAAGTACTGGAGTTTCAGCTTTAGCATCAGTCCTTCCAAAGAACACCCAGGGCTGATCTCCTTCAGAGTGGACTGGTTGAATCTCCTTGCAGTCCAAGGGACTCTCAAGACTTCTCCAACATCACAGTTCAAAAGCATCAATTCTTCGGTGCTCAGCCTTCTTCACAGTCCAACTCTCACATCCATACATGACCACAAGGAAAACCATAGCCTTGACTAGATGGACCTTAGTAGGCAAAGTAATGTCTCTGCTTTTGAATATGCTATCTAGGTTGGTCATAACTTTTCTTCCAAGGAATAAGCGTCTTTTAATTTCATGGCTGCTGTCATCATCTGCAGTGATTTTAGAGCCCCCCAAAATAAAGTCTGACACTGTTTCCACTGTTTCCCCCATCTAGTTCCCATGGAGTGATGGGACCGGATGCCATGATCTTCGTTTTCTGAATGTTGAGCTTTAAGCCAACTTTTTCACTCTCTTCTTTCACTTTTGTCAAGAGGCTTTTTAATTCCTCTTCAGTTTCTGCCATAAGCGTGGTGTCATCTGCATATCTGAGGTTATTGACATTTCTCCCTACAATCTTGATTCCAGCTTGTGTTTCTTCCAGTCCAGTGTTTCTCATGATGTCCTCTGTATATAAGTTAAATAAGCAGGGTGACAATACACAGGCTTGACGTACTCCTTTTCCTGTTTGGAACCAGTCTGTAGTTCCATGTCCAGTTCTAACTGTTGCTTCCTGCCCTGCATACAGATTTCTCAAGAGGCAGGTCAGGTGGTCTGGTATGCCCATCTTTCTCAGAATTTTCCACAGTTTATTGTGATCCACAGTCAAAGGAAGTCGCTCAGCCGTGTCCAACTCTTAACGAGGCCGTGGACTGCAGCCTACAAGGCTCCACCGTCCAGGGGATCCTCCAGGCAAAAGTACTGGAGTGGGTTGCTGTTGCCTTCTCCACTGAGCCACCAGGGAAACCCCAAACAATGAAACTCCAAACAATGAACCTTCCACTAACCAGAGTAGACACAGAGTAGACAAAAATAAATTTGATTCTTCCAAATGCAGATTTATTCAGTGAGTGGTTTTCTTGCAATTTCAAAAAAAAATTCTAGTACAGAAACATAAACAGTTTCTTTAAGGAAACATTTTTAATTGTTCCAACTGATGTATATCCTTTAAACTTAAGAGAATTACTTCAATCACAAAACATGACTTTAGAGAGGTAATGTTATTTCATATATGTTTTAAGTTGTAAACTACCCAGACAACTTTTCTGTCTCATATTTTTCTCCAAATTAAGAAAGAAAAAAGTTTATCTTCAGGTACCTTCTTTGATTTATTATCTCTTTAAACAAAAGTTTGATGGTATAGATATTTAAAGAAATATGAAATGAAAGTGCTTTTGACAACTTTAAATAAAAATAATACAAAGCTTTAACTATAACACTGAGTAGGAGGAAGTTAACTATCAATTTGTATTTTTTTAAACTGGAGTATAGTTAATTTATAATGTTGTTAATTTCAGGTGTATAACGAAGTCAATCAGTTTTACATGCACATATCTACATCTACTCTTTTTTAGATTATTTTCCTTTATATGTGGCTTCCCTGATAGCTCAGTTGGTAAAGAATCTACCTGCAATGCAGGATACCCCAGTTCAATTCCTGGATTCGAAAGATTCACTCGGCAAGGGATAGGCTACCCACATGGGCCATTACAGAGTATTGAGTAGAGTTCCCTGTACTATAGATTAGGTTCTTATTATTATAGCTGTATATTTTATACATAGTAGTAGTGTGTATATGTCAACCTCAATCACCCAGTTTATTCCTCCTTAGCACTGATAACCATAAGTTTGTTTTCCATATCTGTAACTCTATTCCTCTTTTGTAGGTAAGTTCATTTGTAGCCATTTTAAGGTTCCACACACAAACGATATCAAATGATATTTGTCTTTGTCTGACTTACTTCATTCAGTATGACAGTCTTTAGGTACATCCATGTCACTGCAAATGGAATTATTTCATTAATTTTTATAGTCAAGTAATACTCCATCATATATATGTACCACATTTCCTTTATCCATTCCTCTGTTGAAGGGCATTTAAGTTGCTTTCATGCCTTGGCTATTATAAAGAGTGCTTCAGTAAACATTGGCATGCATGTATTATATCATTTTTGAAATGGATTTCACCAGATATATGCCTAGGAGTGGAATTGCTGGATCCCATGATAGTTGTAATTTTAACCTTTCAAGGAATATCCATACTGCTGTTCACAGTAGCTATACCAATTTACGTTCCTACCAACAGTGTAGGAGGGTTCCCTTTTTGTTACATCTTCTTTAACATTTACTGTTTATAACAGTCTTTGATGATGGTTATTCTGACTGGTGTGAGGTGATACTTCATTATAGTTTGATTTACATTTCCCTGATGAATATTGGGTGTAGTGCTGGAGAAGACTCTTGAGAGTCCCTTGGATTGCAAGGAGATCCAACCAGTCCATTCTAAAGGAGATCAGCCCTGGGTGTTCTTTGGAGACAATGATGCTAAAACTGAAACTCCAGTACTTTGGCCACCTCATGAGAAGTGTTGACTCATTGGAAAAGACTCTGATGCTGGGAGGATTGGGGGCAGGAGGAGAAGGGGACGACAGAAGATGAGATGGCTGGATAGCATTACCGACTCGATGTATGTTAGTCTGAGTGAACTGTGAATGCTGGTGATGGACGGAGAGGCCTGGCATGCTGCAGTTCATGGGGTTCCAAAGAGTCGGGCACGACTGAGCGACTGAACTGCACTGAATGAGTACTGGGAAAGAAAGTAATGGCAACCCACTCCAGTACTCTTGCCTGGAAAATTCCATGGTTGGAGGAACCTGGTGGGCTGCAGTCCACGGGGTCACACAGAGTTGGACATGACTGAGCGAGTTCACTTAACTTACTTCACTCACTTCATATTTTATCACTGTAGAAAGAAATGGAAACCCACTCCAGTTTTCTTGACTGGAGAATTCAATGGATAGAGGGGCCTGGCAGGCCATGGTCCATGGGGTCACAGAGAGTCGGACATGGCTGAAGTGACTAAGCATGGATGCACACAATGAGTAGAGGTGCTTTTCATGTGCCTCTTGACCATCTATATGTCTTCTTCAGAGAAGTGTCTATTTAGATCTTCCACCCATTCTTTGATTTTTTAAAAATTGAGATAAATGAGTTGTTGGTACATTTTGGAGATTAATTTCTTGTCAGTTGATTCAATTACAGGTATTTTCTTGCATTCTGTGGGTTGTCTTTTTGTTTGTTTATGCTTTTCATTGCTTTGAAAAATCTTTTAAATTAGGTCCTATTCATTTATTTTTATTTTTATTACTCTTGGAGATGGCTCCAACAAGTACTTGCTGTGATTTATATCAAAGTGTGTTTTGTGTATGTTTTCCTCTAAGAGTTTTATAGTATTTAGGTATTTTGAGTTCATTTTTGTGTGTGGTGTTAGTTAATATCCTAATTTCATTCTTCTCCATGTAGCTGTGCTGTTTTCCCAGCATCATTTATTGAAGAGACTGTCTTTATTCTGTTGTATATTTTCACCACCTTTTTAATAGATTAGGTGACAGTAGGTGTGTGGGTTTACCTCTAGGCTTTCTATCCTCTTCCATTTATCATATTTCTATTTTTGTGCCATTCCCCTACTGTTTTGATTACTGTAGCATTATACTATTTCTGAATTCAGAGGGCTTGATTATTTCAGCTTCATTTTTCTTTCTTAAGGCTGCTTTGGCTATTCATACTCTTTACTGTTTCCAAACAAACTATAAAAATTTTTTGTTGTAATTCTGTGAAAAATGCCATTGGTAGTTTGATATGGATTGCATTGAATATGTAGATTGCTTTGGGTAATATAGTCATTTTTATAATATTGATTCTTCCAATCTAAGAACATGGTAAACCTTTCCATTGTTTGTGTCATCTTTGATTTCTTTCAAAAGTATCTTATAGTTTTCTGAGTATAGGTACTTTGTCTCCTTAAGTAGGTTTATTCCTAGGTATTTTATTCCTTTCAATTCTACAGTATGAGGCATTGTTACCTTGATTTTTTCTTTCTGATCATTCATTGTTAATATTCAGAATACAACAGATTTTAAAGTATTAATTTTGTATCCTGCAAAAAAACCTAATCACATGGATCATAGTTCAGTTCAGTTCAGTTCAGTTCAGTTCAGTTCAATCACTCAGTCATGTCCGACGCTCTGTGACCCAATGGACTGCAGCATGCCAGGCCTCCCTGACTATCACCAACTCCTGAAGTTTACTCAAACTCATGTCCATTGAGTCAGTGATGTCATCCAACCATCTCATCCTCTGTCATCCCCTTCTTCTCCTGCTTTCAATCTCTCCAGCATCAGAATCTTTTCCAGTGAGTCAGTTCCTTGCACCAGGTGGCCAAACTATTGGAGTTTCAGATTCAACATCAGTCCTTCCAATGATCATTCAGGACTGATTTCCTTCAGGATTGACTGGTTGGATCTCCTTGCAGTCCAAGGAAGACTCTCAAGAGTATTCTCCAACATCACAGTTCAAAAATATCAATTCTCTGACACTTTCTTTACAGTCCAAATTTTACAGCCATATATGACTACTGGGAAAACTATAGCCTTGACTATATGGACCTTTGTTGGTAAAATAATGTCTCTGCTTTTCAATATGCTGTCTAGGTTAGTCATAACTTTTCTTCCAAGGAGTAAGAGTCTTTTTATTTCATGGCTGCAGTCACCATCCACAGTGATTTTGGAGCCACCCTCAAAATAAAGGCAGCCACTCTTTCCGCATCTATTTGCCATGAAGTGATGGGACTGGATGCCATGATCTTAGTTTCTTAATGTTGAGCTTTAAGCCAACTTTTTCACTCTCCTTTTTCATTTTCGTCAAGAGATTCTTTAGTTCTTCTTCAATTTCTGCCATAAGAGTGGTATCATCTGCATATCTGAGGTTATTGATATTTTTCCCAGCAATCTTGATTCCAGCTTGTGCTTTCTTCAGCCCAGTGTTTTTCATGATATACTCTGCATATAAGTTAAATAAGCAGGGTGACAATATGCAGCCTTGACGTACTCCTTTTCCTATTTGGAATCAGTCCGTTGTTTCATGTCCAATTCTAACTTTTTCTTCCTGACCTGCATATAGGTTTCTCAAGAGGCAGGTCAGGTGACCTGGTATTCCCATCTGTTTCAGAATTTTCCACAGTTTATTGTGATCCACACTGTCAAAGGCTTTGGCATAGTCAATAAGGAAGAAATAGATGTTTTTCTGGAACTCTCTTGCTTTTTCAGTGATCCAGCAGATGTTGGCAATTTAATTTCTGGTTCCTCTGCATTTCCTAAAACCAGCTTAAACATCTGGAAGTTCACAGTTCATGTACTGTTGAAGCTTGGCTTGAAGAATTGTGAGCATTGCTTTACTAGTGTGTGAGATGAGTGCAACTGTGTGGTAGTTTAAGCATTCTTTGGCAATACCTTTCCTTGGGATTGGAATGAAAACTGAGCTTCTCCAGTCCTGTGGCCAATGATGAATTTTCCAAATTTGCTGGCATATTGAGTGTAGCACTTTCACAGCATCATCTTTCAGGATTTGAAATAGCTCAACTGGAATCCCATCCCCTCCACTAGCTTTGTTCATAGTGATGCTTCCTAAGGCCCACTTGACTTCACATTCCAGGATATCTGGCTCTAGGTGAGTGATCATACCATTGTGATTATCTAGGTCATGAAGATCTTTTTTTTGTACAGTTCTTCTGTGTATTCTTGTCACCTCTTCTTAATATCTTCTGCTTCTGTTAGGTCCATACCGTTTCTGTCCTTTATCGAGTCCATCTTTGCATGAAATGTTCCTTTGGTATCTCTTATTTACCTTAAATTGAATAAAATAGGGAAAACCACTAGACCATTCAGGTATGACCTAAATCAAATCCCTTATGATTATACAATGGAAGTGAGAAACAGATTTGTGGTACTAGATCTGATAGACCGAGTGTCTGATGAAATACGGATGAAAGTTTATGACATTGTACAGAAGACGGAGCAAGATCATCCCCAAGCAAAAGAAATGCAAAAAAGCAAAATGGCTGTCTGAGTAGGCCTTACAAATAGCTGTGGAAAGAAGTGAAAAGCAAAAGATAAAGGGAAATTTAGTTCTTCTTTACTTTAGTTTAATAAATACTCATTTGAGTGCAGTGTTCCAAAGAATAGCAAAGAGAGATAAGAAAGCCTTCCTCAGTGGTCAGTGCAAAGAAATAGAGGAAAACAATAGAGTGGGAAAGACTAGAGATCTCTTCAAGAAAATTAGAGATACCAAAGGAAATGGATCACAGCCTTGTCTAAATCAGGGAAACTATGAGTCATGCCATGTAGGGTCACCCAAGATGGATGGGTTATTGTGGAGGATTCTGACAAAATGTGGCCCACAGAGAAGGGAATGGCAAACCACACCAGCATTCTTGCCTGAAGAACTCCATGAATAGTAAGAAATAGCAAAATGATATGAAACTGAAAGATGAACTCCCCAGGTCAGTAGGAACCTAATATGCTCCTGGGAAAGAGCAGAGAAACACCTCCAGAAGGAATGAAGAAGCTGAGCCAAAACAGAAACAATGCCCAGTTGTGGATGTGTCTGGTCACAAAAGTATAATTTGATGCTGCAAAGAACAATATTGCACAGGAACCTAGAATGGTATGTCCATGAATCAAGGTGAATTGGAAGCGATCAATAGGAGATGGCAAAAGTGAACTTCAACATTTTAGGAATCAGTGAACTAAAATGGACTCGAATAAGTGAACTTAGTTCAGACAATTATATTTACTACTGTGGGCAATAATTCCTTAGAAAAAATGGAGTAGCCCTTACAGTCAATGAAAGAATCTGAAATGCAGTACTTGGGTGCAATCTCAAAAATGACAGAATGAGGTTGGTTCACTTCCAAGGCAAATCATTCAATATAACAGTAATCCAAGTCCATGCCCCAACCACTAATGCTGAAGAAGCTGAAGTTGAATGGTTCTATGAAGACCTACAAGGCCTTCTAGAACTAACACCACCAAATGATATCCTTTTCATCATAAGGGACTGGAATGCAAAAGTAGGAAGTCAAGAGATACTAGAATAAAGGCAAGTTTGGCCTTGGAGTACAAAATTAAGCAGGAAGAAGGTTACCAGAGTTTTGCCAAGAGGACACACTAGTCATAGCAAACACCCTCTTCCAACAACACAAAAGAAAACTCTGGACATGGACATCACCAGATGGTCAACTCCTAAAATCAGATTGATCATATTCTTTGCAGCTGAAGATGGAGAAACTTTACACAGTCGGCAAAAACAAGACCGGGAGCTGATTGTGACTCAGATCATGAGCTCCTTTTTCAAAATTCAGATTTAAAATTCCTCTTGCTTCTGTTGTGTGCTACCTGGTGGGCAAGGCTAGTCCAGAGGTTTGTGCATTTATCCTCTTGGTAGGAGATTTGACTGGCTTTGGACACGACTGAGCTATTTCACTTTCACTTTTCACTTTCATGCCCTGGAGAAGGAAATGGCAACCCACTCCAGTGTTCTTGCCTGGAGAATCCCAGGGATGGAGGAGCCTGTGGGGTCTATTGGGTCGCACAGAGTTGGACACGACTGAAGTGACTTAGCAGCAGCAGCAGCAGTAGTGACCAGAGTCTGCCCTGGATATTAAGCAGGATCTTCTCTTTGTTCTGTGTTTGTCACTACACTGTTAGGGGTGGGATCGTCTCCCTAGTTGCTGGAATAGAGGCCCCCAGATCTGTTTCTTACCTGTTTCTGACCTGTGGCATGAGATGTGTGATGAGAGCACTTCCACTGGGAGAGAAGCCACTGAGTATTTCTCTTTTGGAACTCTGTACCTGTGAGTATGCTCTGTTATGTCCCCTTTCACACAGAAGGCTCTCAAAGTATATTCTTGTTGGCACTGATTAAAGTTCCACCTTAACTGTGGGTATGCTGGCATCTGTCCCTGATGACTCTCACCCGGCCATTTGGGCAGATCCACTGAGGTCAGGTCAGGAATGCCATTGTCATGGCACCAACTGTGGGAGCTATGGAGGGAGATCAGATTCTGGTCTGGCCCAACCGTCACAGGTATATGTGCCCATAAAATCCACTACGGCTGCTAAAGTCATACTTGTCCCAGTTTCAGGAGTGCTTGTCCTTTTGAAGGTTTTTTCAGGGGCTGAATTTAGGAAGCCTTCAGCAAAGGTGTAACTTTGCGTTTCACGCAGCCGTAAGGAGAGATTTCAGCTCTTCTTCCTTAGTCACATGGTCCTTGGGGCTTAGCTGTGGTTTCAGCCTCATCTCTGCTTCTGTTCTTCCCACTGGATTCTTCTCCAAAGAGTGCCAGAGCACACAAGCTTATCAGGCAGGAAGGAGCTGGAATCAAGGTGGCAATCAGAGTAAGCAGGGTGCCTAGACAGGAGGGTGTTAAGGTAGTGATTGGAACATATGAGCCCTTTGGGTAACAATCAAGGGGAGCAGATTGCCCAGGTAGGGTAGAAGAGGCAATGGCAGGGCAGTTGAGACAGCTCAGGTGAGAAACCTCCCTAGTGCTGATGGAGGCAGGGACTGGCATGTGAGGAGAGAGGCTACAATGGTGGCACATCACTGAACAATTATGCTTCACTTCTGTCACATTCTGGGCTTCCTCTGAGAGCATTCTTGGCTGCAGAGCTCCTCACTCCCATCCCCTCAGGCTTTCTCCTCACAGCCAACATCAGTCCTTTCTCCAGGTCTGTTCTCCAAACCTTGCATTCCAGCATCAGCCCCTCTCAGCACTGGTGGCTACCCATCTCAGGCTGGGGTGCACAGAGTTGTGGCATGAACCATCTGTGTAGGTCTCACTCTGTCCTACCTGCCACAGACCAGTTATGGGCTTCTCTTCTGAGGTTCTGAAGCTCCCTGCTGGTCAGGTGATCTCCCTGCTGGTGAGGGAGCTTCCCCACATGTGATAACCTCACTTAACCTTCATCTTCCAGTGGGTACAGGTCTCATCCTGCTTCCCTCTCCTCTTCCTTTCCTTTTTTCCTTTTATCCTATCACGTTAGGTAGGTATCTTTCTTGCCCTTTTAGGTGTCTGGAGACCTCTGCTAGTGTTCAGCAGGTGTTCTGTGAGAACTGTTTCATTTATAGAGGTATTATTTTGTGTGTTTGCAGGGAGAGATGAACTCCATGTCTTTCTAGTCCTCTGCCATCTTGGAAAGCACTAGACTGATTTTCTAAAAGCTTATTCATCTAAATATTAATTTCTGACTCTTAGCTGCATGATCTTAATTCTGAATAATAACCTCTATGTTGTCATTTTTCTAAATATCATCTGAATATATGCAAATATAAAAATTAGTAAAACATTGATTTGTATATTGTTGTCCTAAGCACCCCAGTATTACTCGAGGCACAAGACTAATAGTGTGTACTAAATGATTTGCACTGTCTGAGTGCACTTATGGCTAACAAGAAAACTGAACAAGATCAGAAATCAGGTTCTGAGCTCATGAAGCTCAATTTCTCCAGCTGAAGCAAACTCACTAAAAATGTAAGGATTTTGGAGGTTTTTTGTTCTTATGAATAAGAATTAAACCCAATCTGCCTTCAAAATCTCAAAACTTTGATACTTAATGTTTGTTGTTTAGTGATATCAAACAACATATTTGTTTTACATTGATAAAATTTAAAAAATTATGAAGTAAAATCTTTCTTCACTAGATGCCAATTACAAATCATGCGGTATACAGGATTTTCTCCCAGTCTTAGCAGTTCTTGATGCAAATGTCATTATTTTACAGAATGAATTATAGGATATGGAAAAGAAAGGCTAAGACCAAACACTATCACTTTTCAGGAGTTTAACTAAAACACCAGTAGAAAATCTGCAAAGTTTCCAATTCCAAATTAGTCATTTGGCAAAAATCCCTTTGTAATCATCTGTTATAACCTGTTTTTACACACAATTTAATGTTCCAGCTTCTGCTTTGTGGTTACTCCAGGGCAAACATCAACTCCTTGAAAATCAGCTCCTATTATAACTTAATGCAATGAAGAATTCAGGGGAAGAAAAACAGATTTTTTTCTCTTTTATAGGTGTTTGTTTTGAATAAAAATATTTAGGAAAACACAAATGGATAAACTAATTCAAAACAAAAAGATAAGATGATGTCTTAATACTTTAGGTTAGTTGTCAGAAAAATAAAGAGTTGAAACATTCAACTTTCATGCATGACACAAATTTCTAGTTTAAACATTTGTGACTGGAATAGAGCTTTCATCAGACAAATGGTAAAACTGTGTAAGAGTGAGTTCCATTCTACTCAAATTATCCATCTTTTATTTTTTTAAGTGAATTGTATTCTCTTGCTATTTATTCCATCAATGTTGTTGCTATAGTTATAACTGATAATGGCAAAACCTTGTAATGTATTGGCACCTTGCATTAAACTTAGTACACTGAAATATCAGTAGATCAGTCAATGTAGATAACTTTTCCAGTATCTAGTCGAGAGATGATACTAAGTCAATCATAGTAATATATCTCCCTTACCAGTGATTTGTTAAGATCAAAAAGTTCACATCTCTGTCCTCATATTCAGAGAAGTCAATAAAAGTTTAAACAGATAAAATTTAAATTTCAGGCCTCAGTTCAGTTGCTCAGTCATGTCTGACTCTTTGCAACCCTATGAACCATAGCATGTCAGGCTTCCCTGTCCATCACCAACTCTCAGAGCATGCTCAAACTCATGTCCATTGAGTCAGTGATGCCATCTGGCCATTTCATCCTCTGTCGTCCCCTTCTCCTCATGCCTTCAATGTTTTCCAGCGTCAGGGTCTTTTCCAATGAGTTAGTACTTCACGTCTGTTGGCCAAAGTATTGGAGTTTCAGCTTCAACATTAGTCCTTCCAATGAATATTCAGGACAGATAACCCCTTGCAGTCTCAAGAGTCTTCTCCAACACCACAGTTCAAAAACATCAATTCTTCGGTGCTCAGCTTTCTTTATGGTCTGACTCTCACATCCACACATGACTACTGAAAAACCATAGCTTTGAATATACAGATCTTTGTAGGCAGAGTAATGTCTCTGCTTTTTAATATGCTGTCTAGGTTGGTCATAGTTTTTCATCCAAGGAGCAAGTTTCTTAATTCCATGGCTGCAGTCACCATCTGCAGTGATTTTAGAGCCCTAGAAAATAAAGTCTGTCACTGTTTCCATTGTTTTTCCGTCTATTTGCCATGAAGTGATGGGACCAGATGCCATGATCTTCATTTTTTGAATACTGAGTTTTAAGCCAGCCTTTTCACTCTCCTCTTTCACTTTCATCAAGAGGCTCTTTAGTTCTTCTTCACTTTCTGCCATAAGGGTGGTGTCATCTGTATATCTGATGTTATTGATATTTCTTCCAGCAATCTTGATTCCAGCTTGTGCTTATCCAGCCCAGCATGCCTCATGATGTACTCTGCATATAAGTTATTTAAGCAGGGTGACAATATACAGCCTTGACATACTCCTTTCCCAATTTGAAACTAGTCTGTTGTCTCATATCCAGTTCTAACTGTTGCTTATTGACCTGCATACAGATTTCTCAGGAGGCAGGTAAAATGGTCTGGCATTCCCATCTCCTGAAGAATTTTCCACTTTGTTGTGATCCACACAGTCAAAGGCTTTAGCATAGTCAATGAAACAGATGTTTTTCTGGAATTCTCTTGCTTTTTATATGATTCAATGGATTTTGGCAATTTGATATCTGATTCCTCTGCCTTTTCTAAATCCGTCTTGAAAATCTGGATGTTCTTAGTTCACTGTTGAAATCTAGCTTGGAGAATTTTGAGCATTACTTCACTAGTGTTTGAGATGAGTGCAATTGTGCAATAGTTTGAACATTCTTTGGCATTACAACAATGCTATTTAGTTCTATCATGAACATCTCACTGAAGGAAGCTTAGAAGGTTAATATTTTTTTTTGCTGTGAAATGACATAGAGACCAAATTCATTGAACTTTTTGTCCTGAATGACTTGCCTGTTCTAATTCCTTCACAGACCCTCAGTTTCTTCAACTAGGAAGTCATTCTCTCAAGTGAATTGAAAGCTAGTGGGGAGCAACTGAGACTTCAGTGCTTGGTAGACATTAATCCAGGCAACTACTCTTCCCAAAAACCTTTTCTGAGACTGAAAAGAAATGACCAAATGACCTCTGCCTAATCTTATCCAAGGAAACAAGCTGATATATGTTTATTTTTAGAGGATATCCTGAAACATAAAATATTCCCCTACTCTGTGAAGGATAAGGATATCTGATTATTAGAGAAATAAAGTGCTGACAAATAGCAGATATGAGAATGGAAAAGCTGGTGCTGAAGAATTGAATGCAGAGTTTTGCTGCCGCATGGGATGGATTTGAACTCCAGCTCTTTCACTGACTAACTGGCAGTGATGAATTATTATTATTATTATTATCTGAGCCTCAACTGTCTCATTCTAAAATATATTGATGTGTAAATTTCAAAGATTTTTTTTTTGAGTCAGAGATCCCTTTGTTCATTTTTGTATACTTATGACTTAAGTTATAGACTAATTAGATTATACTACATTTAAATCAGTAAGTTCATCAAAAATGTATGAATATAGGAATTGTATGACATGAGAATACATGTTAACATAGACAGCATATTGCCAGGCATATACTTTGCATGTTTTTAAACATAGGTTCCCACTTCTATGCAGAGTTGGCTTGATTCTTGACTCTTCCATGAACTCTCTTGTAAAGTCTGTTGAAGCAGAGACACTATTATACAATGTGGCATATTAAAAATGGTCACACATTTTGACACCACTCTCATTGAGAATCTTCATTTATGTCTCTCCTCCTAAATGTGAATTGGCTATAGAAATGCTTTGTCCACTAGTACAGAGCAGGGTGATGCTGTTCTATTTTGGGGTCCTGGACTTTGCCATTTGTGGCTTCAACTTCATCTTCCTTAGAATACTCAGAGAATTGACTGAGAATTAGTGATACCACATGAAGGGGTATGATATTACAAGAAAGCAGAGAGGCCCCAGGTATTCCAAGCTTCAGGCAATTTTATGTTATTCTAATTGAGGGCCCAGTTATTTTGGGGCAGCAAAGATGAGTCATTCCAAACGAAATCTGTTCAAATTTGATTTATAAACAGAAGAAATAACCAGTGTTGTCTAAAAATACTAAAGCTTAATGTTTGTAAGCAGTGACTGATATATAGACTATGGGATGAGATTTTATTAAGCTGCTCAAGGGGAAGGTCTAGAAGAGGAAGTTTGAGGATCAGGGGATATTAGCCAGTGTTAATCCATAGATTTTGTTGGAAACAAGTTTATGTTTCCAGGGGAATCTGAGAGGCATCTATTAATACTATAGCTGCCATGATGGGATCCTGAAGGATGTTTTGGAAAGTAGTTTTGGTAGTGACTGCTTCTCCACCTCTCAGGATCCTCAGCCAAGTAGTTGGTGTTAGGCCTGTCAGGACCAGCCATCAGAAAGAAGTGGATGTGGAAAGAAAGAAAGCAAGAGCAAGTTGAAACCTGCTGTACACATTTGCTTGCATCAGTCCTCCACTGCTGCTGTTAGTTATTCAGTCATGTCCAACTCTTTGCGACCCCATGGACTGTAGCATGCCAAGCTCCTCAGTCCATGGGATTCTCCAGGCAAGAATACTGGAGTGGGTTGCCCCTTCATTCTCTAGGGGATTTTCCCAACCCAAATATTGAACCCAGGTCTCTTGGATTGCAGGCAGATTCTTTATTGTCTGAGTCACCAGAGAAGCCACCAGTGGAAGTCCTCCACTGCCTGATCATAAAAGCCTTCACATAATAATTTGTTGTTGCTCAGTCACTCAGTCCTGTCCAACTCTGTGTGACCCCATGGACTGCAGCATGCCAGGATCACCTGTCCTTCACCAACTCACAGAGCTTGCTCAAACTCATGTCCATTGAGTCTGTGATGCCATCCAACCATCTCACCCTCTGTTGTCCCCTTCTCCTGCCTTCAATCTTTCTCAGCGTCAGGGTCTTTTCCAGTGAATCAGCTCTTCACATCAAGTGGCCAAAGTATTGGAGCTTCAGTATCAGTACTTCCAATCAATATTCAGGGTCAATTTCTTTTAGGATTGACTGGTTTAATGTCCTTGCAGTCCAAGGTACTGTCAAGAGTCTTTTCCAGCACCACCATTCAAAGGCATTGATTCTTTGGCTCTCAGCCCTTTTTATTTTCCAGCTCTCATATCTGTAAATGACTACTGGCTAAAACATAGCTTTGACTATACAGACCTTTGCAGGCAGAGTAATGTCCCTACTTTTTAATATGTTGTCTCGATTTGTCATAGCTTTTCTTCCATGGAGTCTTTTAATTTCATGGCTGCAGTCCCCATCCACAGTGATTTTTGGAGCCCGAGAAAATAAAGTCTGTCACTGTTTCCATTGTTTCCCCATTTATTTGCTGTGGAGTTATGGGTTCAGATGCCATGCTCTTAGTTTTTTGAATTTTTATTTTTAAGCCAGCTTTTTCATTCTCCTCTTTCACTTTCATTGGGAGGCTCTTTAATTCCTCTTCTCTTTCTTCCATAAGGGTGGTGTCATCAGTGTTCTCTTTAAAACCTTTAAGTTCCTCTTTTGTCTAGCTTTTATGCAGAAAACTACTGAGAATGGGATTCTCAAAATAGACTTATCAGCATAATAAATTTGATGAAGTAAAATCCAGCATGTATATAATATACAGCATAGTGTTAGGCATAGCAAAAAATACACAGATATGTCAGATATGTCATCATTTTTCCATATTAAAGATTATATGTGATTTATCATACCTTGTTAAAGATTGAGGACTTTCTCCTATACCCTTTGGGATTGTTACAAATAAAAGTATATATGCAAAGAACCAAGGTCAAATAAGAACTTAAATGGTTTATAAAGGACCTCAAAGTACCTAATTAACTTAAGTGAAGTTTTTTTTTTTTTTTTAAACTGCATTCAAGGACACAGATCAGATGTGGATTTTTCAACCTTGAATTGGAGGAAAACTTGCAATAAACGCTAACTTGACGTCTTGCTTACGGGTAGAGGGGAGATAGATACAGACACAGTGATAGAGACAGAGAAAGCAAGAGAAAGTAAGACCTTTATACCAACACTGTAGGTCCTTCCCTGATCCCTCATGATAGAAATCAGAAGAGAATCTAATGAACCAGAATAACAGAGTAAGGAAGAGCCAGGAAAATGTTTCATACCACAGAAGCACAATAATTCCATAATTAACAAAACATTAATGAATGCCAATATATGAATGATCTGGATCATTCTCTTTACCTTGAAGAAAAAATGGAAGCCAAAAGTTTTCACTGCAAGTCTCTATTCCCCATCCAGTTGACACAGAAGTAAAACTTACCTTATAGGTCCTATTCTTTTAAGACCTGTTTTGAATAAAGGCACATGGGTTAATTGCATATTTCCCCTTTATCTCATTCTACTATATAATAACATTTATCCAAAACACAGGAGAGAAACTTATGTAAAGCAGAAGTCTTTAGAGGATTAACTTTCAAAATGCTTAGGCAAGAGCTCATATTAAAATAATTATTTTAAATGCAAATAACAAATAATTAAATTTGTTCATGAGGGAAAGATTACACTCAAATATAAGTGTGTTAAATTTTATCCTTGAAAAATAACTATAAAGAAAATGTGATGATTAATTTATTAGGAAAATACTTGGGTTAAAGCAATATAATATAGGAAAATTAATACATTAATTTTTAAAGTATCAGGGAGCAAGGACTGTACAAATCTCTGCTGGGAAAACTTTCTATAAATAACTAGAGACAGAAAGGGTTTATATTTGGCTATATTTTATAGTAAAACTGCTTAGCTACAATATTTGGGAATCAAATCTTAGGGTAACTTCATAAAAGAGGTTTCCTTTCTCTGAATTATTATCATCATTATATAATTTTCATAAGTTTATGGTGGTATAAATAGTATTCAATGAATTGTACATATTTAAAATGTACAGCTGGACAATTTTTGACATAAGGATAGATTTGAAAAATCATCACAATCAAGGTAGTAACATACTCATTGCCCTTAAAAGTTTCTTTGTGTCCTATTTTAATCCCTCTGTCCTAGCCCTTATCCTCATTCCCAGGTAGCCAGTGATGTGTCTGTTACTACAAATTAATTTATATTTTCTATACTTCTTTTTTTGGTAAGTGGAATCATAAAGTATGCATTTTTTTTCTGGCTTCTTTCACTCAGGATAATTATTTTTAGATTCATTCACCTTGTGGACACTATCAGTACTTAATCTCTTTGACTTGATGAATATTATTCCACTGTACATTTAACTAGTTGCTGATGATGGTCATTTGAATTATTTATAGTGTTTGACTATTACAAATGAAGCTATTATTAAGATAAAAGTATTTGTATGAACATGTGATTTGATTTCTTTTCAGTAAATATTTGGGAGTGAAATGAGTGAATCATGAAATACCTATGTATTTAATTTTTTAAGTAACTGCCAAACTGTTATCCAAGGTAGTAGTAACATTTTTCATTCCCAACAAGAATGAATTCCCAACAGTAGTGAATAGTGAGTCCTAGTTTCTCTTCTGGAGAAGGCAATGGCACCCCACTCCAGTACTCCTGCCTGGAAAATCCCATGGACAGAGAAGCCTGGAAGGCTGCAGTCCATGGGGTCGCTAAGGGTCAGACGCGACTGAGCGACTTCACTTTCACTTTTCACTTTCACGAATTGGAGAAGGAAATGGCAACCCACTCCAGTGTTCTTGCCTGGAGAATCCCAGGGACGGGGGAGCCTGGTGGGCTGCCGTCTGTGGGGTCACACAGAGTCGGACACGACTGAAGTGACTTAGCAGCAGCAGCAGCAGTTTCTCCTCACCTCATAAGCATGTCATAGGATCAAGTTCGTATTGCTTCTCTTATCTTTTCTTTCTTTTCTCTTTACTTTCTCACTTTCTTTCATCTCTAATTTACATTTCTCTGATAACTAGCAATGCTGAATATGCTGTTATATGCCATGTGTAATCTTCTTTGATAAGGTGTCTGCTCAAAATCTTTTTCCATTTTTTTTTTCAGGTTGTTTTCTTATTTTTGAATTGTAAGTATTTTTTATATATTCTAGATATGATTTTTATCAGATGTATGATTTGAAAATATTTTTTCCAAGACTGTGAATTGTCTTTTCATTTTCCAATACAAATAAACCTTTTTTTTTTTTTTTTTAATGGATGACACTTTGGTACCACAATTAAAAATCTTTGCTTATCACAAGGTCACTAAGACTTTCTCCTTTTATTTTTCTATACATTAGAAAGTATAAAATTTTATGCTTTATATTTGGCTCCATGTTTCATTTTTTAGGTAATTTCATATATAATGCAATAATTGAAGTTATTTTTGTGTGTGTGTGTGTTGAGATATACAATTGTTCCAGTATCATTTCTTAAAAATATTATCCTTTCTCCATTAAATTACCTTTTACTTTCTTGAATCATGTTATCTATACATATGTGAATATTTCTGTTCTGTTAATCTATTTACCTATATTTATGCCACTATAACAAATGTTGATTACTACAGCTTTTATTGTGTTGAAATCAGGCATCATGATTCTTTTTTTGTCACTTACAATTTTGGCAATCCTTTTCTCTGCATTTCTATATGAATGTTAGTTATTTTTAAACTTTTTATTTATATTTATATTAAAATGTTGTGATAGTTTCAGGTGTGCAGGAAAGGGATTCAATCATGCATACACACATATAAATTCTCCCCCAAACTCCCTACCCTTCCAGGCTGCCACATAATATTGAGAAGAGTTTTCTGTGTTAAACAGTAGATCCTGGTTGGTTATCCATTTTATATATAGCAGTGTGTACATGTCGATTCAAACTCCCTAACTATCCCTTCCCTCTACCCTTCATCCGTACCACATAAGTTTGTTCTCTAAGTCTGTGTGTCTTGTAAATACATTCATTTGTATCATTTCTTTTCAGACTCCACATATAAGGGATATCACATGATAGTTCTCCATCTCTGTCTGACTTTCTTCACTCAGTATGGCATTCTCTAGATCCGTCGAGGTTGCTGCATATGGCATTATTTCATTCTTTTTGATGGCTGAGTAATATTCCATTGTATATATGTATCACATCTTCTTTATCCATTCTTCTGCCAATATACATTTAGGTTGCTTTTATCTCTTAGTTACTGTAAACAGTGCTGCAATGAACATTGGGGTGTATGTATCCTTTCAGACCATGTTTTTCTCCAGATATATGCCCAGGAATGGGATTGCAGTGTCATATGGTAGCTGTACGTTTAGTTTTTTAAGGAAAATCCATACTGTTCTCATATGGGCTATACCAATTTATATTCCCATCAATAGTGTAGGAGGATTGATTGCCTACTCTTCATACCCTCTCTAGCATTTACTATTTGTGAATTTTTTGATGATAGTCATTTTGACTGGTGTGAGGTGATATCTCATTGCAGTTTTGATTTGCATTTCTGTAATAAAAAATAATGATGTTGACATCTTTTCATGTGCCTCTTGGCCACCTGTATGTATTCTTTGAAGAAATGTCTATTTATGTCTTCTGCATATTTTTTGATTGGACTGTTTGTTTTGATGGTGCATGGACTGTTTATTAATTTTGGAGACTAATCCTTTGTTATTCATATTGTTTGAAAATATTTCTCCCAATCTGTAGGTTGTCTTTTCATTTTGTTTATTGTTTCCTTTGCTGTGAAGAAGCTTTTCTGTTTAATTAGATCTGCTTAGTTTATTTATTTTTGTTTTAATTTCCATTATTTTGGGGGACAGATCAAAAAAGATAATGCTGAGATTTGTCAGAGTGTTCTTCCTATTTTTTTCTCTAGAAGCTTTATAGTGTCTGGTCTCACATTTAGGTTTTTAACATATTTTGAGCTTACTTTTGTGTATGGTGTTAAAGAATGATCTAATTTCTTTTTTTTTACTTGTAGCTTTCCAGTTTTCCCAGAACTATTTATTGAAGAGACTGTCTTTTCAACATTGTATAGTCTTGTGTCCTTTGTCAAGGAGTAATTAACCATAAGTGGATGGATTTATTTCTGGGTGAAATAGGGACATGTCTGAAACTGTGAATAAAAATCGTCCAACAAACAAAGGTTCAAGACCAGTTAGCTCCATAGGCAAGTTCTATTTAACATTTAGAGAAGAGTTAATACCTATCCTTCTGAAACTGTTCCAAAAACTTGCCAAGGAAAGAAAACTTCCAAACTCATTCTATAAGACCACCATCACCCTTTTACCAAAATCAGGCAAAGATATCACACACAAAATAATTACAGGCTAATATCACTGATGAACATAGATGCAAAAATCATCAACAAAATACTAGCAATCTGAAATCCAATAATAAGAAATTTTATTATCCACACATCAATCAATGTGATACACCACATCAACAAATTGAAGAATAAAAATCATATGATCATTTCAATATATGCATAAAAAGCTTTTTGACAAAATTCAGCACCCATTTATAATAAAAAATGTTCTAGAAAAAGGTCATAGAGGGAACATACTTCAACATAATAAAAGCCATGCACAATAAACCAATATTTAACATCACACTTTGTGATGAAGAGCTGAAAGCATTTCCACTAAGATCAGGAATAAGACAAGTTGTCTATGTGAGTTTTAAAACTGCTTTAAAATTTCTACAAATACATGTTATAATTTTAATTGGTGTTACACAGAATTTATTGATGAATGTAAAAATAACAATGTTGTAACAATATTGACTCCTCTAATAAATGTACAGGTGATTCTATGCAGTGTTCATAGTTTCCCCTGCATAAGTCTCATGCATCTTTTGTCAGATATATTTTATATTTTTGATGTTATTATATGCAATAGCTTTGTAAATTTCAATGTTGATTTTTTTTTCTGAAAACAAAATACAAAATTTTATTTTTTGTTTTTGTTTTTAAAGAAGTTTTAGGTTTGCAACAAAATTCATAAGGAGTTACAGAGATTTTCCACATACTACCTCCTCTAAAACATGTATAACCTTACCCGTTTTCAACATTAGTCAACAGAATGGTAATTAATTACCAAGGATGAACCTATACTGACATGCTGGGGTCCAGCCCCAGTGGATCCAGGGAATTCGAAGCGGGGATGGAGTCAGCGTCCTAGGAAATAACTATTTAATTAGAAATATAAAGAGAGATTAGGAAAGAATAGTGTAGTAGGAAAATTAGTGGAGAAAAGAAGCTGAATAACTTGGTTTAGGCAGAGAACCAATAAAACTCCGAGACAAGGAGCTTGCACCACCTACGTAGGCCACAGTCTCCCAAAGGAGTGGGGACAAAAAGTACCCGCCCCCCCCATTCAGATCTTAGAAGCCCAGGCAAAATTAGTAGGCTTGGTGAGCCTCTGCGCTCCAGATGGGAATTTAGCCAGATAAGAAGAGAATGAGAAAAGACCACACAGGGGAAACCAGTCTTTCCAGGAACCGGTCCATTTCTTTAGTTTTCAGGTCCACTTTTATACTTTTAGTTATACATAGAGATAAATGTAAGAAACAGAGTCACGCAGGGTCAGCTGCTCTGACCGTTATCAGCATATCTTTATTCTTACAAGGGTCTTCTTACATTTGTTTTACAATATCTTCTGGTCTGGAGACCAATTAACATTTTATGGTGCCACCTTTTTTTCTATTGATAAAGGTTAATCGATCAGAAAACGTGTTTCCCCTTAAGATCTATTTAGTCTTAAGACAGTGATAAAGTTACATTTTTACATAGCAAGGACACAATGATTTATTTATAACAAAGAAAGAGGAGTACAGTGATCTATAACAAAAGAGAAAATTCATTAACTCAAAAGTCTAGTATTGCTAATATCAAAACTACTATATTTCTTTTTCTACATTCCAATTACATCAATTAACATACTCCCAGGTGCTTAAGGATATGGAGGCCTGGCAGCAATCATTAACTCAGCAATGAAACCCTTCACCAACATGATTTTTATCTTTAGAAACACCCTATGCTAACTAAGACTTTCAAAATACTCCAAACTCTCTGTGCTGTTTATGGTTGAGAGGTTGTAAACAATCATGTGCATAGTAGCAGGAGTGTGGATAATCCTGTCCTGCAAGCTAGTCTGCCAGCAGAGAGGTTTTGGACTGAAACACCCTTGTCACGCCCAGGAGATTTATTAACTGGAGTCCTAAGTTAACTCCTTTTCAGAGAGAGGTGGAGGGAGATAGCCCCTCATATAATGTCAGAAGAGTAGGCAAAAAGCACAATGCGGTAAGGCAAGCAGACTCTGGTTTTGGGGCAGATGCACGAGCAGATCCAGTGAGGCTCCCTTAAGGCCCAACTCGCCTTTGCCTGTCAGGCCCCTTAACCTCATGACCTTTGCCCTGGGCTCCTGGCACTGGCACATCATAATCATCAAAAATCCATAGTTGACTTAGGGTTCATTCTTGATACAGTGCGTTCTGTGAGTTAGGATAAATGTAGAATCATAGATGGCCCTCATTATAATAGTACACAGAGTATTTTCACCAACCTGAATATTTTTAATACCCCAACCCCTGGCAACCGCTGAATTTTTTTTTTTTCTTGGTAGCCATAATGTTGTCTTTTCCAGAATGTTATGAAGTTGGAATCATATAGAATGTATCTTTTTAACATTAGTAATATGCACTTAAGTTTCCTCCATATCATTCCATGACTTTATAGCATCTTTCTTTTTAGTGCTGAATAATATTCCATTTTCTGGGTATATCATGGTATATTTATGCATTTAGCTGCCCAAGGACATCTTTTTTTTTTTTTTAATTTTGGCAATTATGAATACAGTTTCCATAAACCTGTGCAGGTTTTTGTTTGAACATAAGCTTATAACTCATTAGAGTAAATGGCAAGGAGGGCATTTGCTATATTGTATGCTAAGAATATATTTAGTATTGTAAGGACAGTTTTCAAAAGTTACTGTTTTCTCCACCAACATATGAAAGTTCCTGACCTTCATAACCTTGCCAGCATTTAGTGTTACTAGTGTTCTGGATTTTGGCCATTCTAGTAGGTGTAGGGTGGTATCTCGTTGAATTTGCCTGGGACATGTGATGTGGGGCATGTTTCCATATGCTTATCTGTCTTCACTATATCTTCTTTGATGAGGTGTCCATTGAGTCTTCTGCAAAAATTTTCTCACAGTGTGTGGCCTCTTTTCTAATTCTCTTGACATTACACTTCACTGCACATGTTTTTAATCTCAACGAAGTTAAATTTATCAATTATTTCTTTTTGAATGTAACCTTGGTATTTTATCTAAAAACATGTCACCACACCCAAGGTCATCTAGGTTTTCTCCTATATTATCCTCTAGAAGTTTTATGGCTTTGCATTTTACATGTAAGTCTATGATCAATTTTGAGTTAATTTTTGTGAAAAGGTCCATGTCTAGAGTCACTGTTTTGCATGTGGACATTCAGTTGTTTCAGCATCATTTATTGAAAAGGCTGTCTTTGTTCCATTGTATTGCCTTTGCTTCTTTGTCAGAAATAATTTGACTATTTTTATAGAGTTGTATTTCTGGGCTGTTTTGCTCCATTGATCTATTTGTCCATCCCTTCACCAATGCAACATTGTCTTAACTATTAGAGCTTTATAGAAAGTCTTAATGTTGGGTAGCATCAGTCCTCCATTTTTGTTCTTCTCTGTCAATATTCTGTTGGCTCTTAAGGGCCAGTTGTCTCTTCAGGGCCAGTTGTCTCTTCATATAAACTTTAAAGTCGGTGTGCTGACATCTGTTAAATGGCTTACTGGGATTTTGATTGAGAATATAAAAATCATTGAGTTATTTTACATTCTTTTTGTCATGCTAAATTTTTGAAATGGTGCATGCATCACCTGCTTACAGTACATCTCACTTCAAGCTAGCTATATGTCAGGTGCTCAAGAACCGCTAGTGGCTCAGGAGAATTTGAAGAAGACTATGGACTTCTTCCTAGAAAAATTCGCATCAGCACATATTCCCTAAAAATTTTCAGGGGACTCATGAACTCTTTGAAGTTGCCTTGGACTTCCTGTCATAAACTAATCTCAAACTGTCTTACCTATATCACTAAACTTACAATTTTCTTAATGGTGTCCTTTGAAAGTTATATAAATTATTTAAAAAGAAAATTTTAATCATTTCTGTAGATAAGAAATGTATCATCTGCTAAAAGATAACTGCAAAAAAGTTAACCATTTTTAATTATTAAAAAAATTGAAGTATAGTTGATTTACAATGTTTCTGATGTACAGAAAATATGATTCAGTTGTGTGTGTATAGAATATATATATACATATTAATATACTCTTTTTGGATTATTTTGCATTATATGTGATACTGTGTATATTTTCCTGTGCTTACAGTAGGTCCTTGTTGGTTATCTATCATATATATAGTAGCATGTTAATCCCAAACTTCTGATTTATCCCTCCCCACTCCTCTTTGGTAACCATAAGTTTGTTTTCTGTGTCCTGAGTCTTTCTGTTTTGTTAATAAGTTCATGTGTATCATTAAAAAATATTTAACTATTAAATGATGTTAGCTATAATTTTTTGAAGAGTCTATCAAATTGCAATGTCTCTCTCTATTCCTGGATTATTGACTATTCTTATGAATGCATGTTATATTTTGTCAGAAGCTTTTTCTATGTGTACTGATATGATCATATGATTTTTCTTTTTCCTTTTTAGGGTTATTTATTTTATGGATTACAGTAATTAATTTTGAAGTGTTGAACCAACTTTTCACACCTGGGATAAATTTTACTTGGTCATGGTGTATAATTTTTCTATACTTTCTTGGATTTGAATTGAAAATATTTAGTTGAGGATTTCTATGTCTATGTTTGTGAGAGATATTAATCTGTAGCTTTCTTGTAGCATCTTTGTCTGGTGCTGGTACTGGGATAAATGCTGATCTAACAGAGTGTGTTAGAAAGTATTTACTTTGTTTCTGTCCTCTGGAAGAGATTGTAGAGAATTGATATAGCTTCTCTTTTAAATGTTTGGTAGAATTCACCATTGAACCACTCTAGCCTTGGAGAAGGAAATGGCAACCCACTCCAGTGTTCTTGCCTGGAGAATCCCAGGGATGGTGGAGCCTGATGGGCTGCCGTCTATGGGGTCACACAGAGTCAGATACGACTGAAGCGACTTAGCAGCAGCAGCAGCCTAATGCCTATTTTGGAAGATTATTATTTATTTGTTCATGTAATAAATGTAATTTTATTCAGATCATTGATTTATTCTTTTGTAAGTCTGGCAGATTATTTCTTTGAAAGTAGGACACATTTTGGGTAGGTTATCAAATATGGGTTTTAGAATTGTAAGTAGTATTCATAGTATCCTTTTCATAATGCTTTTATGTCTATGGACCTGTAGTGATGCTCCCTATTTTATTTCTAATGTTAGTAACTGATGTTCTCTTTGTCCCTTGCCTAGTTAGAAGCTTATTAGTTTTGTTGATATTTTCAAAGAGCCAGCTTTTGATTGTGTTGTTCTTCTCTAGTTTCTGTTTACAATTTCATGATTATGTTCTAATTCTTTTCTAAATTGCGGTATAGTTGATGTACAATATTATATAAGTATCAGATGTACAAAATAGTGATTCTCAATTTTTAAATGTTATATTTCACTTATAGTTATTATAAACTCCTGTCTCTATTATTTCTTTTTTTCTGGTTACATGGGATTTCATTTGATCTACATTTTCTGGTTTCCTAATGTGGAAATTTGGATGACTGGTTTCAGATATTTTTTCTTTTCTAATATATTCATTCAGTGCTATAAAACTTCCTATAAGTATTGCTTTTGCTGCCTCACACAAATGGTGATGTTTGTCTCTATTTTTAATGTGTTTAAAATTATATTTTGTTTATTCTTGAGACTTATTCTTTGATCCATATGTCATATGGAATTATGTTATTTAATCTCCATGTGTTTGGGGATTTTCCAGTTGTCTGTTGTTGATTTCTAGTTTAATTCCTTTATGATCTGTGATCAAATATTGTATGGTTTCTATTCTTTTAAATTTGTTTAGGTGTGTTTTATGGTCCAAAATGTAGTGTATCTTGGTGAATGTTGCTAGTGAACTTGAGAAGCATGTTCATATTTTGTACACAATTATTTTGTATATTTTATTATGTTGTTGGATAAAGTAGTCTATGTTAATTGATGACATTGTTGAATTGGACTCTGTCCCTAATGATTTCTGCCTGCCAGGTGTGTCCATTTCTGAGAGAAGGGTGCTGAAGCCTCTATTCATGATAATGGATACATCTATTTCTTCTTGCATTTCTATCAGTTTTTGCTTTGTGTAGTTTGACATATAATGTCAGATTCACACACAATAAGAATTATGTCTTCTTAGAGAACTGATCCTTTTATTAGTATATAGATAAACTTCTTTATCCGTGAATCTTTATTTGTCTTGAAATCTGCACTGTCTGAAATTTATACAACTACTCCTGCTTTTTTTTTTTTTTCCAAGCAAGGCTTTATTGGGTCCCCTACTGCAGCAGAGGGGAGGGAGCAAGAACAAACAACAGATTCCCTTGCTTGCACACTCCCCAAGGGGGGATGAGACTGTTCCTTATATTGGATGAGTATTGGAGTGTGTCCAGGGGGTCAGCCCAGAGAAGTGGCTTAGGTGGTTTACCCATCCTCTAGGTGATGTGTACAGGGGGGCATGCTCAGAGACTTGCTTTTCCTGTGGGCTGTTCAGAAGTTAAAGTTGGATTTTTCTGACCTCTTTGTACTTTTGTTCAGAATTTGCCCTAACAACACATGCATGTTTCCCTATAGCTCAGTCAATAAATAATGCCTACAATGCAGGAGACTTGAGTTCGATCTCTGTGTTGGGAAGATCCCCCGCAGAAGGAAATCACAATCCATTCCAGTATTCTTGACTGGAGATCCCATGGACAGAGGTACCTGGCAGGCTACAGTCCATGGACGTCTCAAGAGTCAGACATGGTTTAGCAATTAAGCCACCACTACCACACATGGATGCAGTTATTTTTAGTCCTATATAATTTATTCCAGTTTTGTTGCATAAGGAGAGGTGTGTCCAAGTGCAAGCACTGCAGCACTGCAGTATGGATTCCTGGTCCCAGGTCTGTCTCATTCCCCTCTGAGACTCTATACCCTTATTCTTAAGGAGTGTAAGGAACAGAAGATTGGAAGGTATCTTCTGAAACTTATTCCTACTGGACAGGGGCTAAAGACCTTATGCTGCTTTAAAAGTATATAAATCTCTCACTGACTGCTTTCAAAGACCTGTAAGGACCTAGTTCACTCTACTGGAATGGACTGAATTCCTTGAGCCATCATGAAGCCTTGCTTTAAACTGTTGGAGCCTAAAAGAAACAGAATTGACCAAAATGTTAAACAAACAAGGGCTAAAAAGAACAATAGCCATTCAAGAGCCTAGAAACAGAAGGAAACAGGTTAACTTTGGACTTCCAGGTTAACTGTTGACCAGATGATAGAAGCTATATCACCTCTACCAAAATTATGAGACTACTTTGCCTGGGTGTATATTTCCTTAATATTAACTTTTACATGTCCTGTTGCATTGATCAAAGTACAACAGGATGTTTTAGTTATCACACAAACTCTACCTTGTTTTGCCAGAAGGTACTCAGGGGCCAGACAATTTTCAAGAACTATATCAGCCTATTAAATGAGAGGTCCTAAGTCCCATTAAAATTTCAAGTAGGAGCCAACCCAGTGCATCATTTTACTTATCTGATGATGATCCCTGTCTTTTGAATAGGTATCTCAGATCTTCCACTGTCTCACAGGTGTATTGTTCTATTGTGACTGACAGGGTTTCTGAAGATAAAAGCTTTAGTCTGGACAAATGTACCCAACTAGATATTCAACTACTAGATATTCCTTGCAGTTTGATAGTAATGGAGGTGGTTAAAATTACTTAATTGGGGCCCTTCCATTTTGGCAATAGCTGGTCTTAAGGAGACTCCTATTTCCAAGTTTTAAGAACTTGGTCCCTAGGGTTTATTTCTGAAGGAAATGCTCCCTCCTCTGTATTTTTAGTGGAAGCTGGTAGTGTCTTGCGGGCATTGTCCTGGACTGACTTCTGAACTTGTCCTAAATTAATGATATATCTCAGGGCCTGGTTCATGTCCTCATCCAGTAGAATGTCAGTAGTAAAAGAAAAGGCCTTTCAAATGGACTGTGTCCCCAGTCCTGGGGGGTAAATGGAACTTGAGGAGCGCAATAGGAAACAAGGTGGTCCAGGGTTTATCCATTTCTTGGCAGAGCTTTGCTAAGGTTTTCTTTAAAGTATGGTTCATTTTCTCTACCTTCCCTGATGACTGAGGGTGCTAAGAGGTGTATAGGTTATAGTCCATCCCTAGGTCCGTTGCAAACCCCTGTATGATTTTGGCTATAAGATAGGGACTGTAACCACTCTGGTGGGACTTTGGAAGTCCAAACCAAGAAATGGTTTCTTTTAAAAGGGACTTCATTCAGTCAGTCAGTTCAGTTGCTCAGTTATGTACAACTCTTTGTGACCCCATGGACTGCAGCACGCCAGGCTTGCCTGTCAATCACCAACTCCCAGAACATGCTCAAACTCATGTCCATCGAGTCATTGAAGCCATCCAACCATTTCATCCTCTGTCGTTCCCTTCTCCTCCCACATTTAATCCTTCCCAGCATCAGAGTATTTTCCAATGAGTCAGTTCGTCGCATCAGGTGGTCAAATTATTCCTTCATCCAGCCAGCATTTTGCATGACGTACTCTACAAAAACGTTAGATAAACAGGGTGACAATATATAGCCTTGACGTACTCCTTTCCCAATTTTAACCAGTCCATTGTCTCATGTCCTGTTCTAATGTTGCTTCTTGACCTGCATACAGACTTTTCAGGAGGCAGGTAAGATGCTCTGCTATTACCATCTCTTTAAGAATTTTCCACAGTTCGTTGTGATCCACACTGTCAAAAACTTTGGCATAATCAATAAAGCAGAAGTAGGTGTTTTTCTGGAATTCTCTCATTTTTCTGATGATCCAACAGATTTTGGCAATTTGACCTCTGGTTCCTCTGCCTTTTTAAAATCCAGTTTGAATATCTGGAAGCTCATGGTTCATGTAGTATTGAAGCCTGGCTTGGAGAATTTGGAGCACTACTTTGCTAGCCTGTGAGATGAGTGGAATTGCACCGTGGTTTGAACATTATTTGGCATTGTCTTTCTTTGGAATTGCCTTAGTATAGAATTGGAATGAAAACTTATCTTTTCCAGTGCTGTGGCCACTGCTGAGTTTTCCAGATTTGCTGGCATATTGAGTGCAGCACTTTAACAGCATCATTTTTAGGATTTGAGATAGCTCAACTGGAATTCTATCACCTCATTAGTTTTGTTCATAGTGAGGCTTCTTAAGCCTCACTTGGACTTATAGAGTTCCATAGCCTTTTCAGATTGGGTGGAGAAGGCTTCAACCCATCCTATGAAAATATTGACCAACACCAGAAAGAAAAAAAGTGAAGTTGCTCAGTTGTGCCTGACTCTTTGCGACCCCATGGACTGTAGCCTACCAAGCTCCTCCATCCATGGGACTTTCCAGGCAAGAAAACTGGAGTGGATTGCCATTTCACCAAAAGAAATGTATATCCTTATTGTAGGAGCATTTGGATAAAATCTAACTGCCTGTCTTCCCCTGTATTTGTCCCTTGGTATTGAATTGACCTGAGGAATAAAGGGAATCAGATGGGTCTGTGGGCACATAAATCACAGGTAAGCATTATTTGTGTTACTCTTCTTTTAATCACCTTCCCTGAAATAGCCTTTTGCATCAAGTTCCATGATGCATCCCTCCCAAAGTGGGTAGCATGATGTAAGCGCCTGGAGAGTTGCCATTGTTGGGCCTCGGGGTTTAAAATCTTTTCCTTCTTTTTATACTAGCCTGTGCTTCCTTTCACATAGCCCCATTTTTCAGCATTTTCTTGTCCCTGTGGGGAACACTGGAGAGTTCAGGGGAGCCAATCACTAGAGCTATAACTTGTTCAAGTTCCTGCAATCTAGTTGCTTTTTTGCAATTTGATCAACTTTACTGTTCCCTTGGGTCACAAAAGATCCATTCCTCTGTTGGCATCTACAGTTTACTGCTTACCTGGGTTGGAGGCTGCATTGCTTCTAAAAGTGCAAGAGTCAAATCTTTGTTTTATGGGAGAATTTCTAACAATTAATATTCCTCTTTTTTTTCCAAATGACAGCATGAGCATGTAGCACAGAGAACCCACATTTACAGTGAATAAAATATTTAATTTATTTTCCTTCCCTAATTGAAAAGCTCTCATTAATGCAATGAGTTCAGCCTTTGGGACAGCTGTCTAGGGTGGCAGAGTCTTGGCATCTATGACTTCATCTAGAAACTAAGTACTGCCTGCTTTTTGGGTTTCCATTTCTATAAAACTGCTCCCATCAGTAAAGATTCAGCCTCAGGGCTATCAAGAGGCTCATCTAGAAGATCAGACCTGCTGGAATAAGTTTGTTCTAGAGTCTTTATACACTGATGCAGTAAGTGTCCACTCTCGACTGCTGGAAGCAGAGTTGCTGGATTTAGGATTTGGCACACCTTTAAGATAATGTTGAGGGTATTCATTAGGAGGGTTTGATATCTTGTTAGCCTTCCTCCAGTCAACTAATGATGTCCTTTGACTTCCAGCACCAATTATACCTGATGAGTGTTAACACACATAACACTTGGAAGCCTCATTAACCAACAAGGCTGTGACTGTTACTGCCCACAGGCAGCTTGGCTATCCCAGGGCCACCAAGTCTAGTTTAGTAAAGTAAGCCACTGGTCTCTGATTGGTTCCAGCTTTAGGGTCAAGACTCCTAGTGCTATCACTGACCTCTTATGAACACATGGAGTAAAGGGTTTGTCCAAATTTGGAAGACCCATTGCTGGTTCTCTACTCAGTCTTTAGAGTCTCAAAGGCCTGCTAGTGGTCCTTATTCTGTTGAAGGGGCTCCCTTTCTCCTCCCTTTAGAGCCTCATATAAGGCTTAGCTATAAGGCCATGATTTGGAATCCTGATACAACAGAATTCAGCCATTTTAAGAAAGCCTTGTAGTTCCCTCTTTGTGGCTGGAGATGGTAATGCACTAACTACTGTTTGATCTATGGCCAGGACTCATGCCCCTGGGGTCCAAAACAAATCCTAAATATTGAACCCATTGCTTTGATATCTGAGACTTGAAGAGACTTTATATTCCCTTTTTGCCAGAAATTTAGGACCCTAACAGTATTTTGAATGGTCTGGAGAGTGGATGTATAGGAATACAGAAAAAATGCATCTTTGAGGTGAGGTCCCAAACAGAGAAATACTGGATATTCCCTGGCACTTGGATGAGAAGTGTGCCAGGGTATGGCACTCATGGGTGATTGGAGATGACTGCTTCATTTACTGCTCATAAGTGTTACACAAACCAATACTCCCCAATAGTCTTCTGAACAGGGGAGATTAGGGGTTGCAAGAGGATTGGCAGGGCCTAATGAATCTGTGCTTTAGGGATTTGCTGAGGAGAGTTTGGATTTTCCTCAGGACCTCAGGGTATAAATGATATGATCTCTTCCAGGGGTATTTCCCCCAGGCTTTATTTTTACCGGGGGAACAAATTTTGTCCTTCCTGGTACCAAGGTATCCCAAATTTCAGGATCTACCTTAATTTGGGAGGGAAGGTCTTGGGGGAATATTTTGTTGTCCAACAAGTGTCCTGGTTCTACTAATGGGTGCATTCTCTGTTTGGATTCTTTATATCCTTCTACTCATCCTGTCTAAGACTGTACTAGCTCCTAACATATTTAGCAAATCTCTCCTGATGAGGGGGACAGGGCATTCTGGTATATACAAAAAAAAAAAAAAAAAAAAAGAGTGAGTAATAATAATAGACTGGATTCCATGAGTAAGAGATGCAAATCGCCCCACCTTTGGCTGTCCATCAGCTTGTCACATTATAGTTACAATTGGAGAGGGAGCCACCTGGCGAATTCAGAATAAAGCAGGTGGCTCTAGTGTCTGCAAGAAATTCAGTTCTCTCCCCTCCACATCAAGGATGACCTGAGGCCCTACTGGAGTAATGAGGAGGGACAGAGTGGGATCTGGCATCCCATTGGTCAGTGTGCAGGAGTCTCTCATCCAAGAGATTTGCAAGGAATGGGGGCCCGTTGGGGTCACCCCATGGATATCCCACAGGAGGGCATTCAGGACATTCCCCCTTCCAGTGTCCTCTTTTCTGACAAAAGGCACACTGGCTCACACCCAGGTGATTTCTTGTTTTGTCCAGCCTCCTCTGCCCTCCAGGGTCCCCTCGAGGTGGTGGTTGAATTAGAGTAGCCAAACGCTGTGTTTTTTCTTTATCCCTATTAGCCTTCTCAGTTGTTATAGACCTTGAAGTCCTCCTTTACCAAGTTTGACAATGGGGTTTGGGGCCCAGCCTGAAGCTTTCATAATTTTCTCCAGGTGTGAGAGTAGCCGGGGTGATAAAATACATGGTCAAGTGTATCCTCCATTCTGTTAAGTCAGTATTGGTGTACCTCCTGAACACCTCCTGCTTTCTTCAGATTAGTTTTAGAATGGTATATTTCCCCCATATATTTACTTTTCATCTATTTTACCTTTAAAGTGAGTTTCTTATCTTTATTGACTGAGAACGTCTCCATGGGACATCAGTTCTCTAGAACAAATTTCCAGATCTCCTATATGTCAGTGCTAGGAAGTTTCTACGGGTGTCCCATAGTGAGTCATCAGGAAGTACTAGAACCTGAAGGCTGACTAGAGTGTATCTACTCAACACTGGTAAGACCTATGTGGAAATAAGTGCCAGAACATTACCTGGAATTGGAAATTTTCACAATAGGAAGCCAATGGAAAGGGCTTTTCCTTGCAATTAAAATTTATATTATTTAGAACCATTAATCATATTTACTTAAGATTTCCTTGGTCTCACTTAGTATTTCTTCTTTCTTTACTCAGTTTTTGCTATTTTTTTTTCACTGTAACTATTACTTTGTGGCTATATGTATTTTACTTCTGTTTTAATTTCTCTCTTTCTTGGGAGGAAATTCTGGCTGACTGAGGGTCCCCTTTTAAGTGATGCATTTGCACAATGAAGTAAAGTGAAAGTCACTCAGTGGTATTCAACTCTTTGCAACCCCATGGACTATGCAGTCCATGGAATTCTCCTGGCCATAAGACCGGAGTGGGTAGCCTTTCTCTTCTACAAGGGATCTTCCCAAACCAGGGAATGAACCTAGGTCTCCCTTAAAGCAGGGAGATTCTTTACTAGCTGAGCCACAAGGGAATCCCAAGAATACTGTTGTGGGTAGCCTATCCCTTCTCCACAGATCTTCCAGACCCAGGAATTGAACCAGGGTCTCCTGCATTGCAGGCAGATTCTTTACCAACTGAGCTATCAGGGAATCCCCCATTTGTACAATAAAATTGCTATATTAATGTATTACAAACTATTTTGAAAATAAAATTCAGATTATTTCCTAAGGAACATGTTTAAAATAAGACTGATGCAGAATGTAATATCTTCCTATACAATTGAAAAAGTCATATGTAATTACCATTCTGCAAGAAATCTGGTTTCGATTCCCCTTCCATTTATTGGAAGAAGCACTTTTGTTTTTAGTTATCATTTAAAGGGGCTTTACTTAGTCTTGTATAGCAGTTAAATTAGTATTACCTTCTTACTAGAGAGATGAGGTCATGGATATTCCAAAATCATTTTCTCTCTGTAACTATGAGTTGGCTCCAAGGTCCCCTACTACCCATATCAAAATCCACAGATGCTCAAGTCCTTTATATAAAATGGAGAAGTAGAAAGGCTGGAATTTGAGACATGATTTGAAAGAGCTGCTATGTTACATTTTTAGTAATTTTTGTCATTTGGCTCAAAAACCCAACAAAACCTCAAATCATTTTACTGTGATGAAACTTGCATCAGTCATTTCCCACTCACACTGTCAGCATGGCTTCAATGTTCTTTACTGTCTTTGCTGGGAGATACTGATGGCATACTTTAGGAAATAAACTTGCATTATATAATTGTAGGTTACTAACTTTGACTTAGTAATGAAAATATTAGTTGCTGCTGAAGGCAGCCCGCAGGTGCAACCATATAAGGATAGGGTTGTCCTGACACTGGATAATTTATGTAAATTCCAATTAAACTTGTTGGTTGTAAACTAAGGTCCCCAGGACTCATGTGCTTATTAAATCTGTTTAATGTGTTTATTAAATCACAGAAATCCTTTGCCAGATTTAAGAATGTAATTTACTTTCTTGGTTTGACTCTCATGCACAAATATTTATCCATGGTCAGTTTGTTTGTATCTACAATATCAGTTTTTCTATTACATTTAAACTCATTTTAATGTCACATCAGGGAATAGAACCAATATTTTCCTTACAACTAAACCCTTTATATAGAATTGCTGTCAGCAGTACTTAGGAATTCAGCAGGTGTAATTTATAACTATGACTATTTGTATAATTTGCAATGTTACATAACCAATTTTTGTTTAGTTATTCATATATATGTGTGATTATATATATATATATACAAATATATATATATATATATATATAAACTATATGTGTTGCCATTTAGGAATATGACTATATTATCTTTATATTGGGCTGGACATAAAGTAAATTCAGGTTTTTCCATAGCATCCTATGGGAAAACCTGAACAAATTTTTTTGCCAACTCAATAGAAAGGATATGCTATTGTAGTATGACTGAGAATGTAATTTGTAAAATACAAAGCCCTTATAAGAGCCTTGCAAAGTCCTCCATTATTTAGCCTCGATTTCATTTCTTAAAACTTTCCTATTCACCTGTTGTGCTTCAGCACATTTGCCTCCTGTTTTCTTCAAACACAATACACCTCAAACATGAAGTAACATTAGGATCATCTAGGCCGCAGATTGCAGTGCTCAGTTCCAGAGCTTCTGCGTTAGTAGTTTGAGGTAGAGAACAAAAATTTGCCTAACAGGTTCGTTGATGATGGTGATGTTGCTAGTTCAAGGACCCCAATTTGAGAACACCTGCTCAAACAAGAGAAGCTATTTCCTACTTCAACCCTCTTCTCACTTCCTATTTCATCTCCCTGGAAAGCCCTTCCCCTAGAGACGTTTTCTTGATACCATTCAGGTTTATACTCAGTTGTCATAACTTGGGCCATATTTCAGGAAATGTTTCTCCTATCTAAAGTAACACTCTTGCGACTCTAGACCCTTTATGTTCTTACATAGTGCTTTACTCTGTCCCTGTATCTGTCTCTTTCAAACACACATTAGAAAACTATGTGTTTATATAATATATAGTATACTGTTCAGGTGAAAGATTTATGGTCTGCTAAAAGATTTACTCTTGGTTTCGGGTTCAGAGGATTCACTGGCAAAATATCTACTCTACATTTAAGTGGAAAAGGAATAAGGAAGTTTATTATAGTAGTAGTATATTACAGTATGAGGACAGGTAATATAGTAAGATGCAATTATGTATACATATATACATTGCTGCAAGAAATATATGTCACTAAATTGGGGAAACATATCCAAATTCAAGCAAAACTGGGAGGGTCCTTCACTGAGAGGTCCTGGACAGTATGTCCACCCCAAGGTTGAGACATCAGACTGCCATCCAAAGGAGTCCTTCTTTTATCACCAAGCTGTAAGTGGATAGCCATCAGCTTACATGCAAAGATGCACCTCTGACTATTATGTTAAATGCTTACATCTCTAGTAGTTAGGAGAAGGCAATGGCACCCCACTCCAGTACTCTTGCCTGGAAATTCCCATGGACAGAGAAGCCTGGTAAGCTACAGTCCATGAGGGTCACTAAGAGTTGGACACAACTGAGTAAATTCACTTTCAATTTTCACTTTCATGCATTGGAGAAGGAAATGGCAACCCACTCCAGTATTCTTGCCTGGAGGATCCCAGGGATGGGGGAGCCTGGTGGGCTGCCATCTATGGGGTCACACAGAATTGGACACGACTGATGAGACAGCAGCAGCAGCAGCAGCTATTAGTTAAGTCTCAGAATGTTTGCTGATCCCCAGAAACTGGACAGATTTCCAAGGCCCAGGGAACTTTGTGACTTACTCCCATCCTTATCTGTTGGTCCCCAAGACCTGTTAATACGTTTGCCATTTCTGCTGGTCAGCAGCTCCTCATGTAATTCCTTTCAGGCTCTCTGTTCAATTAAAGGCCTATTGTTGCATCTAAAGCCTGAACAGGACAACTTATATTAATTTTCCTAACATATAGGGAATAAATAAATATAGAACTTTTTAATTCATTTATTTGAATGCAATCTGCCTTGTGATACCCTTGATGAAGAGGACTTTTTTGTTGTTGTTGTTTACTGCCAAATCCTCAGCAAGTAGAACAATGCCTGTCACATAATAGACTTTCAACAAATATTCATTCACTAAATGAATACATTGTAAATCCGTCATACTCCCTTTTCCAAAAGTATGAGCAAAGCTGAAAGAGTTATGATGAGTAAAATTTGAGGCTATATAAAACAAATATACTCTTTATATAGAGTAAAGAGTAAGGCATACTGAGTAAGAGTAAGGCATATTTGTCTTTATGGTGCGGTAGAATGGTACAAGGGAAAGAATATTAGACATAGAAGAGTATTTCCTGAACTTCAGCTCTGATCACGTCAAGTAAACTGTGAAACTATGAGTGAATCTCACTTTCTTCACCTAATGACCACATGGTTATGATGATTAAGTGAGACAACCTCTTTAAAAATCTGTTATTCAGTAGGATCTGAAAAGACTCCTTTGGCATAATCCCTTTTAGGTAACAGATTAACATTTCCTGATATCTCTCAGTGATTGAAAGTTAGAAAGTGAAAGTTAAGTCGCTCAGACATGTCCGACTCTTTGCAACCCCGTGGACTGTAGCCCACCAGGCTCCTCCATCCATGGGATTCTCCAGGCGAGAATACTGGAGTGGGTTGCATTTCCTTCCCCAGGGGATCTTCCTGACTCAGGCATCGAACCAGGTCTCCTGCATTGGAGGCAGACACTTTAACCTCTGAGCCACCAGGGAAGTCCTCTCGGTGATTACATAACTCTATAAAGAACTGCTATAAGAATCTAAGTTACACTAGAGTCTCTCTTGATACAAGGAGAAGTATTGTTACTATGATATCAACACAATGCTTAAATAACTCAAATATCCTTTAGAATTCATGGTAGGGCAATTTCTTTCAGGAAGATGATGAAGATTCAAAATACAACTGTGTGGATTTAATTATTACTTAGAAATATCCATTCCTTCCCTCGTTCCTGTCCCCCAACACTCCATGTACAGAGTAGTCTCTGCCCCTTAACTTTGGGTTTAGCCACGGAATATGCTTAAGCCAATATAATGTTAGTAGGCCTGATGTATTTATAAACTTGCAAAATTCTTATATCATTGTGCTTTCCTTCTTATACTTTGCCTTTGTTAAAATAATTACATATTCAGAGTTGCCTGACATTCCCAGAAAAAATATTGCAAACATGTGGAACAGAGTCTCCTGTTGAGCCTACAAAGTGAACTTAAACTTAAAAGCTTTAACACAGCAAAGAAAATCATTAATTAAAGATAACTACTGAATGAGAGAAAATATTTGCAAATGATATGACTAATACAGGGTTACTGTCCAACATACATAAACAGCTCATAAAACTTAACATCATAAAAACAGCTCAATCTAAAAATGGGCAGAAGGCCTGAACAGACATTTTCCAAGGACTAAATGTAGATGGCCAACAGGTGCATGAAAAGATGCTCAAAACCACTAGTCATCAGGGAAGTGAAAACCAGAACCACAATGAGATTATCACCTCACACATATCAGAATGGCTATCATCAAAAGACCACAACAAATTTTGGCAAGGATCTGGAGAAGAAGGGACCTTCTGACACTGTTGGTGGGAATATAAATAGGTACAGCCACTGTGAAAAACAGTAGGGAAGTTTCTCAAAAAAACTAAAAATAGAACTACCTTATGACTCAGGAATTTCACTCCTAAGTATACATCCAAAATATCCTAAAAGAGTAATATTAAAAGATAATGCACCCCAATGTTCATAGTTTTATTATTTATAACTATCAAAGTATGAAAGCAACCTAAGTGTCCATCAACATATGATGGATGAAAAGATGTGGGTGTGTGTGTGTGTGTATAAATATATGTATATAGGTAGATGATAGAATACTGAGTATTAAAAAGAATAAAATAATGCCATTTAAAGCTACATGAATGGGCTCAAAGGATATCATGTTAAATAAAATAAGTCAAAGAAAGATAAATACTGTATAATAACACTCATATGTGAAATATATGTGTGTGTATATATATATATGTGTATATATATATATATGTATGTATTACTACCTAGGTAATAAAACAAAAAGCAGACTTGGATCTAGATAACAAACTAGTGATTACAAGTGAGAAGAGGAAAGAGGGCAAGGGTGATAATATATGTATAGGAGATTAAGAGGTTCAAACTATTATGTATAATACTTGTACAGGGATATACTGTAAAACACAGGGACTATGGCCAATATTTTATAATTATAAATGGAGTATAACCTTAAAAATTGTGAATCACTCACTGTATTGTACCAGTAACACATAGTATTATACATAAACTATACTTCAATTTTTTGAAAAGTGCGTCTATAGTTCCATTGGGAAAACATATTTTCTTCACTAGGAAATATATTCTATTATTTATTTATGACTGTGTTTGGTCTTTGTTGCTGTGCAGGCTTTTCTTTAGTTGCGGAGAGTGAGGGCTACTCTAGTTGCCGTGCACTGGCTTCTCATTGCAGCGGCTTCTCTTGTTGCCAAGCACAGGCTCTTGAGCACTCAGGCTTCAGTAGTTGCAGCACATGGACTCAGCAATTGTGGCTCCTGGGCTCTAGAGCACAGACTTAGTAGTTGTTGTACATGTGCTTAGTTGCTCAGTGTCATGCAGGATCTTCCCAGACCAGCAACTGAACTCATGTCTCCTGCACTGGCAGGTGTATACTTTACCACTGAGTCACCAGAAGAGTCCAGAAATATATTCTAAATAAGAGTTTTTTTTTTTAAACACAGTTGCTGTGGATTTTAAATGAGATGCTATAAGTATTAGGTAGTACTCTGTTATAATCTTATGCACTTATCAGGCACTGTGCTAAGTCCTAAAGCTCAGTTAACCATTGCAATGACATTGTAAATTAGAAACTATTATTATTCTTACTTATCTCAAATAAGGGAACTGAGGTTTTTAGAAGTTTGGAAATTTTCCTACAAACTACTAAGAATTATTAGCAGCTCTCTCGGTCCAGAGTTCATGACATTAACTACACATTTGGGCTACTACGCAACTGTCGTGATTTCTTCTCCCTACTGCCCTACTTTATAAGACTATTTGGGGGAAAACACACACACACACACACACACACACAAAAAACTGCTTATGGATTTAGCATTCAGTGAGTGCTTCCTATTAGTTTTACTTTTTTGATAAGTAAATATAAGCCATACCTATGCTCTTTTGGTTATTAAAATATTATTGAAACATTCTAAAGAATGTTTCAGTGGTTCCGTATGTAGGATGCAGGGATTTCTTCATGGATTTGAGAAATTGCTGATAACATTAAGCCCATTGTTCAAACATATAAATGAAATGTTTGTGAATTGTTACATTTTATAAACCTTCATGAAATGTTATATGCAACTTCTGTCATTTTATATAATATTCTTTAAAAGGTTTTAACACATAACTTCCTTCAGTACCTTAGATAGCTTTAGGTAGTTTTAGATTAGGCCCAAATACTTCAAAAAAAAGCTATTCTCCCAGAAAAAGTTAGTTGTTCCAAACCAATCTTTTGTTTTTATTCCCAGAAAGTATGCCTAAGCATTTTTTGGGAAAAGTTTTTGAAAGGAAATAATTTGTAAGTGTTCTCAAATAAATGTTTGGCAATTATGTATCCTAACTTCCTTGAAATCAAAACACACCAGTGACCTGTTCTGAACCTATTTTTCTATTATTCAGATTGCCCTCTTCATAAAGCCTAATGGATCAGTCTCTCTGATTATAAATCATAAGACTTCCTTCATTTATTTCCTAGTAATTTGAACTTACCAGTTTCTTATCTTGATCAGATAATGTTCAAAATATTCCTTCATACCAACAATTACATAGTTGTTAAGTATCTTCTATACTTTAAATGTTTGACTTATACTGTCCTGTTGCCATTTAAGTCTCAGAGAATGTGAATCTTCATTTTATAAAACAATTCACCTATAAATGCAGCCATGAATTGTATTAGCCAATCAAATGTCAGCCTTGGAATATATTGAATATAATTTTATAAATGCTTATCTGTGTGGGGCACTTACTTTGAAAATGTGACATTTGTCATTAGGTTATATTGCAAAACACTTCCTTATACTCCAACCAGAAAATAGCCTTATTAATTATTATACATTATCAGAAATATTAATAGATATACAATCACAGGCTATGATTCACCTGGGACCCATAATTTCATGAAAAAGAATTTAAACTCTTTTCTAAAGGTTGAAATGCATAGTAATAAGCCATTATTACTCATTACATAAGTAATTATATGTAATTACTTATTATATAGTAATACTTATTATTACATAGTAAAACTTATTATATAAGTAATAACTGATTACATATTATTGCTTATTACATAGTAATAAGCCTGCTGTAAGCCATTTTGAATGGAAAAATAATAAGTCCCAAACTTTTCAGGAAGAAATTTCTGTAATATAAAAGAGCACTATTATATGAACCATACTCAAGGGTCAGGGCTTACTGATTAGAAGCAAGGAGTGGTTACTGGAAAAATGTCAAAATGGACTGGCATTTCCCATCCTCCAGTATCACTTTTGAATGAAATGTTCCGTGCAAGGAAAGAGAAAGAAATGTGCTAAAGCTGAAAGGATCATATTTACTAGGTGCCAAATTCTCTGTTGATAGGATAAAAGAACTAATAAAGATCAGAAGAGAAATAAATGAATAGAGATGAAGAAAAGATCAATGAAACTAAAAGATGGTTCTTTGAAAAGATAAACAAAAGTGATAAACCATTAGTGGAAATTCCAGGAAAAAATAAAAGAGAAAGCACTGAAGTCAATAAAATAAACAATGAAAAAGAAAACACAACCAACATCACAGAAATACCAAAGACCATAAGAGATCAAAATACTAGAAAACTGAATCCAATTCTATATTAAAAGGATCATACACCATCATTAAGTGGAATTTACCCCAGGGATGCAAGGATATTTTTCAATATCAGCAAATCAATCAGTGTGATATACCACATTAACAAATTGAAAAATGAAAAGCATATAATCATCTCAATAGATGCATAGAAAGCTTTTGATAAAATTCAACATCTATTTATGATTTTAAAACTCCGGAAAGTGGATGCAGAGGGAACATACATAGAAAACCAACACATAACAGCATATTCAATGGTGAAAGTGAAGTTGCTCAGTCATGTATGACTCCTTGCGATTTCATTGACAGTAGCCTACCAGGTTCCTTCATCCGTGGCGTTTTCCAGGCAAGAGTGCTGGAGTGGGTTGCCGTTTCCCTCTCCAGGGGATCTTCCCGACCCAGGGATTGAACCCAGGTCTCCCACATTGCAGGCAGATGATTTACCTACTGAGCCACCAGGGAAGTCCAAGAAATAAAATAGAGGTTTTCTTCTAGAGAATTATCTTTTTACAGGTTATATTTTCTCACCATTTTTGCATTTAAGTTATATATATATCTGAGTATTGGGAGAGCACAGATACTACTTGGAATAAATTTTCAAGTGACATATATACTCTACTTTTTGTCTCATTTGAACTAAATCAAGGTTTATTTTCAATTCATTGGCTCTGAATATAAATAGATATTCGATTATCATGCCAGGAGGCAAAGTAATTTACCAGTAGTGACTTGGGAACTTTAGAGGTGGGGAAGACAGCATTCCTTCCTGCAAAAGGCTTTTATTGAAATTGATTTTGTTTTTAACTTTAAGTTGGTTTTACTTTATTGGAATATGATCTATTCCTTTTTAAAGCGAGGCAATGGCACCCCACTCCAGGACTCTTGCCTGGTAAATCCCATGGGTGGAGGAGCCTGGTAGGCTGCAGTCCATGGGGTCGCTAGGAGTCTGACACGACTGAGCGACTTCACTTTCACTTTTCACTTTCCTGCATTGGAGAAGGAAATAGCAACCCACTCCAGTGTTCTCGCTTGGAGAATCCCAGGGACGGTGGAGCCTGGTGGGCTGCCATCTCTGGCGTCACAGAGTCGGGCACGACTGAAGCAACTTAGCAGCAGCAGCAGACTTCTAGAATAACTCTCTTGAGAGGCAGAATGACTTAACAGACATGAGAATGTATCCTGGATCCAGACTGTTATGCTTTGAATTCTCACCTTTGTAATGTGAACAAATTATTCAACAACTCTAGCCTTTATATCCTTTTACACAAAAGAAGATAACAGCATCAGCTTTACATGGTTGTTGTGAGGATTAAATGAAATAGACACATTAAGTTAATAGTATGCATTCAATAAAAGTTAGCTATTAACACTATTGCCCCAGGAAACGTCCTTTTATATTTTAATCAACTATCTAAAAACAAAGGGTGAAGAGTTTTATCCAACCCTTTTCAGGAGCTACATTCCCTAATAATCACTTTACCTTAATCCTTCAAGTGCTCATGAAAGCAAGTAAAACTCATCAACCTCCTAACAAAACTGATTTGTTGTGTTCTCTTGTCTTAACAATTTGACTTTATTTTCAAATGCCTTCTTTTCTCTACTAAACTTAGCTATGTTCTTATTAGTCTTTAAATTTTTATCCTTTTCAAGAAATTCTTTCTTAATTATCTCCCTCTAGCCCAGTTTCTTTCAACATTTGAATGTGTTTAGTTACAATATTTGGTTTCTTCAACAAAATTATGTCACTGAAGTAACAGACATTTATTTCACATTACTCCATTCTCTTAAGCATCTCTTACAAATGAAAAGTGGATATAAATACATGGTGGAAAGTTACTGATTTCTCATCTAAAATAATCTAGAATTGCACGTATAAAAATGCTATCCACAATGCTTGGATTTTATTTATTGATATCTCAGTTGCCTTTTGAAAATGTTATATTTTTCATTTAATCTCTAATGGCTTTCCCCCTACTATCAGGGCTAATAAGTCACTGAACGTTGAAAAGTACGTAGAAATGTTATATATATGATTTTAAAGTTAAGATTAGAAACCACAATGAGGCCATTTGTCCTAAAAATCTGGTGGGTTAAGGTCTAGAGTTCAGCTCAGAACTTTGCTTTCTGAGCTGAACTCTGACATTTTTAGGTCTCTTTTCTCTATCTCTCATTAATTTATACTCTACAACTAAATGCACATTCTGTCAGAAATTACATTAAGCACAGTTTAGTTAACTGCTTATATTGGGTCTCACATGTCCTTCAGGTTGCTAGAAAACATCATTTGCATTTCAGGAAGATTCTCTTGTATAAATTGTCCCATTGATGAAGCCTGAATGGCTTTCAGTTGATACCTAATTCCCCTAATATCTCATTCTCATTGTTAACACTGTTGTGTGCCTAATCTTGGACTTACCTTTAACATGGTCAGTGTTGCATCAAAAGTGTTATTGAAAACACTAAAGTATAAAGTACCTGCATTCTCAAATAGAAAACTCTATTTTATCTATTAGTTCAGCTTTAGAAAATAAGTTAATTATAACTCAAAAAGTATGTTCTGAGGTAAGGTCATCAGCTTTACCATGTTGATTTAATGAATATGAAATTATAACCATATTAGAGAGTTTTACTTACCCACTTCCTTCAATAAAGGTAAACGCTGAAAATAATTGGACATATTACATTCAAAATTTTGGGAGCTTTGACATTCTTTCACATGTTGTGACAGTGTAGATTCTGTGTCTTCATGTTGATTCTTATACATATTGTATTCAACAGTGTATATTATATACACATATACACATACACACACACACACACATATATATATATCATATTTAGCAGCACAAGTTTTTTGATGATCTACTATTGATATCGGTCAAATGTTTTGCTGGGTATCAAGAAACAAAAAGAAATGATATAACCTTCGAGGAGGTTATAGTCTAGAAGAAAGGTAGATGAGTGAAAATAAGTGCTAATATAATGATCAAGTACTAGTTAAAACAGAAAGAACACAGTCTTTTCACAAAGGTGAGGAAATATTTCTCAAAGATGAGATTCATTTAGAAGGAAAATTTCCTAAGTTACACTTACGTACATGTTTTTGATTCCTTCATGAGTGAGTGAGTGAAAGTTGCTCAGTCATGTTCGACTCTTTGCTACCCCATGGACTCTACAGTCCATGGAACTCTGCAGGCAAGAATACTGGAGTGGGTAGCCTTTCCCTTCTCCAGGGTATCTTTCCAAACAAGGATTGAACCCAGGTCTCCTGCATTGCAGGTGGATTCTTTACCGGCTGAGCCACAAGGGAAGCCCATCATAGAGTCTTTAAATTCCATAAGTTAAAAACTGTGGACTTGTGCTCAATAAATGTTCTATGAAGCATGTAGCATTAGTCCATTTTTTGAAGTGAAAAATTTGATTACTGACTTGTCTAATATAATTAGCTTTTAAGTGGCTCAGCTTTGAGATCAAGTTCTTAAAAACCATGATTCATAGCCTGACCTTTCATCGAAAATATTAACCTGGCAGTTTATATAAGAGATGTAAGATACATTCACTCTTAACTTGTTCATTTTCTGTCCTTTGGTTGTCAGCATAAGGTATTCTACCAATAAAAAGCATTCAAATAAGAAAATGGGAATAGATGATTATGTAGATAAGACTGACTCCATAGCCTTCAGAAAAGTGTAACTGTGGATTCCTGCTAAGTATAGAAAAAAACAGAGGAAGATATTAATTTAAAGGCCTTCTGTTTAGCAGAAATTATTTTAATTTTAATACTAGTCATCCATAGAGTTACAAATAGCATATGTAAATTTAGGACTTTGAAACATCAAAAAAACTTATCTTTTATAAAATGAATTAATAATCAAAGAATAAATAAATGAATCCTAATACAAAAGTTCACTGGTCCCAAAGCCTTCTACTTCCTTTATTCTCTTAGAACTTTCTTTAAACAATGCCATAGACATTTGGTTGCTTACAGTTTTTTACCTGGGCCCTTCTGTATCACATGCTCTCGTATTTTCCCACTCACCTTCCCATTCTTGGACTTTGGCATTCCCTCGTTTCCATACTACTTCTACAGTTTATATAATCACCTCTTCCCTGGCCTGTAGCTGAACTCTGATTTGGATTAGGCTGTCTTTAGCATCCATGGATCTGACGGTCTCTTAGATGGTCTTACTTAAAATAGTTCCCCTTTAGCAAAGTCTTTATTTATAGCATAAGGTAGGAGAAACATTTTCCTCTACCTTTCTAGTGTCTTGACTGAGAACTCTCCCCCAGAATAAGAGATAGATTTACAGGAGAAAAAAAATATAAATTTAATTACATGTATACCCTGTGAATACATGGAAAATACTCAGAAAAACTGAGTAACTCTCTAAAGAGGACCAGGCCAGCACTTTAAGTACTGTCTTCAGCTAAAGGCAAAAAGATGTTGATGGGGTGGATAGTTTTAACGGTTACCAGGAAAGCCATATTAAACAAGAGTAAGGTTGTTTTTCAGATTTAGGTTGTTCCTTTCTCTATTGATAAGAGTTTGCAGAGATTGAGAGTGACCCTTCTTGATACAGAGGAGACAACTTTATAAATGATTACCCTTATACATATAAATATCTCTCACAAAAAAACAAATTCTACCTACATTTTAGATGTTCACTTGTTTCTGTTTTTCTTAAAATTAACTAGCTCAAAATAACCAATATGATAAAGGGGCACATTTTGGGGGGTATATGTTGCTCCCATTCAGTAGGAACAAGACAAATTCAAATGGCAGTTAGTACTGCAAAGTGTGAGAAACAGAAAATAAAAATAGCAGAAAGGTGATCATCTTTTTACATTTTTTGAACATATTTTCCAGCTTGACTTCATCCAGAGTGATTTTCACTCACATTTCTCTTTATACATTGACATCAGCCTACAGTTAGGAGTCAAAATTCAAGCTGATGTGAACTTACATTCTCTATAATTACATTTTTAAAAGGCTCACAATATATGGTATTCCATATCCTTTTCATTAAGTGTGCTGTTTCAAAATTTTCTTTGAAATGTAAATGAGGGAATGAAAAACCAAATTTTAGCTGATATGATTGGATGAAAAAGCCATTATCTTTGTTTATGCATAAAGCTCTGACTACAAATGGAGACACTATGAAAGTATTATCATCATTCTTTGCACTTTCCTAGTGAACGTTAAAAAAATAAGTATTTATAAATTAGCATTGATGAACTTTGTTCTCTTAATTGAACAAAATGCTCTGCCACTTCTACTGACTCAATGCTCCAATTCATCATTTCTCAATAATAACCTGAGCCAAGACAAAGAGCTGCTAGATAATGCTGAATTATTTTTGGATGACAGATGACTGGGCCCAGCCCCACCTCCACACTTCTGTTGCCATGGTTTTCAAATTAGATGTTTCTGTGGTCAAAGCAGACTCTCACTGTTGTATTCATCACCATTTAACTACAAGAGTGCTGAGCACATCTATGATCTCTCTTGCTCGTGATGGCAGACGGGATGAACATAAATGATTAGAAAGCACCACCTGCTCAGTGCTTAATGCAGGAGGGAAAAAAAAAACAAAAAACAGCTATGCCATTTGGGATGGAAAACACATTAGCTTAAGCTCAGCATGCCACTTATATAACCAACCATGAAAATTGCAAGTTATTGAGAATATAGGATGAAATACTGCATGACAGATACCTGTTTTCTATTCAGGAATTTCCATCTGAAGACTGTCAAGCACACAATGACTGATGATGCCTCTGCGGAACTTCCTCTAAATCTCCAGGCTTCCTATTTGAAGTGTGAAAATAAGACTTCTTGTGAAAGCCACAAGTCATCTATAAAGTGCCTACAGAGTGGTTGTAGCTATGGCAGCCCTGTTGTAAAGAGTGACAGAAAAGATTGTTTTCAGCTGGCTTTCATTGACATCAACTTATCAACCCAGAAAATTTTCTCTACAGTTGGATAAGAGAACCACAGTTCATATGGACCGATACCTTAATTTTTGTGCAAACAGTTAATTGGAATCATTAAAGTATGAATGGACAGATTAATCACCAAAAAAGTTGATCTCCTTTTCCAGATGTGTCTTGCTTCCCTTAGCATGCTGCCAGGAATGAATATCTTCTTCTTTTTTTTCTTAATATAAATTTATTTATTCTAATTAGAGGTTAATTACTTTACAATAATGTATTGGTTTTGCCATACATCAACATGAATCTGCCACAGGTATACACATGTTCCCCGTCCTGAACCCTCCTTCCACTTCCCTCCCCATACCATCCCTCTGGGTCTTCTCAGTGCATCAGCCCCAAGCATTGTCAGTCCAGGTTCGATGCATGATACTTAAAATGTATTCAAATTACACAGTGGTGATGGTTGCACATCTTTGCAAACATACTGCATACCCCTGAACTGTACTTTAAAAGGTTATATTTGATGGCAAACTAGATTTTTTGAAAGAAAGATAATTCTAGTCCTTACTGTTTGTGTGAAATGGACATATGAATTACTGAATCTATTTGAACCCCAAATGCCTCTCATCTGTAAAATGGAAGAGGGCTCCCACTAGTTTTCATAAATTGAGTTTAACCTCACATAATAGTTCAAACAATTTTTGCTACCAATTGAAGCCCAAGGATGAAGAGAAAGAAGCATAAAAGGAGAAAGCTATTTTAGAAAAACAACTGACTTTATGTAGATGTTAAAGATGTCAACATTTGTGGGGGGAAATCTTGCTTATTTTAAAATGTCTAACATTATTCTAGCCAAATAAATACAGAACTAAGCTCTTGTAGAAATATAATCCTTGTGGAAAATATATAGATTTTTTTCATACAGGTACTTACTTTTGCCTTGAATTAATTGCATGAGTATGTAAAATCCTCAGACTTAACATTTAAAAAACATTAAATATATTGGCATTCTCAAAAATTACATTTTCAATCAATGAATTTACATACACATGAAATATGTAAGCCATTTCAATGACAGTGTAAGAATGTCTTCTTTTTAAAATTACTTTATAATCACTTTTCCAAGTTTTACTTTTAATCAGCCCAGATCAGTTCAGTTCAGTTCAGGTGCTCAGTCGTTTCCAACTGTTTGTGACCCCATGAATCGCAGCACTCCAGGCCTCCCTGTCCATCACCATCTGCCGGAGTTCACTCAAACTCACATCCATCGAGTCAGTGATGCCTTCCAGCCATCTCATCCTCTGTTGTCCCCTTCTCCTCCTGCCCCCAATCCCTCCCAGCATCAGAGTCTTTTCCAATGAGTCAACTCTTCACATGAGGTGGCCAAAGTATTGGAGTTTCAGCTTTAATCAGTCAGGTGATACTTAACGTGACAAAGTTGTATTTGACATGTTATTATAGATTTTACTAAAAAAAAAAAAAAAAAAAAAAAAACAGGTTGATCTTGAAGACAATAATATATACACTATATATATATATATACACACACAAACACACATACATAATTAACCCACATATGTATACTATATAACCCCAATTTAAACACAAAATTATTGAATTCCAGTTACTATTTTTAGTTGGCATAGGTTAGCAAATCTAAAACCACTATATATTTCAAAATTGAGCAACTGAGTCATGATTATGAGAAAAATTGGAGCCAAATTTCTTTCTTCCCCAGCTTGACTGAGATAAAATTGAGATATTAACACTGAATAAGTTTAAGACATGTAATGTGAAGATTCAATGTATGTACATATTGCAAAATGATTGCAATAAGTTTAGCTAACATCTTAAATTTACTTTTTTGGTCTGTGGTGAGAACTTTTAAGATCTACTATCTAAGCAACTTTCAAGTTATTTCAGGGCTTCCCTGGTAGCTCAGAGGTTAAAGCATCTGCCTGCAATGTGGGAGACCTGGGTTTGATCCCTGGGTTGGGAAGATCCCCTGGAGAAGGAAATGGCAACCCACTCCAGTATTCTTGCCTGGAGAATCCCACGGACAGAGGAGCCTCGTGGGCTACAATCCACGGGGTCACAAAGAGTCGGACACGACTGAGTGACTTCACTTCTTCACTTCACTTCGAGTATTTCAAGTACATTATTTTTTCACTATAATCATCATGCTGTACATTTGATACCCTGAACATTTTAATCTTATAATTGGAACTTTGTATCCTTTGGCTACCTTTACCCATTTCCTCCACTCTCTGGGCCCACACCCCTTGCAATCACCAATGTACTCTATGTTTCTGAGTGTATTTCTTTTTAGATTCCATATATAAATAAGATCATATAGTATTTGTCTTTCTCTGTCAGACTTACTTCACTAAACACAATTCCCTCAATATTTATCAATGTATTAATACTATTCATAAATGGCATGTTTCCATCTTGATTATGGCTGAATAATATCCCACTGTGCGTGTATACATCCTTCCTTATGCATTCATACTTTGTAGTACACTTAGGTTATTCCCCTATTTGGCTTTTGTAAGGGAATTCCTAATATTTTATGTAAGTTTGAAATGACATAAACAAAAAGCAAAAATGTGTTGTTTAGAAAAAATAAATAGTAATTAAGAAAACAAATTAAACTAATAGTAAAATGAAATATCTATGAGACAGTGGTTTTCAAACATTATTTCCCTAAATATTAAGAATCAACACAAATAACCTGAAGCAAAAAAAAAAGTATATTAGGTGAAAAAGGCTAAAAAGGAATCTGTCTATATCTTTGTATGTTATAGACCCCACACAAAACTTACTCAAATGAACAATAAAATGATGCCATCACTTGTGTCATGTAAAGGAATGGAGAAAGACATTTGAATAAGCCTTTACCAAAATGCTGAAAATAAACACACAAAATTGTATTTACAGTGAGAATGTCTGAGTACCTTATAGTTCTGAAAAAGCCAGCAGAAGAAATTACTTTTACAGCTTGAATTCTTTTAAAGTGCTACTATTAAAGATTCAGTGAATGTTATTACAGTATCAGGCATTCTGTAACAATAATATTCTGTGAAGCTGAGAGCAAGAACTTTCTGTGGCAAAGACTTATATGCTTCTTCTGGCAAAGGGACTGAGAACTCGTAGAGGCTTTGACTTTGGAGGCCAGTGGGATTTCACAACAGAACTTACACAGGACTGCAGAAACAGACTGTTGGAGAGCACAAACAAAACCTTGTGCATACCAGGACCCAGGAGAAAGGAACAGTAACTAAACAAGACACTATCCAAATATTCCTGATACTGTCCAGGAGTCTTCAGTGGAGCCGTGGGTCAGCCATGGCCTATAGAAGGCTTGGGGGTACTGAGTGCAGTGGTGCATACACAGAACCTTTTGAAGGAGATGCCATATCTTCATTACCTTGACCATAGTTTGGCCTCAAGTCAAACAAGAGGGAGGGAGCAGAGGCCCAGCCATCAATAGAAAATTGGATTAAAGATTTACTGATGGCCCCACCCATCAGTTCAGTTCAGTTGTTTAGTCATATCCAACACTCTGTGACCCAATGGACTGCAGCACACCAGGCTGCCCTGTTCACCACCAACTCCCTGAGTTTACTCAAACATGTCCGTCAAGTTGGTGATGCCATTCAGCCATCTCATCCTCTGTCGTCCCCTTCTTCTCCTGCCTTCAATCTTTCCCAGCATCAGGGTCTTTTCCAAAGAGTCATTTCTTCACATCAGGTGGCCAAAGTATTGCAGTTTCAGGTTCAGCATCAGTCCTTCTAATGAATATTCAGGACTGATCTCCTTGGGATTGAACGGATGGATCTTCTTGCAGCCCGAGGGACTCTCAAGAGTATTCTCCAGCATCACAGTTGAAAAGCATCAATTCTTCAGCGATTAGCTTTCTTGATAGTCCAACTCTCACATCCATATAGGAATATTGGAAAAACCATAGCCTTGAATACACAGATCACTGTTGGCAAAGTAATGTCTCTGGTTTTTAATATGCTGTATAGGGTGGTCATAGCTTTTCATCCAAGGAGCAAGGGTCTTTTAATTTAATGGCTGCAGTCACCATCTGCTGTGAGTTGGAGCCCAAAAAAAGTAGTCAGCCACTGTTTCTATTGTTTTCCCCTCTATTTGCTGTGAAGTAATGGGACTGGATGCCATGATCTTAGTTTTCTGAATGTTGAGTTTTAAGCCAACTTTTTCACTTTACTCTTTCATTTTCACCAAGGACTCTTTAGTCGTTCTTAGCTTTCTGCCATAAGGCTCGTGACATCTGTATATCTAAGGTTATACATATTTATCCTGGCAATCTTGATTTCAGCTTGTACTCCATCCAACCTGGCATTTCGCATGATGTACTTTTCATATAATTTAAATAAGCAGGGTGACAGTACACAGGCTTGACGTACTCTTTTCCCAATTTGGAACCAGTCTATTGTTCCATGTCTAGCTTTTATTTTCCTTCTTGACCTGCATTTAGATTTCTCAGGAGCCAGGTAGGGTGGTCTGGTATTCCCACCTAATGAAGAATTTTCCACAGTTTGTTGTGATCTACATGGTCAAAGGCTTTGACATAGTCAATAAAGCAGAAGTTTTTCAGGAACTTTCTTGATCATCATTTTTTTGATGATCCAACGGGTGATGGAAATTTGATCTCTGGTTCCTATGTCTTTTCTAAATCCAACTTGAACATATGGAAGTTCTCCTTCATGTATTATTGAAGACAGTTGGAGAATTTTGAGCATTATTTTGCTAGCATGTGAGATAAGCACAATCATTCAATAGTTTGAACATTCTTTGGGATTAGAATGAAAACTGACGTCTTCCAGTCATGTGGCCACTGCTGAGTTTTCCAAATTTGCTGGCATATTGAGCGCAACACATTCACAGCATAATCTTTCAGGATTTAAAATAGCTCAAATGGAATTTCATCCCTTGCACTAGCTTTGTTCACAGTGATGCTTCCTAAGGCCCATTCACATTCCAGGATGTCTAGCTCTAGGTGACTGATCACACCATTGTAGTTATCTAGGTCATGAACATCTTTCTGTATAGTTCTTTTGTGTATTCTTGCCACCTCTTCTTAATATTTTCTGCTTCTGTTAAGACCATACCATTTCTGTCCTTTATTGTGCCCATCTTTGCATGAAATGTTCCCTTGGTATCTCTAATTCTCTTGAAGAGATCACTAGTCTTTCCCATTCTATTGTTTTCTTCTATTTTTTTGCATTGATCACTGAGAAATGATATCTTTTCTCTCTTTGCTATTCTTTGGAACTCTGCACTCAAATGGGTATATCTTTCCTTTTTTCCTTTGCTTTTCACTTCTCTTCTTTTCACAGCTATTTGTAAGGCCTCCTCAGACAACCATTTTTCCCTTTTGTATTTCTTTTCCTTGGGGATGGTCTTGATCCCCACCTTCTGTACAGGGTCATGAACTTCCATCCACAGTTCTTCAGGCACTCTGTCTATCAGATACAATTCCCTAAGTTTATTTGTCACTTCTACCGTATAATCGTTAGGGATTTGATTTAGGTCATACCTGAATAGTCTAGTGGTTTTCCCTACTTTCTTCAATTTAAATCTGAATTTGGCAATAACAAGTTCATGATCTGAACCACAGTCAGCTCCCAGTCTTGTTTTTGCTGACTGTATAGAGCTTCTCCATCTTTGGTTACAAGGAATATAATCAATCTGATTTCAGTATTGACCGTGTGGTGATATCCATGTGTAGAGTCTTCTGTTGTGTTGTTGGAAGAGGGTGTTTTCTATGACAAGTGCGTTCTCCTGGAAAAATTCTGTTAACCTATGCCCTGCTTCATTTTGTACTCCAAGGCCAAATTTGCCTGTTATTCCAGGTGTTTCTTAACTTCCTACTTTTGCATTCCAGTCACCTATGATGAAAAGGACAAGTTTTGGGGGTGTTACTTCTAGAAGGTCTTATTGGTCTTCATATAAATGTTCATCTTCAGCTTCTTCAGCATTACTGGTGAGGGCATAGACTTGGATTAATGTGATATTGAATGGTTTAGTTTGGAGACAAACAGAGATCATTCTGTCATTTTTGAGATTGAGTCAAAGTACTGAATTTTGGACTCTTTTGTTGACTGTGATGGTTACTCCATTTCTTCTATTGGATTCTTGCCTGCAGTAGTTGATATAATGATCATCTGAGTTAAATTCAACCATTCCAGTTCATTTTAGTTCACTGATTCCTAAAATGTTGATGTTCACTCTTGCCATCTCCTTTTTCACCATTTCCAATTTGTCTTAACTCATGGACTTGATTCATTAACATTAAAGGGGCATCTGGTCCCATCACTTCATGGGAAATAGACAGGGAAACAGTGGAAACAGTGTCAGACTTTATTTTTTGGGCTCCAAAATCACTGCAGATGGTGATTGCAGCCATGAAATTAAAAGATGCTTACTCCTTGGAAGAAAATTTATGACCAACCTAGATAGCATATTGAAAAGCAGGGACATTGCTTTGCCAACAAAGGTCCAACTAGTCAAGGCCATGGTTTTCCCTGTGGTCATGTATGGATGTGAGATTTGGACTGTGAAGAAAGCTGAGTGTTGAAGAATTGATGCTTTTGAACTGTGGTGTTGGAGAAGACTCTTGAGAGTCCCTTGGACTACAAAGAGTTCCAGCCAGCCCATTCTAAAGGAGATAAGCCCTGGGTGTTCTGTGGAAGGAATGATGCTAAAGCTGAAACTCCAGTACTTTGGCCACCTCACGTGAAGGGTTGACTTATTGTAAAATATTCTGATGCTGGGAGGGTTTGGGGGCAGGAGGAGAAGGGGACGACACAGGATGAGATGGCTGGATGGCATCATGGACTCGATGGACATGAGTCTGAATGAACTCCGGGAAATGGTGATGGACAGGAAGGCCTGGCATGCTGCGATTCATGGGGTCTCAAACAGTCAGACACAACTGAGCAACTGAACTGAACTGAACTGATGCAATAGTTGCCTTTACAGCATCAGACTTTACTTCCATCACCAGTAACACATACAAGACCGTGTTGTTTTTGCTTTGGTTCCATCTGTGCCCATCAGAACAAGATGCAGTTTCCTCACAGTCAGTCTCTCCCATCAGGAAGCTTGCATAAGCTTCTTATCTTTCTCCATCAGAGGGCAGACAGAATGAAAACCACAATCAAGAAAACTAGCAAACTGATCATATGTACCATAGCCTTGTATAACTCAATGAAGCTATGAGCCATGCTGTGTAGGGCCACCCAGTAGGAAAGGGTCATGGTGGAGAGTTCTGACAAAACGTGACCCACCGTAGAAGGGAATGGCAAACCACTTCAGTATTCTTGCGTTGAGAACCCCATGAACAGCATGAAAAGGCAAAAAGTTATGACACTGAAAGATGAACTCCCCAGTCAGTAGGTGCCCAATATGCTACTGGAGATCACTGGAGAAATAACTACAGAAAGAGTGGATAGATGGCATGAAAGCACTAGCAAAGTAATGCTCAAAATTCTCCAAGCCAGATTTCAATTTTATGTGACCGTTAACTTCCAGATGTTCAAGCTGGACTTAGAAAAGGCAGAGGAACCAGAGATTAAATTGCCCATATCTGTTGAATTACAGAAAAAGCAAGAGAGTTCCAGAAAAACATCTACTTTTGTTTTATTGATTATGCCAAAGCCTTTGACTGTGTGGATCACAAAAAAACTGTGGAAAATTCTTAAAGAGATGGGAATAACAGACCACCTTACCTGTCTCCTGAGAAATATAAATGTGGGTCAAGAAGCAACAGTTAGAACCAGACATGGAACAATAGACTGGTTCCAAATTGGAAAAGTGGCACATCAAGGCTGTATATCGTCACCTTGCTTGTTTAACTTATATGCAGTGTACATCATACGAAATTCCAGTCTGGATGAAGCACAAGTTGGAATCAAGATGGTCAGGAGAAGAATCAATAACCTCACATATGCAGATGACACCACCCTTATGGCAGAAAGCAAGGAGGAACTAAAGAGCCTCTTGATGAAAGTGAAAGAGGAGAGTGAAAAAGTTGGCTTAAAACTCAACATTCAGAAAACTAAGGTCATGGCATCCAGTCCCATCACTCCATGGCAAATAGATGGAGAAACAATAGTAACTGTGATCAACTTTATTTTCTTGGACTCCAAAGTCACTGATTATGGTGAATATAGCCATGAAATTAAAAGATGCTCTCTCCCTGGAGGAAAAGCTGTTACCAACCTAGACAGAATATTAAAAAGCAGAGACATTACTTTGCCAACAAAGGTCCATCTAGTCAAAGCTATGGTTTCTCCATTAGTCATGTATGGATGTGAGAGTTGGACCATAAATAAAACTAGCACCAAAGAACTGATGCTTTTGAACTGTGATGTTGGAGAATACTTTTGAGAGTCCTTTGGACTGCACAGAGCTCAAACCAGTGAATCCTCAAGGAATTCAGCCTTGATTATTCACTGGAAGGACTGATGTTGAACCTGAAATTCCAATACTTTGGCCACCTGATGCGAATAACTGACTCGTTGAAACAGACTCTGTTCCTGGGAAAGATTGAAAGCAGGGGGAGAAGAGGACAACAGAGAATGAGATGATCAGATGGCATCACTGACTCAATGGACATGAGTTTGAGAAAGCTCTGGGAGTTGCTGATGGAACAGGAAGCCTGGTATGCTACAGTCCATGGGGTTGCAAAGAGTCAGACAAGACTGAGCAACTGAACTGTACTGAGCTGATATTAGGTGTCCTACTACTCAGAAACAATTTATCCATTAATATTCCTCAGATTATTTGAATGTGGACCCGATTCACAACTGTAGTGAGACTGAATTAAAACATACATTGTGGAAGCAATTTTTGGCTTATAGGATTTAGATAGTTTTGTCTTCATGGCAGAAATCTTGGATGAAGCATTGAAAAGTTTATGCAATCTGATTGAAAATTATAGTTTTGTTAGCTCAAGGGTTTTTAATTAGTATGTTTGCTTGGCTAGTCTACCTGTATTCGTGGCTGATTTTAATCAGATAAATGTAATTCAAAAAGAAAGGTAATTACTAACTTGCCTACAAGCCTAGTCTGACTTTTGGTTGCCTGACCTTCTTTTGATCTTATTATAGGATAGTGGTTTCTTTATTGGTGCAGTTTGCATTTAGAGATATAGATTCTGGACCAAGTCATGTGTGAATTCTGGGCTCTGTCTTGTATCTCTGTCTTCTTGGTCTTTCTGGCATTAATTTCCTCAAATCCAAAATTAGGAAATAACTAATTTTAATTTCTTAAGTGCTAAATATTTCAGAGATTCTAATGAGGGAATCTTGGACCACTGGATTAGCTTTCTCAAATACAAACAAACAGATTTTGAGTGCTTAGTGGTGAAAAATCCAGTCAAATTTTTTTATTTGACTATTGGTGGACCATGCTGGTTAGCAGTTATGCAGATCCCAATCTGACTGCTACTACTCATTGTGTTAGCACCAGCCAGAATGTCAGTCAGCTGAATTTCTACTTATGGAAACGTGAGCAATATGATATTATTTAGGAGAAAGATTTGTGTCATATACTTCTGTTCTGTTTCCTTCCAAACAAGAGGGCACTTTTGACTGTGAGGTGAAGATCGTCAATAATATGAATTCTAGAATAAGCACTATCCATTCATATGTTGGAATTTTTCATACTATATTTGAAATATCCCTAACTTAGGTCTAATATCCATACTCCAGAAGTAAAAAAAATCTGGGTATCACCATCATTTTACATGAAAATCTAAAAAATAAACATATATATGTTCATATTGCAAAATGTAATATTTTGAAATACCATTTTGTATATTTTGCCTTCCTATGAACGCCTTCCTATTGCAAGTAGAATCTTGCAATATTTGTCCTTTTGTGACTATCTTATTTCATTTAACATAATGTCCTCGATGTTTATGCAGGTTGTTGTAAATGACAGGAATTCCCTTTCTTAAGACTAAATAATATTCCAGTATATTTATATATCATATTTTATTTATCTATTAATCTTTGTAAGCAGGAAATAGGGTAGTTGCCATGGGTAAGAAAGAGAGATATAAGGAGTTGTTAAATTGTTGTAAAGTTTCATGCAAGGTGACTTAAGTTCTAGAGATTTGTTGTACAACAGCATTCTTATAATTATCAGTACTGTGTTATGCACTTACAAATTTAAGAGGCTAGATATAAAATAGAAGGGACACAAAGATGCTTCTGGAAGTAATGGATATATCTACTACCTTGATTGTGGTGATGGTTTCAAGTATATACACCTATAGCCAAACTCAAACTTTTATGTTAGATAAGTTCAGTTTCTGTGTATCTATTACACCACAATGAATCTGTTTAAAAGAAGAAATATTCTAAACCTTGGTTTTATTCATTAAACATGGGTAGTATTAATGCCTTTCTCATTGGGTTGTTTTGAATTTTAATGTATGGATCCATTCACTCAACAAATATTGATTGAGCAACTTATCTGTATCATAACTATTCTAGGCAATGTTTGGCCTTCATTGAAAATCAAATTTCAGTGGCAACAGACAAATACATAGAAGTATATTTATATTGCCATATTTACTTTCCCTTCTCCAGGGGATATTCCTGACTCAGGGATTGAACCCTGGTCTTCTGCATGATAGGCAGATTCTATATTGTCTGAGCGACCAGGGAAGCCCAAAGTAATATACAATAAGAGAAAGATAACATTTTAGATAGTCATTAAGGAAAGCCCTCTGTTATGGGGACATTTGGTAAAATAAGTCAGATATATGAAAAATTCTGTGTGTGCTAAGTCACTTCAGTCGTGTCCGACTCTTTGCAACCCCATGGACTGTAGTCTGCCAAACTTCATCTGTCCATGGGATTCTCCAGGCAAGAACACTGGAGTAGGTTTCCATGCCCTTCTCTGGGGGTCTTCCTCACCCAGGGATCGAACCTGGATCTCTTATATATCCTGCATTGGCAGACAAGATCTTTACCACTAGCGTCACCTGGAAAACAATGGAAAATTATGGGGAAGGGTTAAAACTCTAACTTGGTAAATAAAAGTCTTGAAACATTCATGAATTTAAAGAAGATAATGGGGTGATAACAAAATGGACTATGGGTAAGAATTCATTATCAACCACATGGCCTGAAAGGCTACAGCCATAATGGGACCATGGCCACAGCAGGTAATGAAAAATATTGAGTAAGAATAGAATCTTAAACACCTTGGCCTGGAAGAGCAGACAATATGTAGAAAGGCACATGACAGTTGCTGAGTAACATTCTCTGCTATATAGTCAATTCACTAACTCCTGATTTTTCTGGGTTCATTTCCCCTTATTTCTCATCTTGAAATATATTTTTTATTTGCACCAAACTTGTATCATGCCACCCGTACACCATGAAATTCCATTCACTTGTCCCTCATCCTTTTAACTTTATGGCTTCATTAATGGTCCACTCGCAAGTGAAGATTTCACCAAAACACCATGTCCCCCAGGAAGTTTCCTATGAAATTCAGAGCTGAATTAAGTGACATTCCTCTATGCCCAATAACATCTTTATTGTAGCATCTACTACATTTATGAAAATGTTTAAATACGAGTCTGATTTTGTCTTATCAATCATTTATTCTCAGTAATCAAAGAATATATGATATGTATTTGATGATTGATACCTGTTTATTGGGGTTTCCCTGGTGGCTTATTGGTAAAGAATTGGTCTACCAGTGCAGAAGACATGGGTGCAACCCCTGGGTCTGGAAGATCCTCTGGAGGAAGAAATTGCAACCCATTCCAGTATTCTTGCCTGAGAAATCTCATGAACAGAAGAGCCTGGCAGGCTACAGTTCATGGGGTCACAAGAGAGTCAGACACAACTCAGTGACTAAACAATAACCCTTTTATTATCTATAATTTTATTTAGAAAGAGAACTAGATATCACAACAATTCTAAGAACTAATCTTACAATTATTTACTGGACAGTAAGATCAGCAATTGAGTATTATCCTTCTCTTCTACAAGACAGTTCACAGAGTAGAGTATCAGCATGGTGTCCGGAGTGAGGCTGCCCAACTTCAAATTATCCTGAATCCCTTAATGGCTTGCTACATGAGCTTCAGATAGTCATTCAATTTCTATGACTTAATTACTCCGACTGTGAGATAGGAATAAGGGTGAAACTTCTTAAATTTATTGAGGATTAAATGAATTAAACTTATAGTATGGTTAGGGCCAATGCATGGACTGTAATAAACAACTGATAATCTATTAGCTGAAATTATTAGCAGCTGTCAATATCAGAAAAGTATGGATAACAAACATTTAAAACTAACTGCTTAAGATACTTTCAAAAAGTATCAAAAACTGCTGGTAAGACAAAGGAAAATCAGATGTCATTTTTGAACAGTCAGGTAAGAAATTTTAAATATGAGATGATGTTTCCCTCAGTTCAGTTCAGTTGCTCATTCGTGTCCGACTCTTTGCAACCCCATGAATCGCAGAACGCCAGGCATCCCTGTCCATCACCAACTCCCGGAGTTCACCCAAACTCACATCCATCAAGTCGGTGATGCCATCCAGCCATTTCATCCTCGGTGGTCCCCTTTTCCTGCTGCCCCCAATCCCTCCCAGCATCAGAGTCTTTTCCAGTGAGTCAATTCTTTACATGAGGTGGCCAAAGTATTGGAGTTTCAGCTTTAGCATTAGTCTTGCCAGTGAACTTCCAAGGCTGATCTCCTTTAGGATGGACTGTTGGATCTCCTTGCAGTCCCAGGGACTCTAAAGAGCCTTCTCCAACACCACAGTTCAAAAGCATTAATTCTTCAGCACTCAGCTTTCTTCACAGTCCAACTTTCACATCCATACATAACCACTGGAAAAACCATAGACTTGACTAGACAGACCTTTGATGGCAAAGTAATGTCTCTGCTTTTAAATATGCTATCTAGGTTGGTCATAACTTTCCTTCCAAGGAGTAAGGGTCTTTTAATTTCATGGCTGCAATCATCATCTGCAGTGATTTTGGAGCCCCCCCCAAATAAAGTCTGACACTGTTGCTACTGTTTCCCCATCTATTTCCCATGAAGTGATGGGGCCAGATGCCATGATCTTCGTCTTCTGAATGTTGAGCTTTAAGCCAACTTTTTCACTCTCCACTTTCACTTTCATCAAGAGGCTTTTTAGTTCCTCTTCACTTTCTGCTATAAGGGTGGTGTCATCTGCATATCTGAGGTTATTGATATTTCTCCTGACAATCTTGATTCCAGCTTGTGTTTCTTCCAGTCCAGCATTTCTCATGATGTACTCTGCATATAAGTTAAATAAGCAGGGTGACAATATACAGCCTCGACGTACTCCTTTTCCTATTTGGAATCAGTCTGTTGCTCCATGTCCAGTACTAACTATTCCTTCCTGGCCTGCATACAGGTTTCTCAAGAGGCAGATCAAGTGGTTTGGTATTCTCATCTCTTTCAGAATTTTCCACAGTTTATTGTGATCCACACAGTCAAAGGCTTTGGCATAGTCAATAAAGCAGAAATATATATTTTTCTGGGACTCTCTGTTGGCAATTTGATCTCTAGTTCCTCTGCCTTTTCTAAAACCAGCTTGAACACCTGGAAGTTCATTGTTCATGTATTGCTGAAGCCTGGCTTGGAGAATTTTGAGCATTACTTTACTAGCGTGTGAGATGAGTACAATTGTGTGGTACTTTGAGCATTCTTTGGCATTGCTTTTCTTTGGGATTGGAATGAAAATTGACCTTTTCCAATCCTGTGGCCACTGCTGAGTTTTCAAAATTTGTTGGCATACTGAGTGCAGCACTTTCACAGCATCACCTTCCAGGATTCGAAACAGCTCCACTGGAATTCCATCACCTCCACTAGCTTTGTTCGTAGTGATGCTTTCTAAGGCCCACTTGACTTCACATTCCAGGATGTCTGGCTCTAGGTGAGTGATCACACCATCATGATTATCTGGGTCGTGAAGATATTTTTTATACGGTTCTTCTGTGTATTCTTGCCACCTCGTCTTATATCTTCTGCTTCTGTTAGATCCATACCATTTCTGTCCTTCATCGATCCCATCTTTGCATAAAATGTTCCCTTGGTATCTCTAATTTTTTGTAGAGATCTCTGGTCTTTCCCATTCTGTTTTTTTCCTCTATTTCTTTGTATTGATCCCCGAGGAAGGCTTTCTTATCTCTCCTTGCTATTCTTTGGAACTTTGCATTCAGACGCTTATATATTTCCCTTTCTCCTTTGCTTTATCTTTTCTCTTCCTTTCACAGCTATTTGTAAGGCCTCCCCAGACAGCCATTTTGCTTTTTTGCATTTATTTTCCATGATGTTTAGCCGTGGTGAAAATATGAGAGAGTAGTCAGTTTCACACACTGTTTTGGGGAAGACACGATGATTCAGTTTCTTAGAAGTATAAAATAAAGCAATAGTGGCTCAAATGGTAAAGAATCCACCTGCAGTGCAAGAGACCTGGGTTCGATCCCTGGGTTGGAAAGATTCCCAAAAAAAGGGAACGGCTACCCACTCCAACATTCTTACTTGGAGAATTCCATGGACAGACGATCCTGGGTGTCTACAGTCCATGGAGTCAAAAAGAGTCAGGCAGAACTGAGCAATTTTCACTTACTCACTCACTGAAATTTAATTTGTGTATTCCCTTTGACACACTAACTTCACTAGTATTAATTATCCCTACAGTTATACTAACAAAAATTTTCTTGTGCTGAAAGGCAGACTTCCTCTCCCCACTGCAAATACACCAAGTAAGGTCATTGAATTTTTATAACAGTAAAATACAGATGACAACCAAAACGCCCATTAATAGAGAACTATTTAAATGAGTAATCACACAAGACTGTGTTGCAATGCTGTTCAGTCATAAAATGAGAGACACAGATCTGCATGTGCTATTTGAAAAGATATACAAATATATAAAATAATATTTGTAGATATATATCTCTTTTTGGGGGGACATGATCACAAACACACACACACATACTTATTAATAGTGATAACTCCAGGGTTATGAAATGTTAGAATGCTCTCTTTTTAATTTTGATCTTCTTGGTCCTGTTTGAGTGTTCCAATATGTCAATGACATGAATGCTCTACATGTCTATGAACTTAACTATATTGCTCTTTTTCCAGAAACTAAATATATCTAGACAGTGAAACATATTTAGTTTTCTTGCTATTCACTATTTCAAAATATTAAATATTCTTTTTAAATGTGTATACAGAGTAAATATGTTAATAGCACTTATGCTTGAGCTGGTTTTAGGAGGCCAAAAGTGAATTAGAGATTTTTATTCTTATGTGGGAAATTAAAATAATTTGAATCTTTTGACAGATAAACCACAAACACACACAGACTACTCATATCAATGTATTGTAGTATTTGGGCCACGGTAAATGTTCTCTATTACTTATTGCTATCTTTATTATTTTTAACCCATTTATTTGATTATTTAATTTAGAAGAGGAGTAGATAGACATATTATTAAATATATATGGAGAAAGTAATCTCTTTAAAGGAAACAATCTAAGTGTCCATAGGTGGATGAATGGATAAAGAAATTGAGGTGTGTGCACGCACACACACACACACACACACAGAAATATTCAACCATAAGCAGAAAATGAAATTTTGCCATTTGCAACAACATGGCTGGGCCTCAAAGGAATTATGCTAAGTGCAGTAAGTTGATAGACGAAGACAAATACTGTATGATTTCTTTTATATGTGCAATCTAAAAAACAAAACAGAAAACAGATTGGTGGTTACAAAAGACAGAGGAAGGAAAGTTATGACCAACCTAGATAGCATAATGAAAAGCAGAGACATTACTTTGCCAAAAAAGGTCTGTCTAGTCAAGGCTATGGTTTTTCCAGTGGTCATGTATGGATGTGAGAGTTGGACTGTGAAGAGGGCTGAGCCAAAGAATTGATGCTTTTGAACTGTGGTGTTGGAGAAGACTCTTGAGAGTCCCTTGGACTGCAAGGAGATCCAACCAGTCCATTCTGAAGGAGATCAGCCCTGGGATTTCTTTGGAAGGAATGATGCTAAAGCTGAAACTCCAGTACTTTGACCATCTCATGTGAAGAGTTGACTCATTGGAAAAGACTCTGATGCTGGGAGGGATTGGGGGCAGGAGTAGAAGGGGACGACAGAGGATGAGATGCCTGGATGGCATCACCGACTCGATGGACATGAACTCCGGGAGTTGGTGATGGACAGGGAGGCCTGGCGTGCTGCAATTCATGGGGTCGCAAAGAGTCAGACACGACTGAGTGACTGAACTGAACTGAACTGAATGCATAGGAGAAGTGGGTAAAGTATTATTTTTGCTTAAATTAAAAAAAAAAAACCTAAATAAAAACAAACAAAAATGAGTTTCCAGAATAAAATATAGTTTATAACTCCTTTGAATAAAATTGTTTAATAATCTTGTTCTAAAAGGATCAGTTTGTATAAATGATACTCCTCAAATCTTGATTATGACACTGAGATTGTGCTTTAAGTTCTCAAAGAAAGTACTCTTCTCAAGCCTGTTATGATAGAATTTAGAATATTTTGGAAATGAATGCTTTTACTCCTCTATCTTCTGGAGTGAAACACAAGGCTATGAAGTCTACAAGGACATTTCATCATAAAATCTTGTGCATCCTATAATATTCTATCATAATTACTATGAGGGGTTTCAGCACATGTAAGATTAAGGCAGAAAAATTGAGATGGAGATTCCCCAAGGAGATGAACTAGAGGGAGAATTCTGTTTAGGATTTCAGTTATTTTGAGTCCTATAAGCAGCAGGTGTTTATGCTAATAGAATGACTCTGTTTTAATTAAGCAGCATTTCCTCACAGAGTAATTACATATGTTGTTTACTCAACTTTTTTTTAAGTTCATTAACACATCTCTAAACTTTTTTCTTCCCATCCTACAAGTTAAAAGTTTTCCTTTAATGTGTTCTCGTTATGAAACTTTTTCTCAAAATGAAAGAAGCATATAACATATAGTACTAAGATTTATGACAAATGTGTGTTCCTCAATTCAGGAATTCAAATAAAAATTCTCATAGTCTTACATATATGGTATTCTCTGAGCCTATAAGATGCATTGGGATGTTTTAGTCTAAAGAATTATGCCTTAAAATCTATAGCAAAAAATAAAAATGTTTTGAGATAGTCTCGAGTGAGTATCATCAAAGGAAACTTCTGCCACTAGCTCTTCTGGGTGCTGCATGAGCTGTAATGAGATGTATTATGAGTTAGTTCTTATAGCTGGGAGTTGAATGGTGTGTTATATTTTGAACTGAACAGTTGTCAACTGAATTTAAACTTCCCATATGGACATATCCAGAAATATATCATTTTTATTCCTTATGAAAGAAAATATCTGGAAGTCACTACATCATGAGAACTCTAAAAGTTTCATATATGTTAACATTCCTGGAAGACCTTACAAAAAGAGAGCACATGTTTAATACTCTTATTTATACTTCAGTTCAGTTCAGTTCAGTGACTCAGTTGTGTCCAACTCTTTGCAACCCCATGAATCACAGCACACCAGGCCTTCCTGTTCATCACCAACTCCCGGAGTTCACTCGGATTCATGTCCATCGAGTCAGTGATGCCATCCAGCCAGCCATCTCATCCTCTTTCGTCCCCTTCTCCAACAGTCACAAATCCCAAGTGCTTTATGAAAATATGTACTGGAGTTGTGTTCCTAAGAGAAAGACTATTCATTAGAGGATGCCAAGAGATTAGATAATTTAAAAAAAAATGTAATTAGAAAGTCTCAGGACTAGAATAAGCCTGCTCTATTATATTTCACAAGGTAACGGGGAGGAGTAGAATATGGCAGAGCAGAAGGATGTGCACTCATCTTCTCCCACAAGAACTCCAAAATTACAACTCAGTGCTGACCAACCGCCAGCAGGAGAATGTTGGATCCCACCAAAAAAAGATATCCCACTACAAAGGGCAAAGGAGAAGCCCCAGCAAGATGGTAGGATGGGCTAAATCTTGTTTAGAATCAAACCCTATACCTGCCAGGGATTCTCAGAAGGTCCCAAAAAACCTTGTGCACACCAGGACTCAGAGACCCCACAGAGACTGAGCCAGAATTGTGTTTGAGTGTCTTCTATGGAGCTACTGGTCAGCAGTGGCCTGCCTCAGGGGCAGGGGCTCTAGTTCATCAGTATGGCATAAGTCCTCTTGCAAGAAGTCACCATTAACCCCACCATAGAGCCACCAAAACTTACACAGAACTGGGGAAACAGACTCTTGGAGGACACAAACAAAACCTTGTGTGCAGCAGGACCCAGGAGAAAGGAGCAATGACCCCACAAGAGACTGATCCAGACTTGCCTGTGAGTGTCCGTGAGTCTCCAGCAGAGGTGGGGGTCAGTAGTGGCCTGCTGCAGGGTCAGGGGCACTGATTACAGCAGAATGTGCATGGGACTTTTGAAGGAGGTCACCGTATCTTCGTTATTTCCACCATTGGTAATGGTAGCACAGGTCAAACAAAAAGAAGGGAACAGAGATGTGCCTATCAATAGAATAATATTAGATAAAAAATTTACTGTGCATTGCCCCGTCCATCAGAACAAGACCCAGTTTCACAATCAGTTAGTTTCTACAATCAGGAAGCTTCCATAAGCCTCTTATCCTTATCCATCAAATGGCAGACAGAATGAAAACTATAATCACAGAACTAGCCAAACTGAACACATGAACCACAGGCTTGTATAACTCAGTGAAACTATGGCCTATGCTGTGTAGGGCCACCCAGTAGGAAAGGGTCATGGTGGAGAGTTCTGACAAAACATGGTCCACTGAAGAAGGAAATGGCAAACCACTTCAGTATTCTTGCCATGAGAACCTCATGAACAGTATGAAAAGGCAAAAAGATAGGACAATGAAAGTTGAACTCCCAAGTTGGTAGTTGCCCAATATGCTACTGAAGATCAGTGGAGAAATAACTCCAGAAACAATGAAAGGATAGAGCCAAAGCAAAAACACATCCAGTGTGGATGTGACTGGTGATGGAAGTAAAGTCCAATGCTGTAAAGAGTAATATCACATAGAAATCTGTAAAGGTAGGTCCATGAATCAAGGCAAATTGGAAGTGGTAAAAAAGGAGATGGCAAGAGTGAACATCGACATTTTAGGAATCAGTGAACTAAAATGAACTGGAATGGGTGAATTTAACTCAGATGACCGTTATATAAACTACTGTGGGCAAGATCCCATAGAAGAAATGGAGTAGCCATCACAGTAAACAAAAGAGTCCAAAATTCAGTACTTGGATGCAATCTAAACAATGATAGAATGATCTCTGTTTCCAAGGCAATCCATTCAATATCACAGTAATCCAAGTCTATGCCCTGACTAGTAATGCTGAAGAAGCTGAATTTGAATGGTTCTATGAAGACATACAAGACCTTCTAGAACTAACACCCCCAAAAATCCCTTTTCATCATAGGGGACTGGAATGCAAAAGTAGGAAGTCAAGAAACATCTGGAATAACAGGCAAATCTGGCCTTGGAGTACAAAACGAAGCAGGGCAAAGGCTAAAAGAATTTTGCCAAGAGAGTGCACTGGTCATAGTAAACGCCATCTTCCAACAACACAACAGAAGACTCTACACATGGACATCACCACACGATCAATACTGAAATCAGATTGATTATATTCTTTGCAACCAAAGATGGAGAAGTTCTATACAGTCAGCATAAACAAGACTGGGAGCTGACTGTGGTTCAGATCATGAACTTCTTATTGACAAATTCAGACTTAAATTGAAGAAAGTAAGGAAAACCACTAGACCATTCAGGTATGATCTAAATCAAATCCCTTATGATTATACAGTGGAAGTGACAAATTCAAGGGATTGTATCTGATAGACAGAGTGCCTGAAGAACTATGGATGGAGGTTCGTGACACGGTACAGAAAGTGGGGATCAAGACCATCCCCAAGGAAAAGAAATACAAAAAGGAAAAATGGTTGTCTGAGGTGGCCTTACAAATAGCTGAGAAAATAAGAGAAGCTAAAGGCAAAGGAGAAAAGGAAAGATATACCCATTTGAATGCAGAGTTCTGAGAATAGCAAAGAGAGATAAAAAAAGAAAAAAAGATTCCTCAGTGATCAATGCAAAGAAAAAGGAAAACAAGAGAACTGGAAAGACTAGAGATCTCTTCAAGAGGATTAGAGGTATCAAGGGAACATTTCATGCAAAGATGGGCACAATAAAGGACAGAAATGGTATGGTCTTAACAGAAGCAGAAGATAATAAGAATAGGTGGCAAGAATACCCAGAAAAACTATGCAAAAAAGATCTTCATGACCCAGATAACTACAATGGTGTGATCACTCAGCTAGAGCCAGACATTCTGGAACGTGAAGTTAAGTGGGCCTTAGGAAGCACCACTACGAACAAAGCTAGTGGAGGTGATGGAATTCCATTTGAGCTATTTCAAATCCTAAAAGATGATGCTTTGAAAGTGCAACACTCAATATGCCAGAAAAATTGGACAATTCAGACCTGGCCATGGGACTTTAAAAGATCAGATTACATTCTAATCCCAAAGAATGTTCAAACTATCACGCAGTTGCACTCATCTCACACGCTAGCAAAGTAATGCTCAAATTTCTCCAAGCCAGGCTTCAACAGTACGTGAACTGTGAACTTCCTGATATTCAAGCTGGATATAGAAAAGGCAGAGGAACCAGAGATCAAATTTCCATCGTCCCTTGGATCATTGAAAAAGCAAGAGAGTTCCAGAAAAACATCTACTTCTGCTTTATTAACTATGCCTAAGGCTTTGTCTGTGTGAATCACAACTAACTGTGGAAAATTATTCAAGAAATGGGAATACCAGACCACCTGACCTGCCTCCTGAGTAATCTTTATGCAGGTTAAGAAGCAACAGTTAGTACTGGTCATGGAACAACAGACAGGTTACCAGTTGTGAAAGGAGTATGTCAAGGCTGTATATTGTCACCCTGCTTATTTAACTTATATGCAGAGTACATCATAAGAAATGCTGGGCTGGATAAAGCACAAGCTTGAATCAAGATTGCCAGCAGAGATATCAATAAATTCAGATATGCAGATGACACCACCCTATGATAGAGAGAGAAAAACTAAAGAGTCTCTTGATGAAAGTGAAAGAGGAAAGTGAAAAACTTGGCTTAAAACTCAACATTCAGAAAACTAAGATCGTGGCATCCAGTCCCATCAGTTCATGGCAAACAGATTGGGAAAAAAAATGGAAACAGTGAGAGACTTTTCTTGGGCTGCAAAATCACTGCAGATGGTGACCACTGCCATGAAATTGAAAGACCCTTGCTCCTTGGAAAAAAAGCTATGATCAACCTAGACAGTATATTAAATATCAGAGACATTACTTTGCCAACAAATGTCCATCTAGTCAAAGTAATGGTTTTTCCAGTAGTCAGGTATGAATGTGAGAGTTGGACTATAAAGAGAGCTGAGTGCTGAAGAATTGATGCTTTTGAACTGTGGTGCTAGAGAAGACTCTTGATAGTCCCTTGGACTGCAAGGAGATCCATCCTGTCCATGCTAAAGGAAATCAGTCCTGAATATTCATTGGAAGGACTGATGCTGAAGCTGAAATTCCAATAATTTTGCCACCTGTTCCAAAGAACTGAATCACTGGAAAAGACCCTGATACTGGGAAGGATTGAAGGTGGGAGAAGAAGGGGACCCCAGAGGATGAGATGATTGGATGGCATCACTGACTCAGTGGAGATGAGTTTGAGCAAGCTCTGGGAGTTGGTGATGGACAGGGAAGCCTGTTTTGCTGCATTCCATGGAGTCACAAAGAGTGGGACAAAACTGAGCGACTGAACTGAACTGAAGTGATTGCATTTCAAAATGTTTCATGATTGGGTCTTGTATATCTTCATTTTAGTGCTTCTGATTGAATTTACTGTATATTGTTATAGTGATATCACAAAAGTAGTCCAAAATACACCAGTTACATCATAAGAATCTTAAGGAAAGAAGAGAAAGCGTTTATAAACTAAATTACAAGATTGAAAAAAACAGTTATCTTCTTTATTTGCCTGTCCATATCAATTGTAGAAACAGATGTTTAAAAAGCATGGCTTCAAAATACATATGTAGATCTTTATTCTTATTGCAGTTAAAGTAATGAACCAATTGTGGCAATATACTACATATATGTTTTCATATCTGAATGAAAGTATTCTGCCTGGCTGCTCAAGGAATGATTTTTTTAAATGCCTTTTGAACATCTGTTTTTGACAATTTCAGTATGAAAACCTTGCTAGGAATTTCAAAGTACTATTTTTGTGAACAGAAACACCAATGGTATGTTGTTTTCAAGTACACCTTCCCAGACAGTGAACTGCAATATATTTCTGAGGAGATATACTGCAACTGATATCTGCAACATGATGGTAGGTTTTATAACAAAACAATGTGTTTGAGTATTTCCCTCATATAAATTGCCTGCATTGACAGTTACACACATTTCCTTAAATATAGAATATGAAAGTTTTCCTTATAACTTATTTTCATTTATTGAAACAAAATAATGAAGCTAAACTTTATAATGCATTTTATACATGTCACCTTATAGTTGCATGAATTAGCTGGCATAATTAGATTAAAAAGTAAGACTAGAGTCTCATTTGTCAATCCAAAAGCTTCCCAATTTTTAAGGAATATAGGATACATCACCACTATTTTTTTTTTGTTAATCTAAACCTGGCCTGTTTCATGGAATCTTAAAAATACACAAAAATAAATTCACCACTTAACTCTATGCAAAACAGTCTTTAATACTTACAATGAATTACTTATAAATCCTTTTGCATCTAATGACCAAACAAGCAGTATAGTTGATTTTGTTTATTTGTTTTACTATATTCCCTGAGTTTAAAGTCCATTAATAGTTTTTATTTAATTGTGTGAAATTGCCTTCAAGGCCCTTGGTCTTATCACTTTTTGCTATAATACCTTTCCTCAAGGAATGTGAGAGTGAAATTTGACTGTCATGTAATTGTAAAATTCAGCTTTATTGTCCTCTATGTATATGACATAGATGTGAGGACTAGACTGTCATGAGCACTATGAATTTATTACTTTGTTTCTTCTATACCAGACATACTTGATGTTCCACAAAGAAGGTTTCTGAGATTTATATGAGAACTTCAAGTAAATCTTGAGTATCAGGAATTAAGTGAAGAAGTATAATACAGATTAAGATTCTGACATTCTCCTTTATGTTTAATATCATGGGTGAATGAATATACATACACACACACTCATGGATTTAAATCTTATAGTGATAGTATTCTGGAAGGAAGAAATAACATCAGGTCATATTCTTGTATGAAGAACTGAGAATAGGATAATTATCTATTCAGTCCTGGCAATAGCGATTTCATCATGATTTTTCAGGTAGATTTCCTGCATTATATATGCTTAGACATCATATTTCCTTTCCGTATTTCTAGACATATTACCCAACACTTTGCTACCCAATGAACTATAGTCCACTAGGCTCCTGTGTCCATGGGATTTCCGAGACAAAATACTGGAGTGGGTTGCCATTTCCTCCTCCAGGGTATCTCCCCAACCCCAATCAAATTCACGTCTCCTCTCTCTCCTACACTGTACACAGATTCTTTACCCACTGAATCATCAAGGAAGCTCCAGACATGCTACAGTATTCCCTAAACTGCATTTTGATTTTCAGTAATGAAATGTGAAGTTGCAGTGTTCCCTGCTTTATTTTATTTTTTTAAATAAATTTGCAATAAATAAGTAAATGGCAGCATTAACATTTTTAGGTTAACATTTTAACTGTAACACCTTCAGTAATATTTTACTCTTTTAATGCTGTTAAAATTCTTTAGATTTCACTCTCGTTTAATCTAAATGAATATATTCCTGCTATGCCATATTTTCATTAAAAATTAGTAAAAAAGTTATTAGGGTATTTTATCCATTTTGCTTTATTTTATGACATGCTTATTGTTTTAGATATGGGAACTAAGCAAGATTTCTTTATGCAGGGGAGTTAATTGGTTTGAAAATGGCCATTATTTGAAATAAATCCAAATTTCATCTAAATATTTTCTTAAGATACTAGCAAAAGACAAATCAGACTCATGAAATAAACTCCAATAAAAATATATGACACTAAAAATCTTCTAATAGAAAATATAAATTAGAAACTAAATTTATAATTGCTTCCTGGTGCTTTGAACGTCCCTGAATAAGAGGTTCCCAGCTGATAGTTCCATTGGATATTTCTAGCATTTTCTTTTTTTTTTAATTTTTATTTTTACTTTATTTTGCTTTACAATACTGTAATGGTTTTGCCATACATTGACATGAATCAGCCACAGGTGTACTTGAGTTCCCAATCCTGAACCCCACTCCCACCTCCCACCCCATATCATCTCTCTGGATCATTCCCGTGCACCAGCCCCAAGCATCCTGTATCCTGTATCAAACATAGACTGGTGATTCATTTCTTACCTGATAGTATACATGTTTCAATGCCATTCTCTCAAATCTGGATATATTTAAATTATTTTGGCTCTATCAGCTTTAATGAAGATCTATGTTTCAACAATAAAAAGCTAGAGATTTTTATGAACTCTGGATTCAAGTTCAGGGTAAGGTATGTTTTGGCTTCCCCATGGCTCAGCAGTAAAACAAAACAAAACAAAACAAAAAAAAAACTGCCTGCAATGAAAGAGCCCCAGTAGATGCAGGTCTGATCCCTGTGTTGGGAAGATCCCCTGAATGAGAAAATGGCAACCCACTCCAGTATTCTTGACTGGAAAATTCCATGGACAGAGGAGCCTGGTGAGGGTATAGTCCATAGGGTCCCAAAGAGTCAGACACAACAAAAGTGACTTAGCACAGCACATGTGTGGTAAACAGAATTCTGAGATGGCTTCACAAATATTCTCACACCCTAGTTTAATGGCCTTGTATAATTTCTTCTCTTGACCAGGAGTAGGAAATGGAAACCCACTCCACTATCCTTGCCTGGGAAACCCCATGGACAGAGAAGCCTGGTGGGCTATAGCCCATGTGGTTGCAAAGAATCAGACAGGACTGAGCACACACACACACACACACACACACACACATGACTTCTTCCCTTGATAGTACATATGACAGGTAAATAGCAAAAAAAAAAAAAAAAAAAGGACATATCAGTCCTACTGATATAAGAAAATATTTCATCAGCTGAGAAATTCACTTTAACTTTATTATCTTTTGCTCACATTATTTGATTTTACTTGACAATGAAAATAATTTACATGTGGAGGCATTTTCCAGATTGACTTGATAAATGCCCCCATGAGAGTTAAAACATGTTGCCTTCTACAATATTTTTTGCTTATAATACAATAGACTAATAAAAGGGTGCTGTTAATGTGCTGCCTTCAATATGCCAGCAAATATGGAAAACTTAGCAGTGGCCACAGGACTGGAAAAGGTCAGTTTTCATTCCAATCCCAAAGAAAGGCAATGCCAAAGAATGTTGAAGCTACTGCACAATAGCACTAATTTCACAAAATAGCAAAACAATGCTCAAACTTCTCCAAGTCAGGCTTCAACAGTACATGAACCAAGAACTTCCAGATGTTCAAGCTGGATTTAGAAAAGGCAGAAGTCAAATCGCTAACATCTATTGGATGACAGAAAAAGCAAGAGAATTCCAGAAAAACATCTACTTCTGCTTCATTGACTACACTAAAGCCTGACTGTGTGGATCACAACAAACCGTGGAAAATTCTGAAAAAAAGATGTGAATACCAGACCACCTTATCTGCCTCTTGAGACATCTGTATGCAGATCAAGAAGCAACAGTTAGCACCAGACATGGAACAATGGACTGGTTCCAAATTGGGAAAGCGGTACATCAAGGTTGTATATTGTCACTCTGCTTATTTAATTTATATGCAGAGTACATCATGAGAAACACTGGGCTGAATGAAGCACAAGCTGGAACCAAGATTGCCAGGAGAAATACCAATAACCTCAGATATGCAGATGACACCTCCCTTATGGCAGAAAGTAAAGAAAAACTATAGAATCTCTTTGGAAGGTGAAAGAGGAGAATGAAAAAGCTGGCTTAAAATTCAATATTCAACAAACTAAGATCATGGCATGTGGTTCCATTACTTCATGACAAATAGATGGGGAACCAATGCAAATAGTGACTGACTTGGGCTCCAAAATCATTACAAATGGTGACTGCAGCCATGAAATTAAAAGATGCTTGTTTCTTGGAAGAAAAGCTATGACCAACCTAGAGAGCATAGTTAAAATCAGAGACATTAGTTTGCCAACTAAGGTCTGTATAATCAAAGCTACAGTTTTACCAGTCATCATAAATGGATGTGAGAGCTGCACTATAAAAAAGACTGAGTGCCAAGGAATTGATGCTTTGAACTGTGGTGTTGGAGAAGTCTCTTGAGAGTCCCTTAGACAGCAAGGAGATCAAACCAGTCAATCTTAAATCAATCCTGAGTATTCATTGGAAAGCCTGATGCCGAAGCTCCAAAACTTTGTTTACCTGATGTGAAGAGCTGATTCATTAGAAAAGGTCTTGACGCTGGGAAAGATTGAAGGCAGGAGGATAAGGGGATGACAGAGAATGAGACGGTTGGATGGTATCACCGACTCAATGGACGTGAGTTTGATTAAACTCCGGGAGTTGGTGATGGACAGGGAGGCCTGGAGTGTTGCAGTCCATGGAGTCGCAAAGAGTTGGACACGACCGAGCGACTCAACTGAAATGAATTATGGTTTGGTCTTTCTGAAGACCAGTCTGCACCCAGGAGCCCATCAAGAGTCACCTCATTAAAACAAAAGACATTGCTACCTCACAGGAAATTCCAAGGGATATTAAGGATCTGTGTCAAGAAGCTGAGTCAAGATTAAACTTTAGAACACAAGATGCTCCCGTGCTCTTATAACTTTCAGAATTACAGTATTTTTAGGGCTTCTCCTTCAGGAAGTAGAGTGAAAGACTAAACTTTAAAATAAAAGTTCTGTTGGCACCCTTCCCAGGGTTTTAGGAGCTCTGTGTCAAGAACTGAAGGACAGAGACTAATATATGCATTTCTTACCTCACAGGTAGCTAAGAATTAAGGACTAATCTGCAACAGTAAAAAGTTCAGCTTCTAGAAATAATCTGTATACTGAGCTGTAATTTGGTAATCTGCTATTAATAAAATCTTTCATCAAATGTATGAAGATGGGAATTAGTCAGGCAGAGCTGTAAAAGCATGGTGAGAACTTGTCACTGAAGGTGTGTATCAGGAAGGAATCTGGGCAAAGGCAACAAGATTAGAAGAGGAACATGATCGTCAAAATAAATGACGTGCCTTCTTTTTTTTCCCTGGTGGCTTAGACGGTAAAGCGTCTGTCTACAACGCGGGAGACCCAGATTCGATCCCTGGGTTGGGAAGATCCCCTGGGGAAGGAAATGGCAATCCACTCCAGTACTATTGCCTGGAAAATCCCATGGACAGGGGAGCCTGGTAGGCTACAGTCCATGGGGTCACAAAGAGTCGGACACGACTGAGTGACTTCACTTTTCTATTGAAGAGTCTAATCCAGTAGAGATATAACTGTAAATGTATCATCTATATCAACAAAGATAAAAAAGATAATAGAAGAAAGGACACTTAAATATTCATGCAAAAATTTTCAGCATATCTTTATCAAGGCCCTCATTCCATCTAGGAGTTGATTTTAGGAAGAGTTTTCTAGAGAGCTCAGTTGGACCTTTTCTAACTCTCACTGTCCCCTGATAGAAAGTTTAACAGAGCTGTAGCTTTGCCACACAAATAATAGGTACATCAATCTTAAATAAGAGTACTCTGAAAACACTTGGAAGAATACTCTTTGAAGAAAAGCTAGTAATTTTTGGAAATTTTCTTATCCTGAATTAAAGTGTTGTGAAAGTGAAATTGACTGTCTTATATACTGATCTTTAGTGCTGGCCAAAATCAAAGTGCATTGTTGAATCCATCAGTATAAATTCTTTACTTACAAACTGCAATGGAAACTGCTTAAAAATCTTCTGACTTGACATTTTTATATTTATTAAATACAAAACTGTTTACTATTCATATACTATTCATAGCAGGCAGTACAGCAGAGCAGGCAAGAGTAGTAGAGTTAAACTCATACTGCCTGGATCCCCATTCCACATCTGTAGTCTTGACAAAGTGAGTGAATTTGGGCAATATATGAGTAAATTCTCTCCATTCCTGCTCATATTTAAATTTTTGTTAAAATGTGTGGTTTTTTTGTGGAGACTGATTGTGAAAATACATTTAAAAAAATCTTCCTACACATCTGGAGCATAGTAATCCTTCAACCAGTTGTTATGGCATTATGATAAAATAAGAAATATACAATACTCTTACTACCAAGTAGTTGTTTAATCTTGAGAGTGTGTATTGATCTCTCTGGGCCTCTTCCTTATGGTGCCTCCCACCTCACTGTTTCAACAACAAATTATCTCTGTCTGGGTGGACATATAACCCCACAAATGATCTCACATAATTTCAAAAGGAAATAATTTGATGATGGGCTGCTTATTCAATAAAAAGGTCTCCACACTAAGTTATCTTCATATTTATTCTCCAGTCCCTGATAGTAAGCATCATTATGTTATCATAACTAGCATACAGTAGGTTTTCAAGAAATATATATAACCTTTAGTTATTTTGATTAGATATTATCCTCAATCCTAAGAGATTTTGAAATATTAAAACATCAAGACTAAATAAATACTTCTATGGAAAGATATGGAAACTCATTCTGTAATGTATGTGGTTTTATTCCCACTGTTCCTTTCACAAGAGTGCTTATGTACCTTCTCACCTAGAGAAAAGCACCTTCCTATAACATAAATATTGTTTCAACGTCTATATCTAATACGTAGGGTCCTAGTATGAATGGGCTTTAGTAACAAAAATCTAAAAGAATGTCATAAAGACTAGAAATACTTAAAAATCTGGAATCAGGACATAAAGGTCACTATTATACAACATTATATGAGTTACTGTCTGACATAATTAAGTGAACCAAAATAAAAAATCAAAAATAAATAATAGTATAGTAATGAAACAGAATAAATCAAATATGGAATCTGATAGATTGTTTTCATTAAGATATTTTAGTAATGTTATTTATAAATAAGACCAATGTACAAAATTTATTTGCAGTGCTTTAGACTAAAAACTAATTTTGAAAGATAAGAAGTAAACTTCTAAAATTATATAATATGGATGGCAATCATTTTAACAAAAGCTATTTAAATTCTGTGAGGGGGAAAGGGTACATCTTTAAACAAAAACAGCAGAAAAAACCTATTTATAGGACTACATCCATGGATTTCAATTCTATATATATATGTGTGTGTGTGTTATATATATATAAACTTTACTTCCAAAACTGATGAATCGAGGAAATGCTCTTCTGAACAAATCCTAACATCGCTTATGTGGAACTGGCATTCTTATTATAAAATTTAAATAACCATGCCTCTCTTGAAGAACAAAAGAAAAGGACTAGTCCTGACAAGCAAAAGGAAATTGACAACTTTAAGTCATTAAAGTTTTAATGCAGAAAGAGAGAAAAATACCAATGTCAGAGTGTAGGAAGACCTATATTATTCATATGTTGCACAATATATGGCAAAATGGGCTCCAGTGATCTGTAAAGATGTGCTAAACTATTCAACTGAAACAACTGAGTTGTTTCAATATAAAAAACAGTGAAGTTTTAGTCATACTGTGAACAAAAATAATTACTACATGAATCAAAGGAAAATTTGAAAGTGAAAACTTAAAACTTATGAAAGAGAATATAAGAGAATGACATCATGACCTTGATGTTAGATTTCCTAAACAAAATTTAAAAAGGAATAATCACGATGAAAGATTGATAATTTAAGCTTTTTTAAAATTAAAGTCTTTCATTTATCATAGAATACCACAAAACCAAAAATACAAAAAATTAGAAAAGTTATATCCCGTAAAAATAAACGCATATAATCACCCCATTAAAAAGCACATACAAGTAAAAAGAAAATTCAGATGGAAAAATATGAATAGTTTAATGAATAGAAGATACTAATGTCTAATAAACAAAATTAAATATTCAGAATGATTAGAAAAGTTTGAGATAAAACTGCAAGAAATACTTTCTCCAACCAAAAGAATGGCAAAAATTTTGTTAGGTAACAGCAAGAATCAATAAAGGAAAGGGAACGAGAATTCAAACTCCTCAGAAAGTCATTGATTAAAACTGCCTTCCTTATTGAAATATAATTCACATATCATAAAATTCACATTTAAAAAACTTACAATTCAGTTGCTTTTACTATATTCACAAAGTTGTGAAACCAACACCACTATCTATTTCAAAAATATTTCCATTCAGTTCAGTTCATTTCAGTTCAGTCACTCAGTCGTGTCCGACTCTGTGACCCCATGAATCACAGCACACCAGGGCTCCCTATCCATAACCAACTGCCGGAGTCTACCCAAACCCATGTCCATTGAGTCAGTGATGCCACCCAACCATCTCAAACTCTGTCATCCCCTTCTCCTCCTGACCTCAGTCTTTCCCAGCATCAGGGTCTTCTCAAATGAGTCAGCTCTTCACATCAGTTGGCCAAAGTATTGGAATTTCAGCTTCAACGTCAGTGCTTCCAATGAACACCCAGGACTGATATCTTTTAGAATGGACTAGTTGGATCTCCTTGCAGTCCAAGGGACTCTCAAGAGTCTTCTCCAACACCACAGTTCAAAAGCACCAATGCTTTGGTGCTTAGCTTTCTTTATAGTCCAACTCTCACATCCATACATGACTACTGGAAAAACCATAGCCTTGACAAGATGGACCTTTGTTGACAAAGTAATGTCTCTGCTTTTTAATATGCTGTCTATGTTGGTCATAACTTTCCTTCCAAGGAATAAGCATCTTTTTATTTCATGGCTGCAATCACCATCTGCAATTATTTTGGAGCCCCAGAAAATAAAGTCAGCCACTGTTTCCCCATCTATTTCCCATGAAGTGATGGGACCAGATGCCATGATCTTAGTTTTCTGAATGTTGAAATTTAAGCCAACTTTTGCACTCTCCTTTTTCACTTTCATCAAGAGGCTCTTTAGTTCCTCTTCACTTTTTGCCATAAGGGTGGTGTCATCTGCATACTGAAGTTATTGATATTTTTCCCAGCAATCTTGATTCTAGCTTGTTCTTCTTCCAGCCCAGCGTTTCTCACGATGTATTCTGCATATAAGTTAAATAAGCAAGGTAAGAATATACAGCCTCGACATACTCCTTTTCCTATTTGGAACCAGTCTGTTGTTTTCATTACTCAAAAAATAAATCCCATTAACAGTCAGGCCTCATTTTCTAGCCTCACCCACTCCCCATCTCAGTCCACAGGAAACGTTAATCTGCTTTCAGTCTATGGATGGGCCTTTGGTTTCTGGTTCATTCATGTACTACTGTATTTTCAAGGTTCATCTATTCTGTAGCATTATAAATATTTCATTTTTATGACATTGTAGTCTGCAGCCTTGCTGAACCTGTTTATTAGCTCAGTTTGTATTTAATCATGCTTTAGGAAATTTAGGATATTTTTATACATAGCATATGTTAATACAATTTTACTCCTTTGTTTCCAACTGGACGACTTTTGTTTCTTTTTCTTACCTAAATGCCTTTATTAGATCCTTCAAAACAGCATTGAAAGAGAAATGGAAATAGGGAGCATCTTTGTCTTGTTCCTTATCTTAGGAAATTTATAGTCCTTCACCATTAATTATTATATTAGCTGTGGATTTTTCATAGATGTCCTTTATCTAGTAGACTAAGTTCCCTCTCTTCCTAGTTTGTTGAATATTCTTATAAAAAATGTGAGTTGGACATTATCACTGCTTATTATGCATCCATTGAGATGGTCATGTGTTTTTTTATATGCTGTATTATTATTAATTTACATTTAAAAGTTGAACAAACCTGGTACACTTGGGATAAATCCCACTTGGTTATGATGTATAATTCTGTTTATGTGTTACTGGATTCTTTTTGCTTATTTGAAGGATTTTTATTTCCATATTCATAAGGATATTGGTCCATAGTTTTATTCTTGTGATGACTTTGTCTTGGTTTGCTATGTCACAATAATACTGGCATTCTAGAATAAGTTAGAGTGTTTCTGTGTCTTCAACTTTGGAAAAAATCCATAAAAGAATTGATATCACTGTTTTCCTTAAAAATTTGGTGGATTTCACCAGCAAAATTATTTAATATTTTTTTGAAAGTCACTCAGTTGTGTCCGACTCTTGTGACCCCATGGACTATACAGTCCATGGAACTCTCTAGGCCAGAATACTGGAGTGGCTAGCCTTTCCCTTCTCCAGGGGATCTTCCCAACCCAGGGACTGTACCCAGACTTTCTGCATTGCAGGTGGATTCTTTACCAGCTGAGCCAGAATACTGGAGTGGGTAGCCTATCCTTTCTCCAGCAGATCTTCCTGGCCCAGGAATTGAACCAGGGTCTCCTGTATTGCGGGTGGATTCTTTACCTACTGAGTTATCAGGCAAGCATGATATTTTTGTGGGAAATGTTATTACTATTTTAACATCTTCACTTATTATAAATCTATTCAGCTTTTCTCTTTATTCAATCAGATTTGGTAGTTTGTGTTTTTCTAGAAATTTGTGTCTCATCTATATTATCTAATTTGTTGACATAAAATTGACTTTTATCACTTATTATATAAAAAGCTTTATCCATTGTATCATGCATCATAATCACTTGCTTTTTAAAATTTTTGTGTTGCATTCTGTTGTATACATATACTAACATTTGTTTATTCATACTCCTTCCTTATTGTTCTGGAGAAGGCAATGGCACCCCTCTCCAGTAGTCTTGCCTGGAAAATCCCATGGACAGAGGAGCCTAGTAGGCTATAGTCCATGGGGTGGCTAAGAGTCGGACATGACTGAACGACATCACTTTGACTTTTCACTTTCATGCATTGGAGAAGGAAATGGCAACCCATTCCAGCATTTTTGCTTAGAGAATCCCAGGGATGGGGGAGCCCGGTGGGCTATCGTCTATCGGGTCGCACAGAGTCAGACATGACTGAAGCGACTTAGCAACAGCAGTAGCAGCTTTCTTATTGTTCTAGTCTTTGACTTTTGTGATTAAAGCTTCTAAAACGTTCTCATACCAGTCTCTGTGTGAATGGATATTTAAACTTCTCTTGGACTGATATCTAAAAGTTGGATTTGCTGAGTTGTTGTTTCATTAAATAAGAAAGTGGCAAAAACTTTTACTAAATTGTTGTTTCATATTGCATTTTTATCAGCAAAGTATAAGAACTCTATTCCACATGCTATGAACACTTAGTATTGTCTGTTACTTTGATATTGGTGTTGGTGTTAGCCATTACAATAAGTGTGTAGTCACATATCATTATGGTTTAAATTATATTTGCATAATGACTAATGATGATGTGTCTTTTTATAGCTTATTTGTCCAGAGAAGGGGATGGCACCCCACTCCAGTACTATTGCCTGGAAAATCCCATGGACGGAGGAGCCTGGTAGGCTGCAGTCCATGGGGTTGCAAAGAGTCGGACACGACTGAGCCACTTTCTTTTCACTTTTCACTTTCATGCATTAGAGAAGGAAATGGCAACCCACTCCAGTGTTCTTGCCTGGAGAATCCCAGGGATGGGGGAGCCTGGTGGGCTGCCGTCTATGGGGTCACACAGAGTCAGACATGACTGAAGTGACTTAGCAGCAGCAGCAGCAGATTACTTGTCATCCTTAATAATGTATATTTAGTCTTAAAATTAAAAACTAAACATTGATATAAAAATATGGAAAGATTATTTCTAGAGCCTTTGTGTTAACTGGAATCACCAAATAATATAAAACACAGAATGAATTTATTCTTGGTGGTGATATCTATGATTACATCAACATTTACTTTACAGGAATTACCTTTGGTTACTAAAATATGTAACACATTCATCATTGAAGGCATGTGGACCCTACACATGTTTATTCTAGGAAATCCTGAAATTCTGGAAGTGATTTCCTAAATGTGTGAGCTGTATTCTATTTTAATCAACTTTCTAATGTTTCTAAAGTAGTTCATCAAAGTAAGTTGCATATTTTGGAGTGAGTTAGAAAGCTTCGCGTTGTATCAAGAATTTACATAGGACTTCAAATCCAACAAGACCTCAATGAAGTGATTAAGTTATAATTTAGAGGCTACACTTAATCCTCCAATGTAATAAACTGGAGAATTTAAACTATACATTTACTGACCAAATAGTACCCTAGATATCTAAAATGTTTAATGCAACATTCAGTGAAAATTTACTTTAAAGCAAAATATTATGCACCTGATTTTGACTCAACAATGATATTCAGTTCAGTTCACTTCAATGTCTCAGTCGTGTCCCACTCTTTGCGACCCCATGAATCGCAGCACGCCAGGCCTTCCTATCCATCACCAACTCCCGGAGTTCCCTCAGACTCACATCCATCGAGTCAGTGATGCCATCCAGCCATCACATCCTCTGTCGTCCCCTTCTCCTCCCACTCCCAATCCCTCCCAGCATCAAAGACTTTTCCAATGAGTCAACTCTTCACATGAAGTGGCCAAATAACTGGAGTTTCAGCTTTAGCATCATTTCTACCAAAGAAATCCCCAGACTGATCTGCTTCAGAATGTACTGGTTGGATCTCCTTGCAGTCCAAGAGACTCTCAAGAGTCTTCTCCAACACCACAGTTCAAAAGCATCAATTCTTCGGCACTCAGCTTTCTTCACAGTGCAACTCTCACATCCATACATGACCACGAGAAAAACCATAGCCTTGACTAGATGGACCTTAGTCGGCAAAGTAATGTCTCTGCTTTTGAATATGTTATCTAGGTTGGTCATAACTTTTCTTCCAAGGAGTAAGCATCTTTTAATTTCATGGCTGCAGTCAACATCTGCAGTGATTTTGGAGCCCCCCAAAATAAAGGCTGACACTGTTTCCACATCTATTTCCCATGAAGTGATGAGACCAGATGCCATGATCTTCATTTTCTGAATGTTGAGCTTTAAGCCAACTTTTTCACTCTCCTCTTTCACTTTCATCAAGAGGCTTTTTAGTTCCTCTTCACTTTCTGCCATAAGGGTGGTGTCATCTGCATATCTGAGGTTATTGTTTTTCTCCCGGCAAACTTGATTCCAGCTTGTGCCTCTTCCAGCCCAGCGTTTTTCATGATGCACTCTGCATAGAAGTTAAATAAGCAGGGTGACAATATACAGCCTTGAAGTACTCCTTTTCCTACTTAGAACCAGTCTGTTTTTCCATGTCCACTACTAACTGCTGCTTCCTGACCTGCATACAGATTTCTGGAGGCAGGTCAGGTGGTCTGGTATTCCCACCTCTTTCAGAATTTTCCTCAGTTTATTGTGATCCACACAGTCAAAGGCATAGTCAATAAAACAGAAATAGATGTTTTTCTAGAACTCTCTTGATTTTTTGATGATCCAGCAGATGTTGGCAATTTGATCTCTGGTTCCTCTGCCTTTTCTAGAAGACAGTTTGAACATCTGGAAGTTCACGGTTCACATATTGCAGAAGACTGGCTTGGAAAATTTTGAGCATTATTTTACTGGTGTGTGCTGCTGCTGCTGCTAAGTCCCTTCAGTCGTGTCCGACTCTGTGCGACCCCATAGACAGCAGCACTGTCCCTGGGATTCTCCAGGCAAGAACACTGGAGTGGGTTGCCATTTTCTTATCCAATGCATGAAAGTGAAAGGCGAAAGTGAAGTCGCTCAGTCGTGTCCAACACTACTTCAAATACAACTAACGAGACAGCAACAAAAATTGATTTAATCGTAAAGTACATTAATATCACGGATCGTCAGGAGATGAGAGCAGTTGTGCGGTAATCTGAGCATTCTTTGGCATTGCCTTTCTTTGGGATTGGAAGGAAAATTGACCTTTTCCAGTTCCATAGGCTCTGCTGAGTTTTCCAAATTTGCTGGCATATTGAGTGCAGCACTTTCACAGCATCATCTTTCAGGATTTGAAATAACTCCACTGGAATTCCATCACCTCCACTAGCTTTGTTCATAGTGATGCTTTCTAAGGCCCACTTGACTTCACATTCCAGGATGTCTGGCTCTAGGTGAGTGATCACACCATCCTGATTATCTTAGTCATGAAGCTCTTTTTTGTACAGTTCTTCTGTGTATTCTTGCCACCTCTTCTTAATACCTTCTGCTTCTGTTAGGCCCATACCATTTCTGTTCTTTATTGAGGGCATCTTTGCATGAAATGTTCCTTTGGTATCTCTAATTTTCTTGAAGAGATCTCTAGTCTTTCCTATTCTGTTGTTTGCCTATGACTTTCCTTTTATCCTTTGCTTTTCGTGTCTCTTCTTTTCACAGCTATTTGTAAGGCCTCCTCAGACAGCCATTTTTCTTTTGCATGTCTTTTCCATGGGGGTATTCTTTATCCTTGTCTCCTGTACAATGTTACAATCTCAGTCCATAGTTGATCAGTCACTCTATCTATCAGATCTAGGCCCTTAAATCTATTTCTCACTTCCACTGTATAATCATAAGGGATTTGACTTAGGTCATACCTGAATGGTCTAGCAGTTTTCCCTACTTTCTTCAATTTAAGTCTGAATTTGGCAATAAGGAGTTCATGATCTGAGCCACAGTCTGCTCCTAGTCTTGTTTTTGTTGAGTGTATAGAGCTTCTCCATCTTTGTATGTAAAGAATATAATCAATCTGATTGTGGTTTTGACCATCTGGTGATGTCCATGTGTAGAGTTTTCTCTTGTGTTATTGGAAGAGGGTGTTTGGTATGACCAGTGCATTTTCTTGTCAAATCTCTATTAGTGTTTGCCCTGCTTCATTCTGTATTCCAAGGCCAAATTTGTCTGTTACTTCAGGTGTTTCTTGACTTCCTACTTTTGCATTCCAGTCCCCTATAATGAAAAGGACATCTTTTTTGGGTGTTATTTCTAAAAGGTCTTGTAGGTCTTCATAGAACCGTTCAACTTCAGCTTCTTCAGCGTTACTGGTTGGATCATAGAATTGGATTACTGTGATATTTGAATGGTTTGCCTTGGAAACAAACAGAGATCATTCTGTTGTTTTAGAGATTTCAACCAAGTAGTGCATTTTGGACTCTCTTGTTGACCATGATGGCTATTCCATTTCTTCTAAGGGATTCCTGCCCACAGCATTAGATATAATGGTCCCCTGCTTCCAAGGTCAGGGGCGGTGGCCAAGAGTGCCAGGCTGCAACAGTGTAGGAGCAGCCAAGAGTAGCTACCCCATGTCTGAGGTCAGGGGCAGTGGCTGGGAAGGCCTAGAGGAGCTAGCTATTCCACGTTCAAGGTCAGGAAGGGTAGTGGTGAGGAGATACCCCTAGTCCAAGGTAAGGAGCAGTGGCTGCACTTTGCTGGAGCAGCTGTGAAGAGATACCCCACACCCAAGGTAAGATGGTAGGTGTTGCAAGAGGGCATCAGAAGCAGACACACTGAAACCATAATCACAGAAAACTAGTCAATCTAATCACACTAGGACCACAGCCTTGTCTAACTCAATGAAACTAAGCCATGCCTGTGGGGCAACCCAAGATGGGAAGGTCATGGTGGATAGGTCTGACAGAATGTGGTCCACTGGAGAAGGGAATGGCAAGCCACTTCAGTATTCTTGCCTTGACAACCCCATGAACAGTATGAAAAGGCAAAATGATAGGATACTGAAAGAGGAACTCCCCAGGTCATTAGGTGCCCAATATGCTACTGGAGATCAGTGGAGAAATAACTCCAGAAAGAAGGAAGGGATGGAGCCAAAGCAAAAACAATACCCAGTTGTGGATGTGACTGGTGATTGAAACAACGTCCAATGCTGTGACGAGCAATATTGCATAGGAACCTGGAATGTCAAGTCCATGAATCAAGACAAGTTAGAAATGGTCAAACGGGAGATGGCAAGAGTGACTGTTGACATTCTAGGGATCAACGAACTAAAATGGACTGGAATCGGTGAATTTAACTCAGCACTAATATTACTTCTTTATAATTTTCACTCAACTTTACTAGAGTATAAAATTTGTATTTTATAATATGCTATGGAAAAGGTAACACCAAGGAAAGTATTAATATTATCAAAACTAAGTAATTTTATTCATTGGTGTCCTTTAAACCAATGCAATGAGTATAACTATTTTTCTATCAATTAAAAACATATATTAACCCAAGATAATTTTTTAAAACTATAAGTGTGCTGTGCCATGCTTATTCACTTCAGTCATGTCCAACTGTTTGTGACCCTATGGATTATATTCCCCCTTGCTTCTCTGTCCAGGGGATTCTCCGAGCAAGAATACAGAAGTGAATAGCCATGCCCTCCTCCAGAGGATCTTCCCAAACCAGGAATTGAATCCACGCCTGTTGCATTGAAGGTGAATTCTTTACTACTGAACCACCAGTGAAGCTCTTAAAACTACGCACCAAATTCTCAGTTATTTGAAAAGTGTGAAAATGAGAAATTGGTCTTAAATGAAAAAAATAAAATAAAATTCTCATTGGAAACTCAGTTCAGTTCCGTTGCTCAGTTTCTCTGACTCTTTGTGACCCCATGGATTGCAACACACCAGTCTTCCCTGTCAATCACACTCCCGGAGCTTGCTCAAATTCATGTCCATCCAGTCAGTGATGCCATTCAACAATCTCATCTTCTGTCGTCCCCTTCTCCTCTTGCCTTGAAACTTTCCCAACAAAAGGGTATTTTCTAATGAGTCAGTTCTTTGCATCAGGTAGTCAGAATATTGGAATTTCACCTTCAGCATCAGTCTTTCCAATGAACATTCAGGACTGGTTTCCTTTAGGATGCACTGGTTGGATCTCCTTGAAGTCCTAGGGACTCAAGAGTCTTCTCCAACACCACAGTTCACAAGCATCAATTCTTTGGCACCCAGCTTTCTTTATAGTCCAACTCTCACACCCGTAAACAACTATTGGAAAAACAAAAGCTTTGACTAGACAGACCTTTGTTGGCAAAGTAATGTCTCTTTTTAAAAAATGCTGTCTAGGTTGGTCATAGTTTTTCTTCCAAGGAGTAAGCATCTTTTAATTTCATGGCTGCAGTTACCATCTACAGTGATTTTGCAGCCCAAGACAAGAAATTATCTCACTGTTTCCATTGTTTCTCTATCTCTTTGCCATGAAATGATGGCAACATATGCCATGATCTTAGTTTTCTGAACGTTGAGTTTTAAGCCAGCTTTTTCACTCCTCTTTTTCATTTTCATCAAGGGGATCTCCAGTTCTTCTTTACTTTCTACCATAAGGGTTATGTCCTCTGTATATCTGATGTTATTGATATTTATCCCAGCAATCTTGATTCCACCTTGTGCTTCATCAAGCCCAGCATTTCTCATGATGTATTCTGCATAAGTTAAAGAAGCAGGGTGACAATATACAGCCTTGACATACTCCTTTCCCAATTTGGAACCAGTTTGTTGTTCTATGTCTAGGGCTAACTGTTGCTTCTTTACCTGCATACAGATTTCTCAGGAGGCAGGTAAGGTGGTCTAGTATTCCCATCTCTTTCAGAATTTTCTACAGTTTGTTCTGATCCACACAGTCAAAGGCCTTGGCATAGTCAATAAAGCAGAAGTAAATGTTTTCCTGGAATTCTCTTTGCTTTTTCTGTGATCCAATGGATATTGGCAATTTGATCTCTGGTTCTTCTTCCTTTCCTAAATCCAGCTTGAACATCTGGAAGTTCATGGTTCACATACTGTTGAAGCCTGGCTTGGAGAATTTTGAGGATTACTTTCCTACTGTGTGAGATGAGTGCAAATTGTGTGGTAGTTTGAACATTCTTTGGTATTGCCTTTCTTTAGGATTGGAATGAAAACTGATCTTTTCTAGTCTTGTGGCCACTGCTCAGTTTTCCAAATTTGCTACCATATTGAGTGCAACACTTTAACTGCATCATCTTTCAGGATTTTAAATAGCTCAACTGGAATTCCATCACCTTTGACACTAATTAATATTAAATGTTTATGAATATTGATCCCTAAATTCATTTGTTATCAATTTAATCTGCATGAAATTTGAATGGCTACCTTACAAGAAATTCAGGTCCCATGTACCTAAAATTGTCCATAGAAAAGAATATCATTGCTCATTAGAGAGGACTGTGGAGAAAATGAGTATTATCTCATTGGATCTTCCTGGAAGTCCCCATTATCACTAATACTTTATTATTCAAGAATACACAGGAGTATTTTTTTTTTCTTTTTATCTTTCTTCTTTCGTAGGGAAATATTATTATCATGGATCATACAGAGTATCCAATATATTGAATCACATATTCCTTTTTGGTTTTTAAAGGTATAGAACATTAGTTTATTCCTACTTGGAAATAGGTTAATATTGGAAAAGGAAAGTTCAAATAAACCTACCTGTAACATGTTTCAAAAGTTTAAAAGAATATGGTAGCTATCTTTAAAAGAGCCAGTCTTCTCCTTATTTCTTTTATAATTCCAGGATTATAAAATCACAAGAGGTTTTGCAGATAAAAATCACATTTTGCTGCTTCTCTTACTGCTACCTGTGGCCCTGCAACCAGTCTATGTAATGGAAGTGGAGGGGATGGGGCATATTCTGAAGAACATTCTCCTGAGAAACTGCTTGACTCTCATGTCCTCTATTCCGTGTTCACAATTTGTACAGAAGATAGGAACCAGGTTTTTACCATGCAGGGGGAACATATGGGGATGGTAGATTAAGACAGAGAGAAACCTAAGCCTCAGAATGACAGCAACACACTCAGTAGAATGATGAAAATTTGGAAAGACTGATAGTATCAAATGTTGGTGAAGATATGGAGTACTGACAACTCCTATGCATTGTTTGTGGGAGGGTATGATGGTAGAATCATTTTAGAGAATTCTTCAGCAGTTTCTTATAAAATTAAACACATACATGCTCTAAGACCCAGCAATTCCATATCTAGGTATTTATTAAAAAAATAATAATAATAAGATGGGCACAGAGGAGAATATAGAGGTTTTGTTTAATGAGCACAGTTTCTTCTTGATATGATGAAAACATTTTGAAATGATTGTGGTGATTGTAGTACAACTCTGTGAATGTACTTATTGCTATTGAATTGTACATCTAAGATGATTAAAATGTAAAATTAATGTTATGTATAAACTTCCTGATGTTCAAGCTGGTTTTAGAAAAAGCAGCGGAACCAGAGATCAAATTGCCAACATCCGCTGGATCATGGAAAAAGCAAGAGAGTTCCAGAAAAACATCTATTTCTGCTTTATTGACTATGCCAAAGCCTTTTACTGTGTGGATCACAATAAACTGTGGAAAATTCTAAGAGAGATGGCAATACCAGACCACCTGACCTGCTTCTTGAGAAATCTGTATGCAGGTCAGGAAGCAACAGTTAGAACTAGACATGGAACAACAGACTGGTTCCAAATAGGAAAAGGAGTACTTCAAGGCTGTATATTGTCACCCTGCTTATTTAACTTATATGCAGAGTACATCATGAAAAATGCTGGACTGGAAGAAACACAAGCTGAAATCAAGATTGTTGGGAGAAATATCAATAACCTCAGATATGCAGATGACACCACCCTTATGGCAGAAAGTGAAGAGGAACTAAAAAGCCTCTTGATGAAAGTGAAAGAGGAGAGTGAAAACGTTGGCTTAAAGCTCAACATTCAGAAAATGAAGATCATGGCATCCGGTCCCATCACTTCATGGGAAATAGATGGGGAAACAGTGGAAACAATGTCAGATAAAAAATAGTGTCAGATATTTTTGGGGGGTCCAAAATCACTGCAGATGGTGATTGCAGCCATGAAATTAAAAGATGGTTACTCCTCGGAAGGAAAGTTATGACCAACCTAGATAGCATATTCAAAAGTGGAAACATTACTTTGCCGACTAAGGTCCATCTAGTCAAGGCTATGGTTTTTCCGGTGGTCATGTATGGATGTGAGAGTTGGACTGCGAAGAAAGCTGAGCACCAAAGAATTGATGCTTTTGAACTGTGGTGTTGGAGAAGTCTCTTGAGAGTCCCTTGGACTGCAAGGAGATCTAACCAGTCCATTCTGAAGGAGATCAGCCCTGGGATTTCTTTGGAAGGAATGATGCTAAAGCTGAAACTCCAGTACTTTGGCCACCTCATGCGAAGAGTTGACTCATTGGAAAAGACTTTGATGCTGGGAGGGATTGGGGGCAGGAGAAAAAGGGGATGACAGAGGATGAGATGGCTGGATGGCATCACTGACTCGATGGACGTGAATCTGAGTGAACTCTGGGAGTTGATGATGGTCAGGGAGGCCTGGAGTACTGCGATTCATGGGGTCACAAAGAATCGGTCATGACTGAGCGACTGAATTGAAATAAACTGAACTGAACTGATAACTTGTTACAATAAGAAAATATATCCCTAGAAAGACTTCTACAGAAATTCCCTTAGTAATTTCATTCATAATAATGCAAAACAATCAAAACATCTATCAAAAATTGAATAGCAAAAGATACTCTCAACAACTCACAAACAGTATGGGTTGGCAAATTACAATCAACTGGACAAATCTGGCCTGGGGCTTATAGTTATACAACTTGAATGCCACAGATTGCCTTTATATTTTTAAAGGGTTATACTTTTTTTAAAGTTAATTACATAATAGAGACCAGTGTGTGACCAGCAAAATCTCAGATATTACCATATGACTTTCACATAAAATTACCAACTTGATTTAGAAGGTAACTACTCAGCAATAAAAAGATTACATTACTCAACCAGGGAACACTGAGGCCAGGCACAACAGATATATATTCCATGGTTCAATTCATATGAAGCTATGGATAAGAGCAAATAAATGTATTTATGATCAACAAATGTGATTAAATTGATAATGCATGTCTCCCAATGTGACCTTCTGAAAAGGATAAAAAAATAATTATATGATATTAGTGTCAAAAATGCACAATCAAAATTTAATCATCAGAATACATCAGTAAACAAAATCTGAGGGGCATTCTACAGAAAAACTGCCTCAGATTCCTCAAAACTATCAATGTTATGAAACACAAATAGGGACTGAAGATTTATTTAAGTTTCAAAGTAACAAAAAGATTGTGATAACTAAATTCAATGTGCAACATAAAAATACATTCAATTCTATTTGTTAGAGAAATGCAAATCAAAACTACAATGAGGTACCACCTCATTCTGATCAGACTGGCCATTGTTAAAATTTCTACATATAACAAATACTGGAGAGGGTGTAAAAAAAAGAGAACTTTCTACACTACTGGTGGGAACGTAGTTGGTGCAGCCATAGTGTAAAACAGTAGACAGGTTTCTCAGAAAACTAAAAATGGAACTGCCATATGATTCAGCAGTCTCACTCACGAGCATATATCCAGACAAAACTCTAACTCAAAGATATAGAGGCACCGCAATACTTTGGCTACCCGATGCAAAGAACTGACTCATTTGAAAAGACCCTGATACTGGGAAAGATTGAGGGCAGGAGGAGAAGGGGACGACAGAGAATTAGGTGGTTGGATGGCATCACCGACTCAATGGACATGGGTTTGGGTGAATTCCGGGAGTTGGGAATGGACAAGGAAGCCTCGCATGCTGCAGTTCACAGGATCACAGAGAGTTGGACATGACTTAACGATTGAACTGAACTGAACTGATGTTCACCACAGCACTCTTCACAATAGCCAAGACATGGAAACAACCTAAACGTCCATAGATAGATGAATGGATAAGAAGATGTGGTATATTTTATATATATAATAGAATACTACTGAGCCATAAAAGAATGAAATAATGTCATTTGAAACAATAATGGATGCCACTAGAGATTATTGTACTAAGTGCAGTACATCAGGAAAAAAAGGCAAGATAAACAATAATGAAAAAGAATATGAAAATAATGAACCATTCTGTGCAGGGCCACCCAAGATTAACAGGTCATAATGATGAATTCTGACAAAATACAGTCCACTAAAGGAGGAAATGACTACCCTTCATTATTCTTGCCTCGAGAACCCCATGAACAATATGAAAGGCAAAAAGATATGACACTGAAAGATGAGCCCCCAGATTAGAGGGCAATTTAGTAATAGCTACAGAAAGAACGAAGCAGATGGGCCAAAGCAGAAATGATGCTCAGATGTGGACATGTGAAGTCTGATGCTGTAGGGAAACATATTGCATGGGAACCTGGAATTTCGGTCCATGAATCAAGGTAAATGGGATATGGTCAAGCAGGACATGGCAAAATTGAACATTGACATCTTAGGAATCAGTGATCTAAAATGGACAGGAAGAGAAGAACTTAATTCAGATGATCATTATATCTACTACTGTGGTAAAGAATCCTTTAGAAGAAATGGAGTAACCCTCATAGTCAACAAGAGTCTGATATGATGTACTTGGGTACAACCCAACCCTAAAATAAATGGAATGATCTCAGTCCGTTTCCATACCAAACCATTCAGCATGATAGTAATCCAAGTCTGTGCCCCAACCACTGATGTCTAAGAAGCTGAAGTTGACCAATTCTATGAAGACCTCCAACACATTCTAGAACTAACACCAAAAAGAAGTCAAAAGATACCTGGAGTAACAGCAAGTTTGGCTTTGGGGTACAAAATGAAGCGGGGCAAAGGCTAACAGAGTTTTGCCAAGAGAACATACTGGTCATAGCAAATACCATTTTCCAACAACACAAGAGACTACTGTACACATGGACATCACCAGATGTTGCTATTTCAGTCAGATTCATTATATTTTTTGCAGCCAAAGATGGAGAATCTCTATATTGTCAGCAAAAAAATAAAAAATAAAAACTGGAACTGACTGTGGCTCAGATCATCAGCTCTTTCTTGCAAAATTCAGGCTTAAATTGAAGAAAATCAGGGAAATCACTAGGCCAATCAGGAATCATATCCCTTATGATTTTACCAACTGGTGGCTCAGATGGTAAAGAATCTGCCCACAGTGTGAGAGACCTGGGTACGATCCCTCAGTTGGGAAGATCCCCTGAGGAAGGGAATGGCAACCCATTCCAGTATTCTTGCCTGGATAATCCCAAGGACAGAGGAGCCTGAAGGGCTACAGTCCATGGAGTCACAAAAATCAGACATGACTGAGTGACTAATGCTTTCACTTATAATTACACAAAAGAAATGATGAATAGATTCAAGAGATTAGATCTCATAGACAGAGTGCTTGAAGAACTATGGATGGAAGTTTGTAACACTGTAGAGGCTGTGGTGAACAAAATAGTCCCCAGAAAAAGAAATGCAATAAGGTAAGGCCTTACAAATAGCTGAGAACAAAAGAGAAGTGAAAGGAAAAGGAGAAAGGGAAAGATAAACCTAACTGCAGAGTTCCAGAGAATAGCAAGGAGAGATAAGAAAGTCTTCTTAAATGAACAGTGTAAAGAAACAGAGGAAAACAATAGAATGGAAAAGATTATAGGTCTATTCAAGAAAATTAGATATATGAAAGGAACTTCCATGCAAGGATGGGCATGATAAAGGATAAAAATGGTAAAGACCTAACAGAAACATAAAATGTTAAGAAGAGATGATAAGTATACACAGACGAACTATACAGAAAAGGTCTTAATGACTCAAATAGCCATGATGGTGTAGTTACTCTCCTAGATTCGTCCTGGAGTGGAAGGTCAAGTGGGCCTTAGGAAGCATTAGTATGAACAAAGCTAGTGGAGGTGACAGAATTACAGCTAAGCTATTTCAAATCCTAAAAGATGATGCTGTTAAAGTGCTGCACTCACTATATCAGCAAAATTTGGAAAGATCATCAGTGGCCACAGGACTAGAAAAGGTCAGTATTTACATAATCCCAAAGAAAGGCAATGCCAAATAATGTTCCAATTACAACTGTACTCATTTCACACGTTAGTAAGCTTATGCTCATAATCCTTTAAGTTAGGATTCAGCAGTACATAAACTGAGAACTTGCAAATGTACAAGCTGAGTGTCAAAGAGGCAGAGGAACCAGAGATCAAATTACCAACATCTGTGGGATCATGGAGAAAGCAAGGGAATTCCAGAAAAACCTCTATTTCTGCTTTATGGACTATGCTAAAGCCTTTGACTGTGTGGATCACAAAACCTGGAAAATTCTTAAAGTGAAAGGAGTATAGCAGATCACCTTACCTGTCTCCTGAGAAACCTATATGCGGTCAAAAAGCAACAGTTAGAACCAGACTTGAAAAAACTGACTGGTTCAAAATTGGGAAAGAAATAGGCCAAGACTGTATACTGGCATCCTAAGTTTATTTAACTTATATGAGGAGTACATCATGTGAAATGCCTGGCTGAATGAATCACAGGCTGGAATCAAGATCACCAGGAGAAATAACAACCTCAGCTATGCAAATGAAACCACCCTGATGGCAGAAAGTGAAGGGCAACTAAAGAACCTCTTGATGAGGGTGAAAGATGAGAGTGAAAAAGCTGATTGAAACTCAACTATAAAAAAACTAAGATCATGGCCTCTGGTCCCATCACTTCGTGGCAAATAGAAGCGGTAAAAAGTAGAAAGAGTGACAAATTTTATTTTCTTAGTCTCCAAAGTCACTGTGGACAAGGACTGCGGCCATGAAAGTAAGATGTTTGCTCCTTGGAAGGAAAGCTATGACAAACCTAGGCAGCATATAATCTAGACCCTATTATATAGAGTAAAGTAAGTCAAAAAGAGAAACACAAATCTCATATACTAACAAATATATATGGAAACTAGAAAGATGTTACTCATGAAATTATTTGCAGGGCAGCAGTGGAGACTTAGACATAGAGAACAGATGTATAGGCATGGTACGGGGGAAGGGGGCAGAAGGAGGGGGGAATGTATGGAGAGAATAACATGGAAATTACACTACCATATGTAAAATAAATAGCCAATGGGAATTTCCTGTATGACTCAGAGAACTCAAATCAGAGCTCTGTAACAACCTAGAGGGGTGGGATAGGGAGGGAGATGGGAGGGTGGTTCAAGAGGGAGGGGACATATGTACACCTATGGTTGATTCATGTTGTTTGGCAGAAACCAACCCAATTTTGTAAAGCAATTATCCTTCAATTAAATAAATAAATTTATTATTATTTTTTTAAGCAGAGAAATCACTTTTCCAACAAAGGTCAGTGTAGACAAACCTATCCTTTACCAATAGTCATGTACAGATGTGAGAATTGGACCATAAAGAAGGCTGAGTGCCAAGGAATTGATGCTTTCATCAATTCTTCAGTGGTGTTGAAGAAGACTCTTGAGAGTCCGTTGGACAGCAAAGAGATCAAACCAGTCAACCCTAAAGGAAATCAACCCTGAATATTCATTGGAAGGACTGATGCTGAAGCTCCAATATTTTGGCCACCTGATATAAAGAGCTGACTCACTGGAAAAGACCCTGATGCTGGGAAAGACTGAAGGCAAAAGGAGAAGTGGGCAGCAGAGAATAAGATGGTTAAATACCATCATCGACTCAATGGACATGAATCTGAACAAATTCCTGGAGATAGTGGAGGATGGAGGAGCCTAGGGTGCTGCAATCCATGGGGTTACAAAGAGTCAAATATTACTTAGCAACTGAAAAACAACAAAAATGTATAACTGGGTTATTTTGCTATACAACAATAATTAACACAATATTGTAATTCAACTATACTTCAATAAAAATAAATTAGAAAATAAATGCAATGGGTGACTAGGGGAAAATGGTATAAAATAATTTAATGGAATAATTGGAAAATCTTGCCTAACGATTAGTATTTTATATACTAAATCAGCTATGTTTTTATATGCAACATTATTAATAGATTTTCAAATATATTAAAGAGACTATTTCTTTCTGGTTATCTCATTATTCTTTTTTTTATATAAATTTATTTTAATTGGACTCTGTGGAAGAGGGAGAGGGTAGGATAATTTGGGAGAATGGCATTGAAACATGTATAATATCATATTTTTTAAACATCAACCTTTAAAACAATAACATACTGGGCACTACAAAGCTTATTAAAAAAATGTACCCACATAAAATTTTTATTTGAAGGAAACTAAACTCAATCCTGGACTTCCCTGGAAGCTCAGCTGGTAAAGAATCTACCTGCAATGCAGGAGACCCTGGGTTGATTCCTGGGTTGAGAAGATACCCCAGAGAAGGAATAGGCTACTCACTCCAGTATTCTTGGGCTTCCCTGGTGGCTCAGACAGCAAAGAATCTGCCTGCAATGGAGAAGACCTGGCTTCAGTCCCTGGGTTGAGAAGATAACCTGGAGGGGGCATGGCATTCAGGCCAGTATTCTTGCCTAGAGAATCCCTATGGACAAAGGAGCCTGGCGAGCCACAGTCCATGGTATCACAGAAAGTCAGACATGACTGAGTGACTAAGGGCAGAGCACAAACATAATTCTAATTATAAAACTATGAGTTAGATATTACATTACTGACTTTGTAATTCAAATAGATTAAATTGTTATGGCTCTTACTGCTCTAGATAGTAGGAAAGGGCCCGATTTTTTTGTTGTTGTTGTTTTGTTTTTCTCTTCATTTTATAAGCTTTGTGACAGGAATTAGGTTTCAGAATTTCAGGGCCTCATATGTTCTCTGAAAGATAATACTAGATTGTATACCTTTGACCTTTTCCATGTTATACAATCTCACTGAATTTTCACTCTGATCCTTTCCTTTACATGCTCAGCATAAAATCGTAAGATTAATAACAACACCAAAAATACTATTTGTATTAAAAAGTGACTGAAAGCAGATGGTTCAGGCTTGTCTTGTCCAGTGACTTTCTCAGTGTTGATTACTTACTTTGTAAACCTAAGTAGCACACAGACTTAAACCAAACCAAACAAAAAAATAAGTCATTATTGGAGGAAAATATTCCATTGAGGAGATTTATTAACCTCAATTCATTCAAACAATTTTGCTTACCTGGATCAGTATATAATTTAAACTTTGAGTCCCATAAATACACAATGAAAATTCTGCCACAGTTCACACATACCTGTGATACCAAGAGCTATTATTTATATAAGTAGATACATCCTGTCACCATTAACAAATATTAAGTTCTTGTTACATGCCAGACACTAGAGATAGCAAGTTGTAATCCTTCCATTTATAATCTATTTGATCTTATTTATCTGGCAGGTCTGCTGTCTGGAAATTAGGATAAAATCAAAATTACTACCTTAGTTTATTCTCAGGCATAGAATTCCTCATAATGATATAGAGATCCTTAGAATACTCAAAAGTGTCGAGGATATAATGTTAAATAAAATAGACAACCACTTTTAGAGTATCTTTGGTCATTCATCTGCCCAGTGTAGGAGGCTGGTCCAGACGATGGCTGACAAGCCCTATCTCGTCTCTGATACACTGACTCTGCTGCAAGGGATGTACACCCATCTCCCAGCTATTCCCTGTCTATCCATGTTCTGTGGCTGCAGGATGAATAAAAGAGAATATCCCATTCAACTGCTTTTCGGGTAAATATTTATAGACAAACCTGCCTAGCATGGACTCTCTAAGTTGTACCAGGTCATAATAGATACGTATCATTGACATAGGAGCACAGGGCCTGGTGTATTAAAGGTGCTGTCAACTGAGAGGAAAAGTTATCTAAAAGTGAAACATTTTGTAGCTCCCGCTGCTCTGAAAAATATATTAATTAGCTAAAGAAGTAACTGAAAATCAGAAATAAATATCTCTTTAATTAACCTTTGGCACCCCCAAATAAGAGTGTATATTAATAACAGAAATCAAAAATATTATGTTAATAAGTTAATAAATGTGGGTGCTGTGAATAAAAAATAATCTTGGATCAAGGTGTGAAAAAGTTTCTCAATAATCCATTGGTTTCTTTATTATGGAGCTTTATTTTGCATAAAGTCATAGAACTTTTCTACTTATTTATAATTATTTATTTAAAATTAATAAGCATTTGAGTCTCCTATGGTTTGATACCTTACTACCTTATCTCATATCATGATATGTATTTGAACTTTAATTTGAGAAGCAAAGATGAAGAAAGTAAGATAATGAGGTAGAAACTGACTTAACCAAAGTGAATAGCATCTACCTGAAACAGAGCTCAAAATTCTATTGGGTGGTTTTCCTAATAATGAGTGGTAAGTCATTATTATGTAGAAGGTAAGCAATGGAGAATATCTGAAAAGAGACTAGAAACTATATGAAAAAATGTATTATGTGTTCACTAATATATCTTTGAAATCACTCCTTGACTGTTACTAGGATAAATTATTCATGAAGATATTGCTAATAGATGACATATATTGTCATTTTCTCCAGATATAACAGAATGATTTATATCCAAGATATAGCAGTTTGAGATAGTTCTTGATTTTTATTATTTATTGCTGTTTCCTTTTGAAGTTTAACATATTTTAATCAATTGATTTATATTTGGTGGTGATCTCACTAATGTTAAAAAGATTAGCTAATAAACATTATAGAAGTGGCTTTTCTTTTCTCACTACTCTATTTAATAAAAAAGCATTTCCCTAAGATATCATTCATTTATGTCAGACTGCCTGAAAGTGATGAGAGAATTATAAGTTCTTAAATATTATTAAGAGCTTTGTTTTTGACAAATTCTCCTTGATTTCTAAAAATGTTTTTTAAGAATATAAACATGACCTGAATACATTACAACATGACATTTCAGTTTAGATTCTCACATTCTATTAATTTACCTTATTGTAATAAGATTTTTAAGCACACTTAGTTATTAAAAGCAAAATTTTCAAATAGTTTTGTTAGCTGGCATTAAACTCACTGTCACATTCAAAGTTTGCTTTAAATAATAATGGCTCTGACTGTCCCCCTAAAACATATGTACCTAATTTAATTTGGGATTCCAGGAGTAGTGGAGCATCATGACTTAGGTAGAGAAAGAGATTTAGAAATACATTTGTCATAAAATTAGTTCTGCCTGAAATGCCAGGTTTAGAAATAATATCTCAAACCCTCAGTGTTCTTGGATAACAAAATAAATGGTCACTGAAGACAAATGGATAAACTAACAGCAAAGTGTATGAGAGCCTCAGGGACAACTTCAAAAAAGTATGTAATAATAATACACAGTCTGTAGATTCAGAGGTGAGGTATTAGAGTAGGGATCAGTTTTTCCTTCTATCCCAAAGAAAGGCAATGCCAAAGAATGTTCAAACTATCTCAAAACTGCACACATGTAGCAAAATACTGCTCAAAATCCTCCAAACTAGGCTTCAACAACATGTGAACCATGAACTTCCAGATGTTCAAGCTGGATTTAGAAAAGGCAGAGGAACCAGAGATCAAATTGCCAACATCCCTTGGATCATAATAAAACCAAAGAGAGTTCCAGGAAAAAAAAAAAAAACTACTTCTGCTTTCTTGATTACACCAAAGCCTTTGACTGTGTGGATCACAACTAACTGTGTAACATTCGTAAAGAGATGGGAATACCAGACCACTTTACCTGCCTCCTGAGAAATCTGTATGCAGGTAAAGGAGTAAGAGCACCAGACATGTTACAACAGACTGGTTCCAAATTGGGAAAGGAGTACCTCAAGGCTGTATATTTTCATTCTGCTTATTTAACTTACATGTAGAGTACATCATGAGAAATGCTTGACTGGATGAAACATAAGCTGGAATCCAGACTGCCAGGAGAAATATCAATAACCTCAGATATGCAGATGACATCACCCTTATGGCACAAGGCAAAGAACTAAAGAGCCTCTTGATGAAAGTGAAAAAGAAGAGTGAAAAAGCTGTCTTAAAACTCAACATGCAGAAAAGTAAGATTATGGCATCTGTTCCCATCAGTTCATGGCCAATAGATGGGGAAACAATGGAAACAGTGAGAGAGTTTATTTTGGGGGGCTCCAAAGTCACTGCTGATGGTGACTGCAGCCATGAAATTAAAAGATACTTACTCCTTGGAAGAAAAGCTATGACCACCCTAGACAACATATTAAAAAGCAGAGACATTACTTTACCAACAAAGGTCCATCTAGTCAAAGCTATGGTTTTTCCATTAGTCATGTATGAATGTGAGAGTTGGACTATAAAATAAGCTGAGTGCCAAAGAAGTGATTCTTTTAAATTGTGGTGTTGGAGAAGACTCCTGAGAGTCCCTTGGTCTGCAAGGAGTTCAAACCAGTCAATCCTCAAGGAAACCAGTCCTGAATATTCATTGGAAGGACAGATGCTAAAAATTCTAATACTTCAGTCACTTGATGGGAAGAACTGACTCATTGGAAAAGATCACAATGCTGGGAAAAATTGATGGCGGGAGGAGAAGGGGAAAACAGAGGATGAAATAGTTGGATGGCATCACTGACTCAATGGACATGAGTTTGAGTAAGCTCTGGGAGTTGGTGATGGACAGGGAAGCCTGGCATGCTACAGCCCATGGGGTTGCAAAGAGTCAGACAAGACTGAGCAGCTGAACTGAACTGATTCTCTTATTTTACAAACCATTTAAACATGTATCTTTGATCTTGTTTGCCCAATTTTCTGGCCACATTTCCAGACCTATTCCTCTTTAACTTCCTCCTAATGTCTGAATAGAAAGTTCTTGTGTGTCCTATCATCTTCTAATGCAGACTGAAACTTGTATAAAACTCTCAGTGCTAAACGCAACTATCAATTAACAGAGGCACTGAGGGTCTTGTTTAGTATTTTAATGTCAGCTTTTAGTACCTGTATTCCATGGATATTCTCTCAATAAACTGCTTGAATGAATACCTGGACCTGTTATCATTCAAGCAATGACTTTTCTATATTGCTTAATATGAGTTAAAAATGAGCTTCTGAGTAATCAAAACCCAACAAATACTGTCTTAACCAAGTGTGGATTTCTTTGTCTCTCTTAACTGAAAGTAAAGAAGCTGGCATTCCAGAGAGTAAAGTGCACAGTGTCCTCAGGGATCCTGGCTTCTTCATCATTATACTATGCCATCATGTTGTGTTGCTCTTCTCAAGTTTGCATGGACACTGCTGCTAACTAAACAATAACTTTAAAAAATGAAGAGTTTATTGATTTTACTTTAGATGTCAAGATATAGGCAGGTATAGTGATTTCATAAGATTGTGAACCAATATTTCTTCTCCTTTTTCTGCCCCATTACTATCATCACTTGGCTTTTCTCCATCATACTTGCCATGTTTCTGCTGCATCTCTGGGTATCATTCTAAGCAGAAAGATGACAAAAGCAGTGCAATGGAAAGACAAAAGCAGCTCATGAACAGAAACAATCCCTTGTCAAAAAGCCTTTTCAGAAATCTTATCTAGCAATTCTTGTTCACAATTTAATGGCTAAAAATGGAACCTGACACCTGTAAGTGGAACAAAGTTTAGATAGATGAGAATTTTAAAATAGAGATAGCAACCCAGACAGAAAAGAAAAAGAAAGTATATATTTAATCTATGCTAAGACAGTATCTATGGTTCTTTATGATATCTAATGCTTCCTTGCTCTGTTTGTAAACATGCACAAACCTCCTTTTAAAACCATAAACCAAAATTAATAATAATGAAATAATCTATATTCATATTTTTACAAACTTGCTTCAATGCCCAAAATTTAACTCAATATGAAAAGTGAGAAAATCTATTGATAATCAAGTAACATGCATTTAATTTTGCACATTTACAGATACAACTATAGAACTCATAACAAAGTAGATGTTTATCCTATACGTGGAATCCCATCTAGTGTATGAGTCACAAATGCAGACATACACACAATAGTGGTGACCAAACTAAATATTTAGCATTACCATTAGTGATGTGATTTTCTATTTGGAATGTCTCTGACTCTGGTTTTCAACAAATTTAAGTGTAATATCTATAGATTCACACTGAGGTCTTTTGATTGTAAAAATTTAATATTTAGTAAACCTGAGAACAACAAATCTTTTGTTTATATGCATAATGGAGTTAGACTTTTTATACTTTTAAACAAGAATTTCCCTAAATGAATATCCTAAGGAACATTTGAAATGTTGCTCGGCTCAAAATAATTCATTTTTTGTGTGGGACTTCTTGAACACTGCTAGCTGTCTATAGCCCCAAACCCTACATAGTAAATGATAGCAATGTCCAACAATTTTTGAAACAAAATGTCCCTTATGGAGCTGAACAACCCTCTTGAGAACTACTGGCCTATATTAATATAATTTTTTACTGAACATAAATTTTTTTTCTAGTACCTGTTTTTCGTTTGTTGTAGTTCAGAATAGTATGATTGTGTTCCTCTCTTTACCCAGCTAAAAATGTTGAGAGTCATACCACACCATTTGCAATTTTCAAATGGCTGACATCTTTACACTTCCTCAAGATACTGTCAAGGCTTCTTCCTCTCTAAGGAGAGCCTTATTCTGCAATGTTCTGTTCTGCACAAATCTGCTCACTCATAAAAAAATCAAACCAAAGCCTTTCCTCTCAGCCTCACTGATCAGAAGCATGTCATTTATCAGGCAAATTGCTTGATTTGTTTGAATTTAAGCTTCTTAATTCAGGCAAAAAGGATTATGGCAGTATCTCTAACATATGGTTGACTGTTCTAAATTTTAAATGGATGGTATACTTAAAGGTGCCTAGCACTGTACTTGGAACACAGTATGTTTCCAATAAATGCCTACTCTAATTATTATCATTATTCTGAGAGCCAAACACATGGTATTATATAGATCCTTTTTTCTTTTTTTTCACAAAAAGTTATCTTACTCTTCTAGCTATAAAATCCTTGAAAATGTTAATTTCTCCATCAAGTACATGTTTAGGACAGTGTGTAGCTGATAGCAGGCATTCAATAAATGTCTTCTTAAAAGAGATTAAGAGCATATATTGAAGTGAAAGTGTTAGTTGTTGAGCCGTGTCTGACTCTTTGCAACACTAAGGACTGTCTGCTAGGCTTCTCAGTCCATGGAATTCTCCAGGCAAGAATACTGGAGTGGCTTGCCATTTCCTTCTCCAGGGGATCTTTCTGATCCAGGGATAGAACCCAGGCCTCCTGAGTTGCAAGCAGATTCTTTACTGTCTCAGCTACCAGGGAAGCCCAAGAAGAGCATATATTAATCCTTACTAATTCATCTCTTTAAATCCACTTTTCCACAATATATGTAAAAGTTCTAGGTTAAAGCTAAATAGTATAAATTAATGTAACCACCATGTGAACATCATCCACGTAACTAAGAAAGAGGTATTTCTGGAGTAGACTTCATTTCCTTTAAGTAGAAAATCTAATACAAATGAGCAATGCTCAATTTTTATTAAAATACCATACTGCATAAAACTACATTATTCCACGAGATTCAACAGAAGCATCAGGGTGAAAGGAGAACTACTTGATGTACAGAGGAGTTTGGGAATCAGTGAGTTAAATGCAATTAAATGCAGTTGAACATATCTCTTTATTGCATGGCTTTTCAGAGAATTTTATTTGATAAACTGCATTCTGAGCTCCCAGAGAATGATATGAAAGACATATTTTCCATCTTTTAAGCTAAAAACAATTGCTTTGCTTTTTGTATGTGTTAGCTTGTGCTGCCATAAGAAGAAGATATCACAGACTGTGTGGCTTAAACAGAAATTTATTTTCTTACATTAGGAAACTATTATTGTGATCTCATTTAACATTAATTACCTGCTTAAAAACCCCATTTCCAATAACATCACATTGAGGGTTAAGGCTTCCACATCAGAATTTTGAGGGTACACAATTCAGTTTTTAACATTCATTTTAGAAAAACTTAATTTTTGATTAATGTAAATTAAATAAAAATGTAGGAACATTTTGGTTAAAGCCTTTAGCAGAATGAATTATCTAAAGATGCTTTTAAAAATATAGCCCATTCTACATGCTCTTCTTACAATGAGACCTTAATATTCCTACCACTGAGTATTGAGTCCATGTACCCTATTCTTGTATTTGGGTAGACTTTGTGACCATTTCAGCCAATGAAGTTTGGCATGAATGATGCCATGACTGAATTCTGAAGCAAATATTTACCCACAGTTCTACTCTCTTGGAACTATGGCCCTGAGAGAAGCCAGCTACCGTGTAGAAACTATAGCTGTCCTGAGGCTCCCATACTGGGAAGAAGCCCAGATTATTGAATGTGAAAACATTATATGGGATGACCTTGAGACTACATAAAGAAAGACATATCTGACCAGTATCTAGCAGCTCCAGTACCCTGCCATTTCATATCCAGTCAATATCCAACTGCATTCACATGAGATATTTTGAACCTGAACTGCCCATCTGATCTTTTTCCAATTTATTGACCTACAAAAGTCATGAATGATGATAAAATGCTTATCCTTTCTTTAAGAGGCTACATTTTGGGTTGGTTTGTTATATAACACATACTAACTGAACAATAATTTAGGTCTTGGACATATGATAATGAATTCAGGTGTCAGGAGAAAATAGGAGAACATGAATGAATGTTTGCAGAAACATAAATAAAAAGCTGAGCACTGAAGAATTGATGCTTTTGAACTGTGGTGTTTGGAGAAGATTCTTGAGACTCCCTTGGACTGCAAGGAGATCCAACCTTGCAGGAAATCCTAAAGGAAATCAGTCCTGAATATTCATTGGAAGGACTGATGCTGAAGCTGAAACTCCAATACTTTGGCCACCTGATGTGAAGAACTGACTCATATTAAAAAATCCTGATGCTGGGAAAGGTTGAGGGCAGGTGGAGAAAGGGACAACAGAGGATGAAATGGTTGGATGGCACCACTGACTCAATGGACATGAGTTTGAGGAAACTCTGGAAGTTGGTGATGGACAGGGAGGCCTGGTGTGCTGCAGTCCATGGGGTCGCACAGATTTGGACATGACTGAGTGACTGAACTGAACTGAACTGAACTGAACTGAACTGAACTGAAAGGTCCTAAGATGCTGTTCATGAGGAAATGAAAGAAAGCAAGCAATGAATGCGAGTGGAAGCTAAAGATATGTAATCTTTGTTACTGTAATAGCAGAAAGTTTGCAACACTGATTTCTGAAATTATTTCCTTCACTTAAAAAATGTACAAATAGGAAATGTACCTAAAAAATTTATTCCTAGCTAAGAAATTTCCAGGCAGAATGTGAAAGATACCAGCTGACAACTGATTGACAATATAGAAGGAGTATAGACATTTTCTTAGAGTGGCAGGTTCTAAATGAATAAATGAAAGCAAAAAAGAAATCTAGCTCTATTACACACACAAAAACTCACACACACACACACACACACACACACTCTGATCAAGCTTTTGGGCTTAAAGACACCATAAGATTTGAAAATATAAAGCAAGTGCTATATAAAATCTGCTGTTTAACCTGGAAAAAGAGGAAAATATACACATGTATCAAAAAAAACTCAGAAAGCTACAAAAATATTGCAAAATTCATTAAAAGTTTTTGGTCAGATTTTCAAGAAGAAAAAGTATCTTCTATATGAACCTAGTTTAAGAATAATCAATCTCAAATTTGAAATGTATCTAAGTCTTTAGCCCAAAGTAGAGCAATAGAAACTAATGACTCTTCTACAATAGCTCAGGACAGCAAGGAAGTTTTGGGTGAAGACAGAGCTGAAATTGTCAGAGACAGTTAAAATATACACATAGAAAATCCATGAAATGGTTAAAAATTTATGTAAAAATAAAAAGTTCCTGTAAAATTCAGAGTAAATGAGAGCCCATGTCTATTCCATCCTACTTAGGCTAAAGATAAAGATTTTTCTAGAGAGGTGATGCACACTGTCAATCAGGAAGCCTACTAAGAGAAGCAAACCTGAAGATTTTAATAGATAGCATGTAGAGACTGAAACCACTCCCTCAAAGTAATAATTAATTGAATGCTTCCAATAAAAGGACCCCCGAGGCAAAATATTAACAGCTTTATTTTGTCCCTCACATGAAGAGATGCAGAATCCTCTATGATCAGTGAAAAATATGTAGTCTGCAATTTTTTTTCCCCTCTTATAAAGAAAGACATGGGTCTATGTCTGAAGATGGGCCTTATCCTGGCTCTAAAGGGCAAACCAAAAGTTAAAGTGTTAGTCACTTTGTCGTGTCTGAATCTTTGTGACCACATGAACTGTAGCCCACCAGGTCCATGGAATTCTTCAGGCAAGAATACTGGAGTGGGTTGCCATTTCCTTCTCCAAGGTATCTTCCCAACCCAGGGACTGAACCCGGGTCTCCTGCATTGCTGGCAGACTCTACTGACTAAGACACCAGGGAATTCTATTCTGGTTTTAGGCCACAAGGCAGTTACTCATCTAAGAATGCAAAAATGACTTGGTTCTTTAATACTAGGGGATGGACTGGGTATGCTAAAGCCTTCAAGCACCGGTCACTTGTGCTTTAAGACTCACGCTTGGAAGAGTGACCACCTCCATACAATCACCTCTAATCATCTCTCTAAATATGGAGACTGGGGGTTCTAACAACTTGCTCCTTCCATTCATGCTGAGCACTATCTTTAAGAGAATCTCTTTTGGTTTTCATACTTGAGATCTGCTCTCTATTCATTAAGAAAAAAAAATCATTGAAACCTTTGTCTGATATTTAGCTCTGAATTTTGTAATTAAAAAAAAAATACAAAGTAAGATTTCTAGGCAGAATACTTCTGTAGATTTATCTATCTGTTTCAGTTCAGTTTAGTTCAGTTCAGTTCAGTTCAGTCAATCAGTCTTGTCCAACTCTTTGCAACCCCATAAATTGCAGCATGCCAGTCCTCCCTGTCCATCACCAACTCCCGGAGTTCATTCAGACTCATGTCCATTGAGTCAGTGATGCCATCCAGCCATCTCATCTTCTGTCGTCCCCTTCTCCTCCTGCCCCCAACCCCTCCCAGCATCAGAGTCTTTTCCAATGAGTCAACACTTTGCATGAGGTGGCCAAAGTATTGGAGTTTCAGCTTTAGCATCATTTCTTCCAAAGAACACCCAGGGCTGATCTCCTTTAGAATGGGCTGGTTGGATCTCCTTGCAGTCCAAGGGACTCTCAAGAGTCTTCTCCAACACTACAATTCAAAAGCATCAATTCTTCAGTGCTCAGTTTTCTTCACAGTCCAACTCTCACATCCATACATGACCACTGGAAAAACCATAGCCTTGACTAGATGCACCTTAGTCAGCAAAGTAATGTCTCTGCTTTTGAATATGTTATCTAGGTTGGTCATAACTTTCCTTCTGAGGAGTAAGCGTCTTTTAAGTTCATGGCTGCAGTCACCATCTGCAGTGATTTTGGAGCCCCCAAAAATAAAGTCTGACACTGTTTCCACTGTTTCCCTATCTATTTCCCATGAAGTGATGAGACCAGATGCCATGATCTTCATTTTCTGAATGTTGAGGTTTAAGCCAACTTTTTCACTCTCCTCTTTCACTTTCATCAAGAGGCTTTTTAGTTCCTCTTCACTTTCTGCCATAAGGGTAGTGTCATCTGCATATCTGAGGTTATTGATATTTCTCCTGGCAATCTTGATTCCAGCTTGGGCTTCTTCCAGCCCAGCGTTTCTGTTTGCTGCTGCTGTTGCTAAGTCGCTTCAGTAGTGTCCGACTCTGTGCGACCCCATAGATGGCAGCCCACCAGGCTCCGCCATTCCTGTGATTCTCCAGGCAAGAACGCTGGCGTGGGTTGCCATTTCCTTCTGCAACGCATGAAAGTGAAAAGTGAAAGGGAGTCACTGAGTTGTGTCCAACTCTCAGCGACCCCATGGACTGCAGCCCACCAGGCTCCTCTGTCCATGGGATATTCCAGGCAAGAGTACTGGAGTGGGGTGCCATTGCCTTCTCCAAGCATTTCTGTTTAGTTTCTTATAAATCATATACGTAGTAAATATTTTAAAATTTGAATATGTATCACTTTGCATAAATGTTTCTGTTTTATGTTTATAAAATGTCTGGTTGCTCTAAAAGTGATTGGAAAGCATTGGTGTACATCATACATTTTATTCAGAAATTCAGGAGTTTCCTTTGAACATTAAATAAAACTAAAAGTATAGTTTTGAATATTTTGGGAAGGAAAAAATAGCCCTCTACAGTAGCCATTTGTGTGCATGTGTGTGTGTGTGTGTGTATATATATATATATATATATATATGTAAAAAATTTTACAAATATTTGTTTTATAGTAAAAGAACTTAAAAATCTGTTAAGGGGGTAGATACTATTTAACTGTACTATGACCACCTAAAGACCCAATGTTGTATATCAGAGAGAACTTTTTCATCCTCTATAACTGAAGAAATTTTTCATATACTGATTAGCAACTTTCTGTTTCCCCCCCCATCAAAACCTGGCAAACACCATTTAGTTCTTTCCTCCTCTGAGTTTCATTAATTAGAAACATCATGTAAGTTAAATCATGCAGTATTTGTCCTTCTGTGACTGGGCCACTGAATGTTTTTGACTATTATATAATACCTTGGTTTATATGCCTGCAGACTATTTTTCTAGCATTTAATCATCTTAACTATAACATTTACATTTGATACATTACTTTCTCCCTTTTTTTGTTTTAAAAAAATGCACTTAATAAAAGCACATCTGTTTCCTGAACCAGTGTCAGTCACTATAAAAGTCAGTGTATAAAACTAAAATGGTGAAATGGCAGACATAAAAAGCAAATAAACCCTTAATCACTTCATTTAAATGTTTAGGAGAAAGAACATTGCGGCCTGGTGTGTGAATTTCCTGTTCCCTTTATAGAGATTTTCTACCAAATAATCATTAAATGCTCTGTTAAACTGCTCCAGTTTACAACACATGTTCCTAGTTTGTTGGAGTTCTATATCCCAAGATATGTGTTGAGAAGCAGCCTACCCACAGTGCCACTGTGTAGCCAAGTTGTCAAATAAATTAGGCCTAACCATTAAGACACCTAAGGGAATTTTAGTCTTAAAGCTTTAATCAATCATGTGTATAATAAAGATCATAAAAAAGGCCCTAAAGCTTTAATATGTAGCTTTCAGAATGATCTCCTTATGTGTGTTAGCATTTCCCTATCAAAAAGTCAACCATCTTCTGTTGCACACTTACATGCTCAAATTAAAAAAAAAAAAAAAAAGCAAGATCATCCACAGAACTTTGCAGGAATTAAATTTAAACCACTTGCCAAATTTACTACTACATTCTGCTTAAGGAAATGAACATGCATAATACTATGATTCTCTTTTATCACTTTAATGAAATATATTTACTAGATAATAGTAAAATAGATGTATGACATAATAGATAAAAAAGTAAGGACATAATATATGAAAAACAATATCCTACTTACTCCTATAGAAATGAATTATCTTTTTTATTAATACTCTAAATGTAAAACATCTTTTTAATTATCTGTTGGTGATATTTTAATTAATTTATTTATTTTTGGTTCAACTGCTCAAGTGAAATCAACACTTTAGTGTTTGTTAAAACAGAAACATGGTTAATGTGATTTTTTTTTTTTTTTTCAGATTTATCTAGTGGAATGTCCATGGTACGTGAGCCTACTATAAGAGTCACATAATATCAGTAAACTTTTACTAGTCTATAAAAATGTCAGTGTAGAGTTACCATTGTCTGTTGGGTCCAAGTTTTATCCTGTGAGTAAGGAAATAGAGGAAAGCAATAGAATGGGAAAGACTAGAGATCTTTTCATGAAAATTAGAGATACCAAGTGAAATGTTCATGCAAAGATGGACATAATAAAGGACAGAGACAGAAAGGACCTAACACAAAGAAAAGAGATTAAGAAGAGGTGGCAAGAATACAAGAAGAATTGTACAATAAAGGTCTTAATCACCCAGATAACCACGATGGTGTGGTCACTCACCTAGAGCCAGGCATCCTGGAGTGTGAAGTCAAGTGGGCCTTAGGAAGCATTACTACAAACAAAGCTGGTCGAGGTGATGAAATTCCAGCTGAGCTATTTCAAATCTTAAAAGCTGATGCTGTGAAAGTGCTGCTCTCATTATGCCAGCAAATTTGAAAAACTCATTAGTAGCCACAGGACAGGAAAAGGTTAGTTTCCATTCCAATCCCAAAAAAGAACTATGCCAAAGAATATTCAAAGTATTGTACAAGTGTGCTGATTTCACATGCTAGCTCAAAATCCTTCAAGTTAGGTTTCAACAGTACATGAATGCAGAATTTCCAGATGTGCAAACTGGATTTAGAAAAGGCAGAGGAACCAGAGACCAAATTCTCAACATCCATTGGATCAGAGAAAAAGCAAGAGAATTCCATAAAAATATCTACTTTAATTATGCTAAAGCCTTTGACTTAGCGGATCACAACAAACTTTGGAAAATTCGTAAAGAGATGGAAATACCAAAACACCTTACCAGCCTCCTAAGAAACCTGTATGCTGGTCAAGAAGCAACAGTTAGAACCAGACATGGAAAAATGGACTGGCTCAAAATTGGAAAAGAAATCATTAAGGCTGTATACTGTCACCCTGCTTATTTAAGTTATATGCAGAGTACATCATATGAAATGCCAGGCTGGATGAATCACAAGTTGGTGTCAAAATTGCCAGGAGAAATATCAGCAACCTCATATATGCAGATGATACCATCCTAATGGCAGAAAGTGAAGAGGAACTAAAGAATCTCTTGATAAAGATAAAAGAGGAGAGTGGAAAAACTGTCTTGAAATTCAACCTTCAAGAAACTAAGATCATGGCATCTGGCCCCATCATGCAATGGCAAATAAATGGGAAAAAGTGGAAACAGTAGCAGATTTTATTTACTGGGCTCCAAAATCACTGCAGACAGTGAGTGCAGCCATGAAATTAAAAGACACTTGTTCCTTGGAAGAAAAGCTATAACAAACCTGGACAGTGTATTGAAAAGCAGAGACATTACTTTGCCAACAGAGGTCCGTCTAGTCAAAGCTATGGTTTTTCCAAAAGTCATGTATAGATGTGAATGTCAAGTCACTCAGCCATGTCCGACTCTTTGCAACCCCGTGGACTGTAGCCTACCAGGCTTCTCTATCCATGGGATTCTCCAGGCAAGAATACTGGAGTGGGTTACCATTTCCTTCCCCAGGGGATATTCCCAACCCAGGGGTTGAACCCGGGTCTCTCGCATTGGAGGCAGACGCTTTAACCTCTGAGCCACCAGGGAAGCCCTGTATAGATGTGAGAGCTGGACAATAAAAGAGGATGAGCACTGAAGAATTAATGCCTTTGAACTGTGATGTTGGAGAAGACTCTTGAGAGTCCCTAGGACAGCAAGAAGATCCAACTAGTCAATCCTAAAGATAGTCAACTCTGAATGTTCACTGGAAGGACTGATGCTGAAGCTGAAGCTCCAATTCTTTGGCCATCTGATACGAAGAACTGACTCATTGGAAAAGATCCTGATGTTGGGAAAGATTGAAGGCAGGAGGAGAAGAGGGCTACAAAGGATGAGATGGCTGGATGGTATCATTGATGTAATGAAATTGGGCAAACTCTAGGAATTTTTGAGGGACAGAGAGGCCTGTTGTTCTGCAGTTCATGGAGTCACAAAGATTTGGACAGGATAAGGGCTGAACAACAACAAATGAATTCTCTAGAGTAAAAGCATATTTGTTTAGGCCTATGTACAGCATTAAGTTTTCTGAAACAGAAAACTTAGTCATTGGCTTTATAATATTATTGTTTCTTTTCCCAACAACTGAAAGCAGAAGTTGGTAGTAAGGGCTGAGCAGGGGAGAAACAGCGGGTATTTCACAAAAACAAATAGTTTTGGAATTACTGGGAACATCCCCCAAAATACCTGTCTTGGAACCAGCTAGCCATGAGCAGCTGGCTCATTATGACCATTCTAGTACGATGCCACACCTGATGGTTCTCCTTCAGGAAACTCAGAGGAGCAAGACACTGTGGGGGTACAGTCCTATGCTGATTGCCAAAATCTATCATTGACCTCAAGCCCAACTGATTGACACTCAAAATCAAATACTTGAGAGGCTAGCATTGTAGAAAGGAAAGTTTGCTTCATTCAAGAAGCTGGCAGCCGGAAGAGAAGTTAGATTCCTGTCCAAAGGCCAAATCCCTACCATTGAGCAGGGGGCAAGAATTTTTTTAAAGGGGAGTTTCAGAGGTGTGTAGGTGGGAGGAAGGGACTATGTGCAGAAGAGCGCAGTCAGCCCTGACAGTCATCATAAAATTGGTTATTCAATCCTGGTTTTCATAAACATAAATACCCTCTGGCATTCCTATAACACTCTTTTAAATATAAAATAATTTAATATATAAATTTAATGAATTTACATTTTTCTCTAGCAATCAAATGCATATGAATACATCTTTCAGAATCATGTGTTCTCTTTGCAATCCCAGAACTCCTACATGTGCTGAAAAACCTCAGCAAATCACTATTCTGTGTTATTTGAATTAATTAAAATGTCATAACCTATTGAACTCTTTTTGGGTACAGATTGCCGTTCAACCATTATGCATTTATTGTGTAGCTAGATGATACGCTAGATGGAATATAAGCTTTTATCTTGTAAGTAAGACGAAAGACTGTAGTCTTACTCTCAATGTGCTGAATTCAGAGTAATGGACTTAACTTTTCTAAGAATTAAAAATATAGAATATTACTAAGGAAGGATATCTAGAATTTATCTTAGAAAAAAGTTTTAATTATATATATTTAAAAAACATTAAAAGAGGAAACATTTTAAACTACTGGCAACTATTAAATCAATCAACTTGGAAAATGGTTTTTGGACATTTTTTATGTGAAATCCAGTTGAGGGCTGTTTATTTGTAAAAAGAAATTAAAATTAGTCAAATAATATAACATAGAGCACAAATATCGAATGTACTGATAATGCTTGCTGTATATCTCAGGATATACAAATATAATGATTTGTGATATATAAATATATCTCCATATCCTAATTCTCAGAATCTATGAGTATGTAATGTTATCTGATGAAGAAGGATGACATAGTTAACATTGCAGGTAGAATCAAGGTTGCTAATTAGCTCACCTTAAAACAGAGATCTCTGCCTTGGCACAATGAAGGGGCTTGCATAACTCAATGAAGCTATGACTCATGCCATGCAGGGCCACCCAAGATGGATGAGGCATAGCAGAGTTCTGACAAAACGTGATCCACTGGAGGAGGAAATGGCAAACCACCCCAGCATGCTTGCCATGAGAACCACATAAACTACATAAAAGACCAAAAGATACGGCACCAAAAGATGAGTCCCCCGGATCTGAAGGTGTCTGATATGCTACTGGGGAAGAGCGAAGGAGAATTACCAATAGCCCCAGAATGAATCAAGTGGCTGGGCCAAAGTGAATACGATGGTCAGTTGTGGATGTGTCCGGTGATGAAAGTAAAATTCGATGCTGCAAAGAACAGCATTGTATAGGAACCTGGAATATTAGGCCCATGAATCAAGGAAAATTGGGCATGGTCAAGCAGGAGATGGTAAGAATAAACATCAACATCCTAGGAGTCAGAAAACTAAAATGGATGGGAATGGGTGAATTTAATGCTAGGCTTCATCATTATGCAGATCAAGAACTTCCAGATGTCCATGAAGGGTTTAAAAAAGGAAGAGGAACTAGAGATCAAATTGTCAACATTTGCTGGATTACAGAGAAAGCAAGGGAATTTCAGAAAAACATCTATTTCTGTTTCATTGACTACTCAAAGCCTTTTACTATGTGGGTCATGACAAACTGTGGAAAGCTCTTAGAGATATGGGAATACCAGACAATCTTACCTGTCTCCTGAGAAACCTGTATGCGGGTCAAGAAGCAACAGTTATAACCCTGTATGGAACAACTGGTTCAAGACGGGTTCAAGATCGAGGAGTAAAACAGGGCAGTCTGCTGTCACCGTGTTTTGCTCAGTGTAACCTATACACTTGGACACATCATGAGAAATGCCAGGCTGGATGAGCTACAAGTGGAATCAAGATAGGTGGGAGAAACATCAACAACCTCAGACATGCAGATGACACCACTCTAATGGCAGAAAGCAAAGAGGAACTAAAGAGCCTCTTGGCAGTGAAGAACGAGAGTGAAAGAGCTGGCTTAAGACTAAATATTAAAACTAAGATCATGGCATCTAGACCCATTACTGTATGGCAAACAGAAGGGGAAAAGGTGGAAGTAGTAAAAGATTTCCTCTTCTTGGGCTCTAAAATCACTGCGGATGATGGCTGCAGCCATGAAATCAGAGGATGATTGATTCTTGGCAGGAAAGTGATGAGAAAACTAGTCAGTGTGTTGAAAAGCAGAGACATTACTCTGCCAACAAAGGTCCATATCATCAAGGCTATGGTCCTCCCAGTGTTCACACACAGTTGTGAGAGCTGGAGTGTAAAAAAGGCAGAATGCCAAAGAATTGATGCCCTCCATCTGTGGTGCTGAAGACTCCTGAAAGTCCCTTGGACAGCAAGGAGATCAAACCAGTTAATCTTAACGTAAATCAACCCTGAGTATTCACTGGAAGGACTGATGCTGAAGCTCTTGTATTTTGGTCATCTGATACGAACAAACCACCCATTGGAAAAGTCCCTGATGCTTGGAAAGATTGAGAGCACAAGGAGAAGTGGGCATCAGAGGATGAGATGGCTGGATGGCATCACTGATGTAATGAACATGAACTTGGGCAAACTTCAGGAGATGTTGAAGGACAGTGAGACCTGGTGTTCTGCAGTTCAAGGAGTCTCAAAGAGTTGGATACTACTGGGCAACTGAACACAGTGACAACAAAATAGATTATCCTAGATATTCTGGGAGGATCATATATAATCCCAAGTGTCCTTAAAAGTGAAAGATGGAGGTATTGTTCAGAGTCTAAAGGAGATGTGGCAAAGGAAGAATGATCATAGAAATTGAATGCTTCTGGCTTTAAAGATAGAGCCAGAGGCTGTGAGACAAAGAATGCATCTGGCCCATAGAAGCAGAAAAAGGCAAGAAAATAGATTCTTTCATACAGAATCCAGAAAAACATGCAGTCCTGCCAACATCTTTGTTTTAGCCCACTGATATGTGTGAGAAACATCTTATGTACAGAACTATTAAGTAATAAATCTGTGTCAGTTTCAGACACCAGGATTGTGACAGTTTAATTTATAAAGCTGCATTGCATGCATTTTTGCTAAAAATATGACCTCTTCTGTGAAATTTCAATTTTTGACTTTTACCTAGTCCATTTTAGAGGCATATTTTAAGCAAGGGTTTTGTTTTTTAATATAGTTTTCATTCTTAATTTTTTTTTTTTAATTTAGTAAAACTGGTAACACTTAGTAGCACTATTCAAAAACATAGACGCTATAGACGGAGTGACACAAAGGAGAAACTGACCAATTCTGAGTAAAATTCAGTGGAGGCTTACACATAAAATACTGAAAGTTAGGCAAGAATTCTTGAAGAAGAACAAGTATTTACATTTCATTCATTCTTTGATTCAGCAAAATATTTACTGAGAAACTTTTATGTAATTGTATTGTTTTAGGAGCCAGGAATATATGGTTAACATAACAGACAAAACCTCCTATTCTCAAAGAGTTTACAGTCCAGTGGCATTTAAAGCTAAGGTAATAAAAAATGTTCCAATAACGTAAATAATTTGAAGCATATGGTAGTAAATACTGAAAGCAGTCAATTCCATTGGCTATCCTAAATAGGCTAAAAGATAAAATAGGGTACAAAAATTAAAAGCACATGAAAAAAAAATAATAAATAGAAAAGATAGCTATTGATAATAAAATGTAATCTGAAAAACTTCATCTAAAACTCCATCATTTAGAAAACTCAATGCAATATATGAATATGAAAATAGTAGGGAAGGAATTTTTCATTCATTTGTTTAGCAGTTTCCTTTTTATTTATAGTAATTAAAAAGTTAAACTTTTAAACAATAGCATCTCTCTTTTATTCTACAAATTAAAGATTTGACTGAATGTAAAGTTCTTTTATCATTTTGGATAAGTCTTTTATAGAGTTACTTGCAGATGTAGTTAGAGGGTAAATATTATGACATCTTTGACTATAACAATTCTCTTTTCTAACAAATACACAGGAAGATAGCTATATAGAGAGGGCGGAAGGGAAATGCTGACAATTGATAAAGCTTGGTGAAAATAAATGGAGACTATTATTTTATAAGCTTTTGGTCAGTTTGTTGTTGTTCTGTTGCTAAGTTGTTTCCAACAATTTGTAACCCCATGGACTGGTCACTTTAAATATTTTTAAAATTAATGTGTGCATCAAAATAAAGACAAACATTGTTATAGGGCAATAGTTGGTATTGAAAGGAAATAGATGATTGAAACCTGAACATACCTTAGTCAGGCTTATGTGATAGAGTGAAGTAAATCCTGTTCATCCAGGATCCAGGAGTCAGGATATGCAATACACACCAGTTCAGTTCAGTTGCACAGTCCTGTCCGACTCTGCAACCCCATGGAATATAGCACACCAGGCTTCCCTGTCCATCACCAACTCCTGGAGCTTACTCAAACTCATGTTCATTGAGTCAGTGATGCCATACAATCATCTCATCCTCTGTCATCCCCTTCTCCCACCTTCAATATTTCACAACAAAAGGGTATTTTCCAGTGAGTCAGTTCTTTGCATCAAGTGGCCAAAGTATTGGAGTTTCAGCTTCAGCATCAGTCCTCCCAATGAATATTCAGGACTGATTTCCTTTTAGGACAGACTGGTTGGATCTGCTTGCAGTCCAAGGGACTTTCAAGAGTCTTCTCCAATACCACAATTCAAAAGCACCAATTCTTCAGTGCTCAGCTTTCCTTATACTCCAACTCTCACATCCATACATGACTACTAGAAAAACCATAGCTTTGACTAGACAGACTTTGGTGGCAAAGTAATCTCTACTTTTTAATATGCTGTGTAGGTTGATCATAGCTTTCTTTCCAAGGAGCAAGCATCTTTTAATTTCATGACTGTAGTCACCATCTGCAGTGATTTTGGAGATCTTTCACTGTTTCCATTGTTTGCCCATCAATTTGCCATGAAGAGATGGGACTGAATACAAAAAGGCAAAGTACACATACGAAAAGGCAAAAGGCCAAAAAGGGCAAGAAAGTTGATGTCAACACAGAGAGGACTGAGAAATTTAAGTCTAATGGAAAACTAAAAAAAGAGAAAAGTTAATGCATTGGGAGATTTTAAGAATGTAAATCCTGATAGTGGTTAAAGAACAATTAGATGAAAATAAGAGATGAGCAAACAAAGAACAGAGGAGACTGTATCAGAGACAGTCCCTAGAGCATGATTGTTACATATCATTGTAAACAACCTCTGAATGCTCACTGAAAAACACCAATCTCTGGACTCTGGACTTTAGTCTATGGACTAAATTAATATTAAAATTTTTGGTCATTTGTTGTCTATTGGACAGACTCTCAGATCTGGTCCAAAGCTTCATCTACATTTCTTTTTTTTTTTCTTTTTTTGTTTTTTGGTCTGCCACCAGTGCTTAAAATAATTTTTTATTCATGGAGAATTGGGGGAACCACCCTGCCATGGGCAGAGTTTTGCTGGAGATATTCAATCAAAGATTAGATGGTTGCTTGTCATCTAAAAAGCTATAGACCAGATTTAGGTTACAAAAGGATAACTGGAGAAGCTTATAAAGATACTGTGCAACACCTCTTTACTTGCTTCTTATATTTAGGTCTGCCAAAAGTTTTGAAAACTGATAATGCCCCTTTAAAGCTGCAGAGAGGTTGTTTACTAACTTTAAATGATTTCCAAAAATTATTAGGGGATATTAATTGGTTAACCCACATTTAAAACTGACTACTACAGATTTAAAGCTTTTGTTTGATTGTTTAAAAAGCTATCCTAATCCCAGTTCTAAGGGAAAGTTGACTAGTGAGACAGATGAGGCTTTAAATGATCAGTTAATTAGGATTAATATTACCAAAAGATGAAATTAAATTATTCTTGCCACAAAGCATACACATACAGGATGCTTGTGACAAGAAGGCCCATTGGTTCCATCTACAAGTGACCCCCAAAAATATAGTTTTATCTTATCCCAGCTTGGTGGCACAAAAAAAAAAAAAAAAAAAGAAAGAAAAGAAAAGAAAAAAGAGTGTGGAAAATTTTTAAAAAGAAGTAACAAATATAGTAATTCAATTCAATAAGGATGAACTGTAAATCTTTTACAAAATAGTGATGATTGACAACTTGCCCTGATAGATTTCAGGAGTCAAATTTTGTTTCATTTGTCCTCAAGCCCCCACAATAGCTAAAAGTGCAAAAATATTAGATTGGCGGTTTGAGGATACCTGTGGAACTTTTCAACCGTATGTAGTCCCTTCACTCCCCTTTACCCTGTTGGGGAGGGGTGTGCTGTCTCAGATGGGAGTGTTACTGTTTAGCCCTGAATATAAAGTGACCTCTCAAATGCTGCAGATGGGCTATGATCCATCAAAAACATTAGGTAAACAACAGACAGAAATAATTGAGCCAATTTGCTCAACTCCTCGACAGCTACGTACTGGATTGGGGTATCCAAATTTATAATGAAGGCTATTGTTTTTGCTGCCGACACCATTACAACCTGGGCTCCCTTCTCCAATAGCCATTCCAGAGGGATATAATATAATTGTAATTGATTTACAAGACTGCTTTTTCACCATTCCTTTAAATCCTGAGGATAAAAAGCGATTTGCCTTTAGCCTGCCATCAGAAAATCTTAAACAGCCTTACCTAAGGTTTCAGTGGAAGATTTTGCCCCAGTTAATGAAAAATAGCCCCGCCCAACTTCATACTGATGGAGAATGTTAGCAAATGTATATTGAGATATACACTAATATATTATCTATTAAAGCATAAGAATTTATGCTGTGACTTTTAATGCCAAAAGAATAATTACCAGAATTTATAATTTATAATAATGTTTGGCCTTTTTTGCCTTAAGAACTGAATATGCTGCTTCAGAACTTTAAGACAAGGTGTTGATAAATCATTTTTTCAAATGAGAAATAGTCACTTTTTTTGGTTTCACTTATTTTCTGCTTATTAACACATTATTTACAATGGTGACTTAGACAAAAGCATAAATTAGGATTCATAGACTTATTTATGTGACACCTAAATAGCTAGGCAAACATAGATCTGACATTTGCTGCCTCAACGTTACAGTTTAATTGGAAATGTTTTTAAGTTATATTAAAGCCTGTTTGTGCTGAAAGTTTGATCTAGAAAACTAATGCTATATCAATAAGTATATTCAGTTTAACAGTTAATTTCAATGATGAATCACTTAGTGTGCAGGTCTTATCTTGCACATTCTTTACATAATTACAAAATCAGTGTCGTTTATCAAAAAGCTCATAGTATTTTAATATTTTATTAACATGGACACTTAAGTTTTTTAATCTTTAGAACTTAAGTTGCTCAAGGAGAACTTTAAATATTTTCTGTATATAATTATAACATTATTGTCACACAGATTTTGCACATTTTATGTGCCAGAAGCCTTAAAATTCTTCCTGTGAAAATGTTGATATATTGTGACAGTTATTTCAAATTCGATATGTAGATAAGAATAGGGGTTAATTTATGTCCATATTGGAAAAATTTAAAAGATTACTTGGAGGTTTCAGAAATCCTGGTTTTAATTATAGTGATAAGAAGCTAATATTCTAAATTATATATATTTACATTAAAGTTAAAATTGTTAAGCAAAACGATGCCTAACTTGGCTTGTAACAATTCTGGGATCTAAAGCTTATTGATGTTCTGTTCCTACCTGAAGAATTTAATTGCTTGCTTATTGTAAATGCCTTGTCAAACAAACTGATGTTACATTAGTTACTGGGATATCTGCCTCTTTGGAAAATATGTTGATTTTTCCCCTGTTTAATAAAAGTAAGTTATATTTGGGATGCTTTATATATATATACATATATATATATATACATATATATATATATATATACAAATTAATTAAAGAATTAAAAAGAAAAGCCCCACCTTATGTCAGAAATTTGTTAATGCTGCTCTAGAAGATACTAGGGTTAAATATGAACAAGTATATATGATTCACTATATGGATGATATTTTAATAGCTCATCCTGATAGAACTCATTTGCAAACTGTTCTCCAAGATTTGACCCAAGCATTGACAGAGAGGGGTCTAAAGATTGCCCCAGAGAAAATTCAAATCAACTAGCCCATAACCTACTTAAAAAGAGTCATAAATTCAGAACAGTGACCCATGCCCCACTGCAATTGAGAATAGACCGTCTTGTTACTTTAAATGATTATCAAAAACTTTTAGGTGATATTAACTGGATTAGACCTTATTTAAAATTAACGACTGCCGAATGAAAGCCTCCTTTTATTCTAACCCCACTTCTAAAAGACAACTGCTGAGACATGGGAAGCCCTAGGCAAAGTAGAAGCAGCTTTATCTGATAGTTATGTAAAAAGAATTGACTTAACAGTAAACTGGCAATTCCTTTGCCTAGCAACCCCAATAGCACCTACTGGAGGTTTTGTGGCAGAATGGTCCTTTAGAATGGATCCATCTTCCCGCTCAAGCTAAAAAAGTAGTAGCTTCTTATCCAGGCTTGATAGCAACCTTGATATTAAAAGGGAGGAAACAGAGTATTGAATTGTTTGGGAGAGAGCCAGCAGAGATTGCAATTCCATATAATAAGAAACAACTTGATGCTCTTCTAATGTTTGATGATGACTGGCAGATTGCTATAGGAAATTATTGTGGTCAACTTTTACATCATTTACCCTCACATGCTTTGTTAATTCAAAAACTAAAAGAAGGGGAGTTTAAGTATAGCTCTCCCCATCAGATTTTACAATATGCTCTCTTTGTAATACAAAATGCAAAGCCATTGGTAAAGTGGAAGGATCTCCTCTCCGGACAATGGAAAGGTCCGGCCCCATAGCAGTTGAGGGTGTGCCTGTATTTTTCCACAGGACGCAGATTCACCAATTTGGATCCCCAGGCATCAGGATCCCCCATTGCTTCGAAGGGCACTCCTATGCCCCTGCCGCCACCGCTGCACGGAACAGCCACGTGCCAGCAGCCGTGGGCGGGGCCAGCCTGGCTGACCAGACCCAGGGCCCTGAACTCGAAGCCGGTAGCCCCGCCAGAGTCTGTGCTCACTACGCAGGCAGAAGAGGCAAGATAAGCATTGAGATCCCGGCGGGACTGACAGCTGCTTCAGCACGAACTCTGACCAGAAAATGATTTTACTTATTCTATTTTAGCTTGTCTACCCTCTCCTTATGTTTTTCTCTTTGTTAACGATTCTGGGAAACTTAATGCTCATATGAATTACACAGGTGGACTTAATGTAGTGTCTTGTAAACAATGTATGCTCTTGTTAAGATTTAAGGTGATCAAGATGGTTTGTGGGCTTACTAATTTTAGGGAATTCAGCTTTAATAACAACAACTATTACTGCTACTGTGGCAGCAATTCATTGACTCAAAAAGTGCAAATGCCCAATATGTTGAAAAATCATATTTTAGGTGTTTGGAATAGCTCAGATATTAGTTTAGACTTAGGGAAACTTCATAATCAGATACAGACCTTGGAACACTCTCGATTGGATTTTACTGCCCCTGGAGCCGCTAATGACTTTTTCCACACCTTCTTTAATTTCATTTCTGGAAAAAACGTTCTGTCTAATGTCTTGTCTTCAGTTATGTTGCCATTGGTGCTTTAATTTTGCTTCTTTTAATCATTCTTCCTTGCATTGTCAGGACTCTTTGGCAGAGCATTCAGAAGCTCTCAACTGACCTGCACCTGATTAAATTAAGCAAAAAAGGGGGATACGCCGGGGGCCAGCGTGAGGAGCTCCGCCCAGGGCAAAGGTCATGAGGAAGGAGGCTTGGCATACGCAAAGGCGTGATCAAGCCTCAGGAAACCCCCTGTTCCCGAGCATCTACCCCCAAACCAGAGTCTGTTTTATGTTCTCCCCCATAACCGTTTCTCTCGGAGAAGGAGTCAACGTGCAGCTCCAAGGCAATAAAAATCCCTGGGCGTGACAAGAGTGTTTCAGCTTACAACTCCTCTGAAGGTTATCTAGCCCACCTGTATAGGTTCGTCCAGCAACATGTGATTGTTTACAGCCTCCCAACCTGAGAGGCACGAGATGTTTTAGACTTACTAAAGGCAAACTCTTTTGGGGAGTTAGAAATTATTAGTATAGTGGGTTGGTTAGGAATTATATTGGTGAAGGGTTTTTCATTTGTTGTGCCAATAATTGCTGCTAATTCCCTACCCTGGGTGTGACAAGGGTGTTTCAGGTCAGACCTCTATGCTGACAGGCTAGCTTGTGTGACAGGATTATCCATACTCCTGCCACTACATGCATGATTGTTTACTACCTCTCAACCATAAACAGCACAGAGAGTTTTGGAGTATTTTGAAAGTCTTAAGTAGCATAGGGCTTTTCTCATTGTTGAGTCAATGATTGCCGCCAGGCCTCCATATCCTTAGGCACCTGGGAATATATTAATGTATTTGGAATATAGAAAAGGAAATATAGTAGTTTTTTTTTTTTATGTTAGCAATACTAGAATTTTTGAGTTAATGGATTTTCTCTTTTGTAATAGATCACTGTGCTTTGTTATAAATCACTGTGTCCTTGCTATGTAAAAATGTAACTTTATCACTATCTTAAGACTAAATAGATCTTAAGGGGAGCATTGGTGAAAGGATTTTCATTTGTTGGGCTGATGTTTGCTGCTAAATCTCCATGTTCCCTGCCCTTATAATGAATATAACTAGCATATAGGAGAAATAAGCATTAACTTTTAAGTATATAGGAGAAATAAGTATTAACCTTTAAGATTAATCATATTAACCTTGGGTTAGATAGATTCCTTTCTTGATTGTAACTCACTACACCCTCACCCTATAGGAATGCAACTTTATTTGGAGGGTGGTGCCTGGTTTAAGAAAAAACACCCTTGGAAGAAATAAGGTTTTTGGTTATCAGAAAGAAAGGATCATAAAATGTCAGCAGGTCTCACTCATGGCCAGAAGGTGATGTAATATCCCTAAGACCTTTTTGTTATACATTTATGTGAAGCACCTGATTTTGATAAAGGTCAGGACTGCTGACCCCCGCATGACTCTGTATTCATCCCTATGTGTAACAAAAGGTATATAAGCAAACCCCAAAATAAAGAAATCGGATCAGTTTCCGGAAAGAATGATTCCCCCATGTCGCTTCTTTCTTGCTCGCATTTCTCTGGCTGAATTCCCATCTGGATTCAGCCTCCTTTTCTCCACTACACTATCACCTACTACACTATCCGTTTCTAATCTCTCTCTATATCTGTAATTAAATATGTATTTTTCCAAAGATGCCGACGCCGTCCCCCCACCTTCAAATCACCCTGGACCCACCGGGGCTGGACCCTGGCACCACCCTCTTTTTTAAACACTGTGCTCTTAGAATGATATCTATTATGATTAATATGTCAATGCTGAGTGTCCTTGATATGCATTCCCTACCCTAAAAAGAGGGGGAAAAAAATTGTACTTTCTGAAAGTTATCTTTAACATAGTCTAAAAGTTCAGTTGAAAAGATTAATTACACAAGTTATTTGGTCAAATATCTATATTAATAACAAGACTCATTAAAACATCTTAAAGAATCAAGGATATTTATTGTTCAGCATTCTGATTTACATTTCATACTGATTGCTGCTACTACTGCTGCTAAGTTGCTTTAGTCACGTCCGACTCTGTGCAACCCCATAGATGTAAGCCCACCAGGCTCCCTGTCCCTGGGATTCTCCAGGCAAGAACACTGGAGTGGGTTGCCATTTCCTTCTCCAATGCGTGAAAGTGAAAAGTGAAAGCGAATTCGCTCAGTCGTGTCTGACTCTTTGCGACCCCATGGTCTGCAGCCTACCAGGGCTCCTCCATCCATGGAATTTTCCAGGCAAGAGTACTGGAGTGGGATGCCATTGCCTTTTCCCTTCATACTGATTAGCATACTAAATAAACAAATAGAAATTGAGTATATTGACATGAAGGTATACAAAAGATATTTTGATGTTTGAATATTCAAGTGAATGGGTTTTCTCCACTGTCTAATTCCTATTATTCAGTGCTGCTATATGTACCTGAAATTGTTATAGAGGATATTAATACTGCCTTTTGATTAGAGTATGGTTTGGTCACATCAAATGTCACAAAATAGATGGATTATTCTTGACACTAGATAGATGAAAGAACAAGATTTTGTGTAGATATATGAAATAAGAATATATGCAAGTAAAATATAGATCCCTAAAGGTTATTATTCACCTTGAAGAACAATGATGATTTCAAAGTCTAGATAGGTATTTGGTGCCCTGAGTTTGAAAGAATAGCTAGAAAAGAGAAAAATACTGCACACAAGTACTTTGAAAATCAATCAAAATTATGTATGACTTTAGATTGTTTTTTTCCTGGTGGCAAGCTCTATGAAATTTATTATATTCATAAAAAATTTCTAGAACACACAAATTTCAACATTTTCAGCATTTCTAGTGGGTCAATACTTGCTGAATCCTCTTTAAAAATTAATTTCAGAAGAAAAAATTTCTCATTTGCTTATGGCAGAAAAACCTCAATAATTCATCTTAAATAAACTGTACATGTATTTTAAGAGTATTTTATTGCAGTTGAATCTCATTATTAACAAGCTACCCAGAGAAAATGAATTGAGTCACTGTTCATTTATGTCCAGCTTATATGTCTTTGGCTACAGTTACCAAAATCACTTTTGATACATATACCTATTTGAATGCAGAGTTCCAAAGAATAGCAAGGAGAGATAAGAAAATCTTGCTCAGTGATCAATACAAAGAAATAGAGTAAAACAATAGGATGGAAAAGACTAGAGATCTCTTCAAGAAAATTAGAGATACCAAGGGAACATTTCATGCAAAGATGGGCTCAATAAAGGACAGAAATGTCATGGACCTAACCTAAGCAGAAGATATTAAGAAAAGGTGGCAAGAATACACGGAAGAATTATACAAAAAAGATCTTTGTGACCCAGATAACCATGATGATGTGATCATTCACCTAGAGCCAGACATATTGGAATGCAAAGTCAAGATGGTCTTAGGAAGCATCGCTATGAACAAAGCTGGTGGAGGTGATAGAATTCTAGTTGAGCTATTTCAAATCCTAAACAATGATGCTGGGAAAGTGCTGCACTCAATATGCCAGCAAATTTGGAAAACTCAGCAATGGCCACAAGACTGGAAAATTTCAGTTTTCATTCCAATCGTAAAAAAGGCAATGCCAAAGAGTGTTCAAACCACCAGAAAATTGCACTCATCTCACAAACCAGAAACATAATTCTCAAAATTCTCCAAGTCAAACTTTAACAGTATGTGAACCATGAAATTCCAGATGTTCAAACTAGATTTAGAAAATAAAGAGGAAACAGATATCAAATTGCCAGCATCCATTGGATCATCAGCAAAGCAAGAGAGTTCCAGAAAAACATCTACTTCTGCTTTATTGACTATGCCAAAGCCTTTGATCATTTGGATCACAAAAAAACTGTGGAAAATTCTGAAAGAGATGGGACTACCAGACCACTTGACCTGGCTCCTGAGAAATCTGTACGCTGGTCAAGAAGCATCAGTTAGAACTGAACATGGAACAACAGACTGGTTCCAAATCAGAAATGGAGTATGTTAAGGCTGCATATTGTCACCCTGCTTATTTCACTTATATGCAGAGTACCTCATGTGAAATATTGGGGTGCATGAAGCACAAGCTGGAATCAAGATTGCCAGGAGAAATATCAATAACCTCAGATATGCAGATGACTTCACCCTTATGGCAGAAAGTGAAGAACTAAAGAGCCTCTTGATGAAAGTGAAAGAAGAGAGTGAAAAGGTTGCTTAAAATTCAACATTCAGAAAACTAAGATCATGGCATCGAGTCCCATCACTTCATGGCAAATAGTTGGGGAAACAATGGAAACAGTAAGAGACTTTATTTTGTTGGGCTCCAAAATCACTGCAGATGGTGAGTACAGCCATGAAATTAGAAGACGCTTGCTCCTTGGAAAGAAAGCTATGCTCAACCCACACAGCATATTAAAAAGCAGAGACATTATTTTGCCAACAAAGTCCATCTAGTCAAAGCTATGGTTTTTCCAGTAGTCATGTATGTATGTGAGAGTTGGAGTATAAAGAAAGCTGAGCACCAAAAAATTATGCTTTTGAACTGTGATGTTGGAGAAGACTCGAGAGTTCCTTGGACTGCAAGGAGATCCAATCAGTCTGTCCTAAAGGAAATAAGTCCTGAATATTCATTGGAAGGACTGATTCTGAAGCTGAAATTTCAATACTTTGGCCATTTGATGTGAAGAATTGACTCACTGGAAAATACCCCTTTACTGGGAAAGATTAAAGGTGGAAGTAGAAAGGGACGACAGGACGAGAGGGTTGTATGGCATCACTGACTCAATGGACATGAGTTTGAGTAAGCTCCAGGAGTTGGTGATGGACAGGGAGACCAGGTGTGCTGCAGTCCGTGGGGTCACAAATCGAACAGGACTGAGCATCTGCACTGAACTGAAGCTAATGGAATAAGAGCCAGTACAGATAATAAGAGACTACTGCTTGGATAAATAATTTAGGAATCAGTGAAGAAATTTACTAGAATATCGTTTCCAATATTGACACACATGTGCAAACATTTGCATTTTTCACTTTCGGTTTGCTTGTTAGTCACTGTCATGCCCAACTCTTTGCCATCCCATGGACTGTAGCTCACCAGGCTCCTCTCTCCATGGAATTCTCCAGGCAAGACTGCTGGAGTTGTGTGCCTTTTCCTCCTCCAGTGGATCTTCCCAACTCAGGAATCGAAACTTGGTCTCCTGGTAGGCAGATTCTTTATCCTCTGAGCCACGGTACTATTCCATAATTATAATAGAAACTTCTAAGGGAACCACGTAAGTTGATGTTTTCACTTACCTGAAATGTTGGTTGATGGTGTATCTGCACTGACTAGTCAATAAAAATGTCTAACAGATTAGAATGGTTTTCGTTATTGTTCTGTTCTAGATCTTCCCAGCTTAGTATCAGAGACAGCACAGGGCAACATCTAAGAGCCTTAAGTTAGCAAATTTCATATCAATTATTCTGAGTTGTTTTGTTGTTAAAATTATTACTGAAAGGAACTGTTCTAGTGTCTGTAAAAGTGAAATGCCAAGTAGATGAGTGAAGTTTCATGCATTATTAACCATCTTAAAAAATAAAAATCCTAGATGTTCTTAACATCCTCCTATAAATAATAACTCTTGGTTATTTCAGAAATTGCAAGGTCCATTCATGTTGATAAACCAATATTCCATACTAATCTTCATGGGTATCATGGTGACATTCATAAGCCCAGACAGTTGAATAAAACATAGGACAAAAGAAACCATGAAATGTATGTATGGATAATTTTTGATATTTTTTTTAAAAAGAAGAGAAAATTGGATGTGAAGCTGGGAAAATTAGGTTACAATACTGCCAGAGCCGGAGGCATGATTACAGATAGCTGCTATTATTCTTTGTATTTTTAAAAGAGGTTTAGGAGGATAGATTTTGGGATTAAAACATAAAGTTGTATATTTAAGAGAATTATATTTCTGTCAAGTCATATTTATATAAAAATAGCATTTTGATAAAAAAGTTGCAAGCTTACATTATTAATAAGTATATCTTAGATATAGTAATTACACTTCATTTTTTGTTCTTATTTTATTCACTTTGCTTTTTTTCTGTGCTTCTTCTGATTAGCTAAGCATATTTTGCTACTCAATAACTTAGTAGTCTTAAGAGGGAAAAATTACATTTTATTTATTATTCTGTGCAGAAAGAAGTTGAACTGTTTGTTTGAAATCTACATATCTTTCTGTACAGAGCTCACTATTTCTTTGCCATATTGTGCTCTTTTTATGCTTTACTTTTCCTGTATCAACTGTGCCTTTATAGAAATATACTTTATATACCATAAAATCTATTTTTAAAGTGTACAATTCAGTGGTTTTTAGTATAGTCACAAAGTTGCACAACCATCAACACAGTCTAATTTCAAAACAATTTAATCCCTCCAAAGAATTCCCATACCCATTAGTAATAGTCCCCCAGCCCCAGCCCCTGGCAACTATTTTCTCTTCATATTTGCCTGTGCTGGACATTTCATATAAGTGGAGTCGTAAAATATGCAGCCCTTGTGTCTGGCTTCTTGTACATATTATAATGCTTTCATAGTTCATCAGTGTTATAGCAGGCAGTCACACTTCAATCACTTTTATGGCTGAAAAATATTCCATTGTATGGATATACATTTCATTTATCTATCAATTGATGAACATTTAGATTATTTCCACTTTTTGCTATTGTGAATAATGCTGCTATGAACATTTCTGTACAAGTTTGTGTGTGTACAAGTTTGTGTGTGTACCTGTTTCATTTCTCTTGGGTGTATACCTATTGTGAAACTTCAGAACCATATAAATATCTCCATATTAAATTTACTAAGTAGCTGCCATATTATCTTCTAAGTGCCTGCATGTTTTACATTCTCATCAAGAACGCAAGCAGGAATTCCAATTCTCCATAATACTTACCAATACCTGTTATTTCTGTCCAGTGTTAATTCTTTACAAACTAAAATTTTATCCTTTTTTTTTGTTTGTTTGTTTTCTTTCATTTAATTTCTTTCCATTCCCCCTCCCCCACCCCCCACCAGTGAATAGTGTTATTCTGTCTGTCCTTGCCCTTCTTCTACTCCTCCTTCTTTAGTTAATTTTACAGTGGGACTTCCCAGGTAGCACAGTGGTGAAAGGATCAACCTGCCAATATAGGAGGTGCAAGAGATGCAGGTTTGATTCCTAGGCCAGGCAGATCCCTTGAGGGAGAAATGACGACCTACTCCAGTATTCCTGACTGGAAAATTTCATGGACAGAGGCACCTGGCAGCCTCCAGTCCCCAGGGTTGCAAAGAGTGGGACATGACTGAGCACACATGCACACACACATACATACATAGACACACACACACACACAGACTTTACAATAGCTGAAGAGCTATCAATTCAGTTCAGTTCAGTCGCTCAGTTGTGTCTGACTTTTTGTGAACCCATTAACTGCAGCATGCCAGGCCTCCCTGTTCATCACCACCTCCTGGAGCCTACCCAAACTCATGTCTCTTGAGTCTGTGATCCAACCACCTCATCCTCTGTCGTCTGCCAGAGTCCAGCTCCAGCAGCCAAGGATTCAACCTGAAGGGGTGAGCGGTGTTGGAGAGAAACGAGATAGCCTCTCAGTTTTCTTGGACTGCCTATTTATTTCAATCTTAAGATTCTCTTTTATAATTTAATAAAAGCATTAGGTCAGAGGTTTGACATTTTTAGTTCCCCCTCATCCTGATTTATTATCTCTATAAATCATTGTTGCCCTTCAAACAGAGTTCCTGCTTCAGCGGTTCTCTCAGAATAGTTTTTACTTTAACTCATGTTTACATTGTAACTCATGCTTCAAGTCTGGGCTGCATACCACAAACCTCAGCTTATTTCTTATCTTTCTAAGTCCAGTTTGCCCCTAGTCTCCTGAGCTCACTAACTCTTAAAAAGAGTTCTAGCTATTAGTATCTCTAAAGTTCCTAACCTCTATAAGCTATAGTAAAATAAGTTAACATTACAACTTTCCTTAAATCTTTAACTTCTAACTATTTTAATTATTCCTAAGCCCTAAATTCAGCAAACTCCTTTGCCATAGACAATTTCCTCACAAATAGGTTTCGAATAGCAATCCCTCCCATGGCCTCAAGCTGTGGCCTGTGTGCTCACCCTGAAACACTCTTTTGTAAAAGTCCTTGAACAAATGTCAGTGATTAACTTTATTAATTATTCTCTGAGCACAGCTGCAGAAGGCTTTGTGCCTTCTCATGCTCCTCTCAAGAATAATAAGCACCTTAATATTCTTTTCAGTCAACTCAGCCAAGGAAAGGAAAAAACAAGTCAGAATCACAAAGCCTAACTTCTTCATCCCAGGTCCGTGCCTGTGGGACAAAGAGAGGGGGTTTGGGGCTGTGCCTCCATTTTGTCAGTAATGCCTAATGTGGCTCCCAACAGTTGTCCCCTTCTCCTCCTGCCCTCAATCTTTCTCAGCATCAGGGTCTTTTCAAATGAGTCAGCTGTTCGCATCAGGTGGCCAAAGTATTGGAGTTTCAACATCAACATCAGTCCTTCCAATGAACATTCAGGACTGATTTCCTTTAGGATGGACTGTTTGGATCTTCTTGCAGTCCAAGGGACTCTCAAGAGTCTTCTCCAACACCACAATTGAAAAGCATCAATTCTTCAGTGCTCAGCTTTCTTTATACTCCAACTCTCACATCCATACATGACTATTGGAAAAACCACAGCCTTGACTAGATGGATCTTTGGTGGCAAAGTAATGTTTCTATTTTTTAATATGCTGTCTAGGTTGGTCATAACTTTCCTTCCAAGGAATAAGCTTTTTTTTTTTTTTTTAAATTTCATGGCTCCAATCACCATCTGCAGTGCATTTGGAGGCAAAATAATAAAGTCAGCCACTGTTTCCCTATCTATTTGCCATGAAGTGATGGGAGTGGATGCCATGATCTTAGTTTTCTGAATGTTGAATTTTAAGCCAACTTTTTCACTCTCCTCTTTCACTTTCATCAAGAGGCTCTTTAATTCTTCTTCACTTTCTGCCATAAGGGCTATAGTAAGGACCTGAGATTATGCTATTCTGTTTAATATGCACAACAACCTGATAGCTACTATTATCACCAGTTTGTAGATTAACAACTTTACACAAAAGGGCTCAAAAACGTTCTTGATGGTATAGAGATACTTGGTGGCAAAGCCTGCATTTAAACCTATCCAGCTTTTGGAGTCCACATTTTAGTCTCCATCTCATATTCTTAGATTTGCATTATTTCCCTGCGATTTTCTTTCTGTCATGTTTCTTTCCTATTTATAAGCAACCCAATGCCTCCTATATCACCAGTCTCTCACTCACCTCCTGTGGAACTGAGAGGAGTTCTGAGAGCTATGAATTACAGCACTTCCAGAACCCCAAGAGGTTCAGGATAGGAGGAGTAGGATTTCTTTCACATATGAAAGGAGAAGACTTTCTTAGTCCTAATAGGGACTGGCTGTTAGGAAACAGAATGGAAAACAGATTTTAGTCATGTGACAATATGTTCTGTACAAGTTCAGTGTTCTTTGGGCAGAGTAGCCATGATTGCCATAAAAAATATTTGTCTCCAAAATGAGTTTTCATATTGTTGACATCAATTAAAGTGTTTTAAAATGAATTATTTTTGAAGTGGATAAAAATTATATTTCTTCTTATTGATAACTTACTATATATTAGATAACATAATAAATATTTTGCACAAATTATTTCCTTGAGGTGAGTTTTATTTTTTTAATCATATACTGCATGTGGAACAATTGAAATGTAAAGAGATTACCTGATTGCCCAAATCTCATAGCTGCAAAGTGGCAAGATGAGATTCAACATCAGGTCAATGTGATTATAAAGGTCCTGATTTTAGCAGCTAATATATATTTGTTCTTAAAGTTAGGATCTAAGTCTTCACCTCATAACCATTATTAAATAAAGATGAAAGGAAAAAACAAATCTAAGAACTCAAATATTTGATTGATTGACTGATTATTTGATTACAGAGTTTGGTTTTCTACTAATTTGTTATATTATTTAAGAAATATTACAGAAGAAATATAAGACATTTGTTATAGTATTTAAGGAAATAAGAACGATCAGGCTCCTCTTGATTGTTAATAAGATGATTTTAACAATAAAGTTGAAGGGATAACAACTTCTAGTTTTTGTAGGTGCTTATTGCTTAAGTTTACACTGAAGTTTTCAATATTATTGCAACCCAATTTATGTATTAGTCTTTTGTCCTTATAATCTGTTAAACATCAGAAGTATGCCAAATTCAGTCTTAGGGAGTTTTCTATGGGCAAATTTCCTCTACAAATTTCTACCTTCTTTATGGTAATTAGCCGTTGTCGTCACTCAGTCACCCAGTCATATCCAACTCTTTGCGACCCCATGGACTGCAGCACATCAGGCCTCCCTGCCCCTCACTTGGTCCTGAAATTTGCCCAAATTCATGTCCGTTGCATCTGTGATGACATACAGCCATCTCATCCTCTGATGCCCTCTTCTTCTGCCCTCAATCTTTCCTAGGATTAGGGATTTCTCCAATGAGTCAGCTGTTCCCATCAGATGACCAAAATACTGGAGGTTCAGCTTCAGCATCAGGCCTTGCAATTAATATTCAGGGTTGATTCCCTTAAGATTTACTGGCTTTATCTCCTTGCTGTCCAGGAGACTTTCAGGAGCCTTCTCCAATGCCACAATTTGTAGACATCAATTGTTTAGGGTTCTGCCTTTTTTTACGGCCCAGCTCTCACAACTGTATGTGACCACTGGGAAGACCATTCCCTTGACTATAAAGACCTTTATGGCAGAGTAAGTCTCTGCTTTTCAACACACTATCAAGGTTTTTCATAGATTTCCTGCTAAAAAGCAATTGTCTTCTGATTTCCTGGCTGCAGTCACTATCCACAATGATATTAGAGTGCAAGAAGAGGAAATATGTCACTACTTCCACCTTTTCCCCTTCTATTTGCCATGAAGTAGTGGGGCCACATGCCATGATCTTAGTTTTTGTTAATAGTTTTAAGCCAACTCTTTCACTCTCCTTCTTCACCGTCAACAAGAAGCTCTTTAGTTCCTCTTTGTTTTCTACCATTAGAGTGTTTATGCCTGTGAAACTCAACAACCTGATATGTGGATGAAAATAACTAGTATCCCCCATTAAATAATAGTAATTTGAATAGTTAAAAATTGAGAGAAATGTTAAAGTTATGAACTATTGAGAGAATCATGGGGCCTAGAATCAATAATAATTATGCATATAATTTAACCAAACTATTAACAGATTGTTAAGAACTATCACATTTGTTCACCTGAAATTTGCAAAAGCATGAGTAACTGTGGTGTTGGAGAAGACTCTTGTGAGTCCCTTGGATAGCAAGGAGATCCAACCAGTCCATCCTAAAGAAAATCAGTCCTGAATTTTCATTGGAAGGACTGATGCTGAAGCTGAAATTCCAATACTTTGGCTACCTGATGCAAAGAAGTATGGCAAAACCAATACAATATTGTAAAGTAATTAGCCTCCAATTAAAATAAATTAATTTATATTTAAAAATAAAATAAAAAAAGAAAGACCCTAATGCTGGGAAAGATTGAAGGTAGGAGGAGAAGGGGATGACAGATGATGAGATGGTTGGATGGCATCACTGACTCAATGGACATGAGTTTCGGTAGGCTTTGGGAGTTGATGATGGACAGGAAGGCCTGGCATGCTGCAGTTCATGGGGTCACAAAGAGCCAGATATGACTGAGTGATTGAAATGAACTCATGAGTAAAAAGATACTGAAATTACCTAGAGTGCAATAGGCCACATCTTTATCCTTTTTTACTGCTTAGTTAGAATCAGCTTGGAGGCTAAACAGCTTAGAAAATGGTGAACTTTATAAACATGAGTACTTTCAGAACTTACTTTGTGAAAAGAATAATAGCTATAATACATAGTTATTTTAGGCATAAATAAAATGGCAGAATACAGTCTTGATTGTTCTTCTTGTACTACACTAGTATAATTTTAACTGTGTTTTCTTCAATAGAAATCAAAAGTGCCAATGAGTGACAGAAGAAAAATAAATCTATTACTGAAAAATAATGGATCTGAAAATAAATCCATCTTGTTGCTGTTCAGTCATTCTGTCATGTCCAGCTCTTTGCGACCACATGGACTGAAGCATGCCAGGCTTCCCTGTCCTTCACCATCTCCGGAAGCTTGCTCAAACTCATATCCATTGTGTCAGTGATGCCATTCAAACTTCTTGTCTTCTTACATTCATTTAAATTCATTGTTTAGATTTTTTTATTACTCACAAGTAGAAGAAAATGAGCAAAATATATTATATATATGTATATATATATGTTTCTTTCTAAGCTGAATGATTTTGTAAACTTGCAAAAAATAATTTGCAAATATTTTATTTTATAGCATTTCTATGAAAGGACATAATGCTTTGAAAAACTAGCCTTTCATGTCAATTACTGAACTTAGTCAATCTCTAAATGGTTATTATATTTTTAAATATGTAACATAGTGATTTCAATATGAAATTCTACAAAAACTAAAATCCACTCTGATCTAACTCTCCAAAATATGAAAACAGAGCATTTGCCAATTAGAAGTTTTGCCATCTAAATATGTGAACATGATGATATATTTTCTAAAAGAAAGACAAATGACATAAAGCATTTCATATAATTAAGAGAGTCTGTATCACTTCTGGGCTTCCCTTATGGTTCAGCTGGTAAATAATCTGCCTGCAGTGTGGGAGATCTGGATTCTATCCCCAGGTGGGGAAGATCCCCTGGAGAAGGAAATGGCAGCCCACTCCAGTACTCTTGCCTGGAAAATTCCATGGACAGAGGAGCAGGACAAGCTGCAGTCCCTGGAATCACAAAGAGTTGGACATGACTGTGCCACCAACTTCCACTTTCACGTATCACTTTTAAATGCCAATCTAACTCAGATGATTTTACTTATGGATAGCAGAAACTTTGTCATATCTGCCTTCTCTCTGCAGACTGGCATTAGGATTAATCTTTTCTTTTGCCTGAAAATGATGAGAGTTTCTTATTTTGCAGAATCATTACATTCTCAATTGCTTGTCTTTTGTTCATGAATAAAAGTAAAATACTAATGACAATAACTAAATTTGGAGTAACTGAAGTTCTCTATGTTAGCAAGGTTCTTAAGGGCAACATACATATACCTTATAAACCAAGTATTTCTGTATAAGCTTTAGGGTAACTTTTGCTTTAATCTGAATGGGCATAATAATGATTTGTATTTTAATGTTTATAATTTTATGTTCATAATCACTTTTATTTTTACTTCAAAATTTATCAGTTCTATCACTGTTCAACAGCCAATAAAATGATACATAAACACTGACTATCTCAGGCACAGATAAAAATGTTTTTGAACATAAATCGTATAAGCCACAGTAAAAGAAAAATCATGAAAATCATAGATCATATAAAAGAAATGTTGAAACACTAACTAGAGAAATGCAAATCAAAACTACATTTAAGGAGTTCCCTGGAGGTCCAGTGGTTAGGTGTCAGTGCTTTCACTGCTATGGCCAGAGTTAAATCCTTGGTGAGGTATCACTTCACCCTGATCAGAATGGCCATCTTCAAAATGTCTATAAACACTAAATATTGGAGTGGATATGGAGAAAATGGAACCCTCCTACACTGTTGGGGAATGTAAATTGGTATAGACACTATGGAGAACTGTATGAATGTTCCTTAAAAAACTAAAAATAAAGCTACCATATGATCCAGGACTCCTACTTCTGGCCATATATCCAGAGAAAACCATAGTTTACAAAGATACATGCACCTCAATGTTCTCTACAGTACTGTTTACAACAGCCAAGACATGGAAGCAACATAAGTGTCCCCCAATAGATGAATGGATAGAGAAGACGTAGTATATATAGGGCTTCCTTGATGGCTCAGACAGTTAAGAATCTACATGCAATGCAGGAGACCTGAGATCAATCCCTGGGTTGGGAAGATCCCATGGAGAAAAGAATGGCTACCACTCCAGTATTCTTGCCTGGAGAATTCCATCCAATGGGATATTGCTGAGCCATATGAAAGAATGAAATAATGCCATTTGAAGCAACATAGATGGACATAGAGATTATCATACTAAGTGAATTAAGAGAAAGAATTATTATATGATATCACTTTTATGTGGAATTTTAACAATGACATAATGCACTTATTTACAAAACAAAAACAGACTCTTAGACTTTAAAAGCAAACTTAGAGTTACCAAAGGGAAAAGGAGGGGGATCAAAAATTAGGAAGTGGGTGGCTGTGATGGCACACAGAGTGCGGCGGAGAGGAGCTACCCCACATCCGAGGTCAGGGGCAGAAGCCAAGAGGACTCCATGCCCAAGGGGCTGCAGCAAAGAGGAGTTACCCCAAGTCCGAGATCGGGGCAGTGACCAAGAGTGCCAGGCTGTGACAGACAGTGCAGGAACGGCCTAGAGGAGCTACCCCACATCCGAGTTTGAGAGGGTAACAGGCAGGAAGACCAGGGGTCTCCAAATGGAGGAAATAGCCTGCAAGTGTCAGACATTTTTATCTCTCTTAAGCGGCAGGAGGAAACAAACTAGCGATATTTTTTCCTTCCATATACAAATTTAAAAGGAGGTTTCTCTTAAAAGTCTGTGTTGCCATAATGACACCTGGTTTCACTTGAAGTTAACCAATGCCTTTTTCTTATGGAAATGTTTATCTTAAGCTATGCTAATGTACTATGCATTTACCCCAAACTCTGTCTTCAAGTCGGCTCCGCCTTTTGGGCTCAGAACCTACTTGATAAACCAGTGTGTTATACTCTGATATTGTTCCTCTAATCTATGTAAACGACACTATTTGTATGGTGTTCTGCCCTTCTTCAAGATTCAAGTTAATTCTTTTATGGCCCAAGATGAACAATTTGGAGCCAAGATTACCCAAATATACATCTTATGGGTGAGGGGCCTGGTGCCATTCTAAGTTTTGAGACATTCCTTTCTTTCATTGACAGACAGCTGATAACATCGAGCTAAAAACTAGCAGGGGGGTACTCTTTCTGCCCGCTTCTGATGCCTATGTCAGAAGCTTTCTCTATCCCCTTTATACTTTAATAAAACTTTGTTACACAAAAGCTCTGAGTGATCAAGCCTCATCTCTGGCCCCCAATTGAATTCTTCTCCTCCAGGGGCCAAGAATCCCGGTGTCGTGATTCAACAACAACCTTTCGGGTCAGGGGCAGTGGCCGACACTACCAGGCTGCGACAGCACAGGAGCAGCAAAGAGGAGCTGCCCAACATCTGAAGTCAGGGGCGGCGGCCGGGAGGAGCAACCCCACATCCAAGGAGCTGTGGCTGCCCGGGCGCAGGAGGGCCTAGAGGAGCTTTTCCACATTCAAGGTCAGGAGGGGTGACAGTGAGGAGATACCCCTCGCTCAAGGTAAGGAGCAGCGGCTGTGCTTTGCTGGAGCAGCTGTGAACAGATACCCCATGCCCAAGGTAAGAGAAACCCAAGTAAGATTGTAGGTGTTGCAAGAGGGCATCAGAGGGCAGACACACTGAAAGCATACTCACAGAAATCTAGTCAATCTAATTACACTAGGACCACAGCCTTGTCTAACTCAATGAAACTAAGCCATGTTGGTGGGGCAACCAAAGATGGGCGGGTCATGGTGGAGAGGTCTGACAGAATGTGGTCCACTGGAAAAGGGAATGGCAAACCACTTCAGTATTCTTTCCTTGAGAACCCCATGAACAGTATGAAAAGACAAAATGATAGGATACTGAAAGAGGAACTCCACAGGTCATTAGGTGCCCAATATGCTACTAGAGATTAGCAGAAAAATAACTCCAGAAAGAATGAAGGGGTGGAGCCAAAGCAAAAACAATACCCAGTTGTGGATGTGACTGGTGATAGAAACAAGGTCTGATGCTGTAAAGAGTAATATTGCATAGGAACCTGGGATGTCAGGTCCATGAATCAAGGCAAATTGGAAGTGGTCAAACAGGAGACAGCTAGAGTGAACATCAACATTCCAGGAATCAGCGAACTTAAATGGACTGGATTGGGTGAATTTAACTCAGATGACCATTATATCTACTATTGCAGGCAGGAATCCCTTAGAAGAAATGGAGTAGCCATCATGGTCAACAAAAGAGTCTGAAATGTATTACTTGGATGCAATCTCAAAAACGACAGAATGATCTCTGTTCATCTCCAAGGCAAATCATTCAATATCACAGTAATCCAAGTCTATGGCCCAACCAGTAATGCTGAAGAAGCTAAAGCTGAACTGTTCTGTGAAGACCTACAAGACCTTTTAGAAATAACACCCAAAAAATATATCCTTTTCATTATAAGGGACTGGAATGCAAAAGTAGGAAGTCAAGAAACACCTGAAATAACAGGCAAATTTGGACTTGGAATATGGAATGAAGCAGGGTAAAACCTAATAAAGTTTTGCCAAGAAAATGCACTGGTCATAGCAAACACCCTCTTCCAACAACACAAGAGCAGATTCTACACATGGACATCACCAGATGGTCAACATCAAAATCAGATTGATTATATTCTTTGCAGCCAAAGATGGAGAAGCTCTATACCGTCAACAAAAACAAGACCAGGAGCTCACTGTGGCTCAGATCATGAATTCCTTATTGCCAAATTCAGACTTAAATTGAAGAAAGTAGGGAAAACCACTAGAGACCATTCATGTATGACCTAAATCAAATCCCTTATGATTACATAGTAGAAGTGAGAAATAGATTTAAGGGACTAGATCTGATTGATAGAGTGCCTGATGAAGTATTGACTGAGGTTCATGACATTGTACAGTGCCAGCGTCCAGCCCCAGTGGATCCAGGGTAATTCGAAGGGGAGATGGCATAGGCGAGGAAAAACTTATTTATTTAGAAATATAAAGAAATTAAGAAGAAATAGTATAGTAGGGAAATTTAGTGGAGAAAAGAGGCTGAATAACTTGGTTTACGTGGAAAGCCAATAAAGTTCCAGACAAGGAACTTGCACCATCTACGTTAGGCCACCAGCGTCCTCTTGAATAGCGGGGAGTGCCCCACCTTGGGCTCCCTCTCTCGTGGATCTTAGAAGCCGGGGCAAGTAAGTAGACAATGCGAGCCTCCACATCCCAGATGGGAATTCAGTCAGAAAATACAGTAAGAAAAGAAGACACGGGGGAAACCAGTCTTTCCAATGACTGGTCCCACATCTATTGTTGTAAAGGCCTTTTATACCCTTTTTGTACATAGAGATAAATGGATAATACAAAATTATGCAGCGTCAGCAGCCCTGACTCTTATCGATTCCAGGCTTTTTCTCTGCATACTTAGTTGTATACACAAGTGTTAGGTGATTTACATCATCTTCTGGCCAGATGGCCAATTAACATTTTACAGCCCTTTTTCTGATAAGGGTTTGTCAACCAGAAGACTTATTTGTCTTAGAATGTTGTTCTTCCCAAAGTCTGGTGCCACTCTCAGAAAGCACTAAATAAAGTTACATTCTTACATGTCAAGACACAAGAGGAGTGCAGTGATATATAACAAAGAAAAGTAATTAACTCAAAAGTCTAGTGTTGCTAACATCAAAACTACTATATTCCTATTTCTGCATCCCAATTACATTGATTAATGTCCTCCCAGGTACCTAAAAGATAAAGAATACAGAGGCCTGGAGGCAAACATTAACTCAACAAACTCTTCACCAAACTAATTCTTAACTCTAAAAGGCTCTATGTCTTTAAGATGTTTTAAGCTTCCTGCCTCTCACAGTTGGGGGCTGTAAACAATCCACAAGTTGTAAAGCAGACCGGTCAGATAAGTTAGAAAGCCATCAAAGAGGTTAAGCCGAGACATTCCTTTCATATGCAGGAGACTTAAGCCCTGAGTTGACTTTTTTCCAGAGAATGTTAGAAGAGTGGAAAGCACAGTAATAAAGCAGGCAGACTCTGGTTTTGGTGGGTAGATGTTCAGGAAAACTCAAGGGGAGCCCCTGAAGCCTGACTCACCTTGCCCATCAGGCCTCTCCGCATGACCTTGTTATGGGTGGGATCTGCTGTGCTGGCTCCGGGCAGTACAAGAGACATGGATCAAGACCATTCCCATGGAAAAGATATGCAAAAAAAGCAAAATGGCTGTCTGAAGAGGGATTACAAACAGCTGTGAAAAGAAGATAAGTGAAAAGCAAAGAAGAAAAGGAAAGATATAAGCATCTGAATTCAAAGATCCAAACAATAGCAAGAAGAGATAAGAAAGCCTTCCTCAGTGATCAATGCAACGAAATAGAGGAAAACAACAGAATGGAAAAGACTAGAGATCTCTTCAAGAAAGTTAGAGATACCAAGGGAACATTTCATGCAAAGATGGCCTCAATAAAGAACAGAAGTGGTATGGGCCTAACAGAAGCAGAAGATATTAAGAAGAGGTGGCAAGAATACACAGAAGAACTGTACAAAAACGATATTCACGACCCATATAATCACAATGGTGTGATCACTCACTTAGAGACAGACATCCTGGAATGTGAAGTCAAGTGGGCCTTAGAAAGGGTCACTATAAACAAACCTAGTGGAGCTGATGGAATTCCAGTGGAGCTATTTCAAATCCTGAAAGATGATGCTGTGAAAGTGCTGCATTCATTATGCCAGCAAATTTGGAAAACTCGGCAGTGGCCACAGGACTGGAAAAAGTCAGTTTTCATTCCAATCCCAAAGAAAGGCAATGCCAAAGAATGCTCAAACTATTGCACAATTGCACTCATTTCACATGCTAGTAAAGTAACGCTCAAAATTCTCCAAGCCAGGCTTCAGCAATACATGAAGCATGAACTTCCTGATGTTCAAGCTGGTTTTAGAAAAGGCAGAGGAACCAGAGATCAAATTGCCAACATCTGCTGGATCATGGAAAAAGCAAGAGAGTTCCCCCAAAAAACATCTATTTCTACTTTATTGACTATGCCAAAGCCTTTGACTGTGTGGATCACAATAAACTGTGGAAAATTCTGAAAGAGATGGGAATACCAGACCACCTGATCAGCCTCTTGAGAAACCTATATGCAGGTCAGGAAGCAACAATTAGAACTGGACATAGACCAACAGACTGGTTCCAAATAGGAAAAGGAGTACGTCAAAGCTGTATATTGTCACTCTGCTTGTTTAACTTATATCCAGAGTATGTCATGAGAAGTGCTAGTCTGGATGAATCACAAGCTGGAATCAAGATAGCTGGGAGAAATATCAATAACCTCACATATGCAGATGACACCACCCTTATGACAGAAAGTGAAGAAGAACTAAAGAGCATCTTGATGAAAGTGAAAGAGGAGAGCAAAAAAAGTTGGCTTAAAGCTCAACATTCAGAAAACAAAGATCATGACATCTGATCCCATCATTTCATGGCAAATAGATGAGGAAACAGTGGAAACGATGACAGACTTTATTTTAGGGGGTTCCAAAATCACTGCAGATGTTGACTCCAGCCATGAAATTAAAAGACGCTTACTCCTTGGAAGAAAAGTTATGACCAATCTAGACAGCATATGAAAAAGCAGAGACATTACTTTGCCAACAAAGGTCCCATCTAGTCAAGGCTATGTTTTTTCCAATAGTCATGTATGGATTGTGAGTTACAGTTTATAATATAAAGAAAGCTGAGCATCAAAGAATTGATGCTTTTGAACTGTGGTGTTAGAGAAGACTCTGAGAGTCCCTTGGACTACAAGGAGATCCAACCAGTCCATCCTAAAGGAAATCAGTCCTGAATGTTCATTGGAAAGACTAATGTTGAAGCTGAAACTGCAATACTTTGGCCACCTGATGCGAAGAACTGACTCATTGGAAAAGATTGTGATTCTGGGAAAGATTGAAGGCAGGAGGAGAAGGGGATGACAGAGGATGCGATAGTTGGATGGCATCTCCGACTCAATGGAAATAAGTCTGAGTAAACTGAGGGAGTTGGTGATGGACAGGGAGACCAGTGGTGCTGCACACCATGGGGTCGCAAGGAGTCAGACACCACCGAGTGACTGAACTGAACTGAAATAGGAAGAGAATCTGAAAAAGAATAGACATATGTATACACATAAGTAAATCACTTTGCTGTACACCTGAAACTAGCACATTATAAATCAAATACATTTCCACCTTCTATCAAAAAACAAACCAACTACTTTAGCTCAGTGGTAAAGTATAACAATTATTTGATGTAAAGTTTTGCAGTAATAAATGAAGGGGAGCAGATTTTGCCACACCAAGTTATAGCTCCATGGCATATCAACTATTTTAAGTTGGTTAATTTTTAAGAAACAACAGACACAGGCAGACCTCTGGAAAACTTAGCAGAAATTACCTTTTTATAAGAAAAAATGACATTCATAGGGAAGTCTCCATAAGTATTTCTTCCACTATGGAACCAAGAGGAAGATGACTGAATCTTTAGAAACTTAACAACAGAGAAGACAATGACCTAAATTTGCATCAAATCCTTAGATTGGTTTGTTGTGCATTTCCTGGTCAGTTACCCTTCATAAGTGAGTTCCCAAGTCTTTCACCCTCTTTTGTTTTTAGTTGAAGATGGTATTTAAAGTAATGGCTGTATCCCTTTTCAGGAATTACTCAGTTTTCTTGGGTTTCTCCCATGTGTATGGGTGGGACATCGTTATTAAATTTACTTTTTTTGTTTCTCCTTTCAATCTGTCACTTATCAATTTAATTGTTAGACCAGCCAAAGAACCTAGAGAAGTAGAAAAAATTTCCATCTCTACATAAAATACTATGCACTTCTTAGTCACTTTTGTGAAAACACAGATGGAATTATGGAAATTCAAACAAACTAATGCTGCCTGATGAATTATAATTTTTAGAGTGTAAATCTGAAATAACAGGACAGATGCTTGAGCCAAAACCCATTGTGGCACATAACATAAAATCATATTTATATTTAATATCTCCTATAGAGTATAAAATATTTATATTTGTAAAATAGTCAGCTATTATATAGATTTTTTAAATTTACAGGTTGTATGTTATGCATACAGAATATACAGAATATAGAATATACTGCCTGTAACAAATGTCACTAATCTAACATAGCACTTATTTTCAAACAAAGGTATGTGTTCATTTTCAATGAAAAGTTTGAAGAAGCTGGCATATAATTTGAAAGACATTTGAAATCCCAAATGAGAAATTTTAATGAAATTAACTGGAAAACATTATTAATAACATTTCATATACTTTTTTCTCTATATTTATTAATTTGTTAAAATAAATCAGTTATCAAAATTGGAACACAGCCATACCCTCTCCAAGTGCAAAGGATACTTCCTGCCTCCTGCCTCTTGTTTATAGAATAGCTGAAGTCTCTCAGGCATCCCAAAGTCACAAAGAAGCAGACTCAAGCTGCTAATGATTGGAACAATAGAGTCTGATGCACATTTCTGACTTGTTTCACAGATACCATAACTGCCAACAGAGAGGAGAAGCTGAATGCATAATGACCAGACTGCAGCCATGACATAAACTGCTTCATCTTGAGCAATACTGAGTCTATGGCTAGCACAGTTCCAATAACTGGCCTTAAGAGAATGGAATTAACACTATTACTCATAATAATCTATATTTTTGTGGGCATCAAAATAACTGTAGCTTGTCCTGTCCATTTATATAAATCGGCAACCACAACTGTCAGCAAAGAGATGTTATAGACCCATGTGGGCATCTTCCACTCTAAGAATATAGCTCTCTATATCAGCACAAAGAAGTTACAGAAGACAGATCTTTGTCCATGATCCCATAGAGATGGAATGATGTTCTGACAAGTAAGGATTTGTAAGCAGCTTTTGGCAGGAAAATCCCCTTTGCAGGAAAGAGCTCTCTGCATGAGTTCCCTTTTGTCTTGCCACTAACATTAAACCAGTCACCCTCATGCTCTACTCATCTCCAGTTTTAGCACACCTTTCATATCTTTAGATCACACAATACTTTGCCTAATTTGTTGGTGTTTTTTGTGTTTAAGTCACTCAGTCGTGTCCGACTCTTTGTGACCCCATGGTCTGTAGCCTATCAGGCTCCTCAGCCCATGGGATTTTCAAGGCAAGAATACTGGAGTGTGTTGCCATTTCCTTCTCCAGGAGATCTTCCCGACCCAGAAATTGAACCTGGGTCTCCCACATTGTAGGCAGACGCTTTACCCACTGAGCCACCAGGGAAGTCATAATTTGCTGGTACTTCCCATAAATTAAAGAAGAAGAAATGAAGAATAATTAACAGATGATCAGGTATCTTCCTTGTTTCCCCTTCAGTAAACTCACAAACAAACTGTGTGAACAAGATAGTATCTAAAGAAAGATCACAAAAAGTCAACAAGCCTGAACATGTGGGTGGTGGCAACAACTCTGACTTCCTATCTCAATGATTAACTGAGATAACTTCTCTGTTTACCTTTAAAAGCATCATGGCCAAGCAAAATCTTCAGAGGTGGTTTTGGAGGAACACTAAGTCTACCATTTCCTCAAATTGTTGGCATTCTGATGAAAGGCATCTTTCCTTTCTACGATTTGTGAGTATTGTTTTTGTAAGTTGCGAGCAATGGGAACACCCCAATCCCCTCCATCTCCAATTCATTTGGTAACATTATGATCCAATACTACCTGTATTAAATTTAGCAAATAGAAAAAAAAAAAAAAAAAAACAGATCTTTTCTGAAAAATGCCTCTTTTAATTATTAAAGGAAATTCTGACTACAAACACATGTTGATGAGAATAAATACATGTTTTTCAGTAATTCCAGAATTGAAGATCAAATTTCAAAGTGTACAAGGGTCCACAGCTTTAATTTGCCCTATGGCTAATAGGGGCTTCCCTGATGGCTCAAAAAGTGAAGAATCTGCCTACAGTGCAGGAGACCTGAGTTCAGTCCCTGGGTTGGGAAGATCCCCTGGAGGAAGACATGGCTAATAGACCAAATATAATTAAGTCACATCTCTTGGAATAATAAGATATTGTAGGGGGAAAAAAATAAGAGAGAAAGGCTTCTTTATTTCATTCTTGATTTGTGTACCTGCTATTAAGTGTTTTTTTTTTTTTTTTTTTAATTATTGAACAGTTTAAACTAGCACTAGAGTGAATCCTTCTTGGGGGTGGTCTACTTTTCTGCATTGCCACTGTGAACTGGGCTTTAATATTTTGTGTCTTGAATATGTTTCACATTTATTGTGGTTTGAAAATTAAAATGAACAAAATAAATTCTTGATGCACAACTTATCCATTTGTTTGAAAAGCTAAATTCTTCATTGAGGTCTTCTTTATAGTATAATTAAAGTATATTAATGGATAACAGCCTTTTGTCAATGAGTTCAGGCATTTCTGTCCTCAGTTCAATTTTTTTTTTTTTCTCTTTTAGGACTTCTCGAAAATACATTCATTTTTCAGAAGTAAATGTGAATTCCACCTCTAGTTTAAGAAATTATAAAAAGACATTGTTCTCTTCTTAATTGGAAAACTGAAATGACTAATAATCAAAGCTATTTGATAAACATTCCTAACTTCAGACTTTCTACTGCTTAATAACTTTAGGTCAGAGAACATGTAATACTCAAAAGGCCCCCTGATATGGGATACACTCCTTGTTTCTCTATGAATAGTTTTAAATTCATTCTTGCTTTATGTAAGCCATGATAACTGTGTCCTCAGAAAATATTATTTGGTGAATTTGATGGTCCAGCTGTAAGGAACTAGGCTTTATTATATTAATGAAGGTATATATTCAACTCCAGCTTCTGTATCTGTGGTAAGTATGTCACTCATATTACATTACATAGCATAGTAAAATACACAAACTGTTTACTACATTATATAACATTCTATATGACATAAGAGAATATATCCTTTTAGGTATTAATAAGAGGAATATAATACTCTCACTTACCCTGAGCAAGTACATTTAATTTATGGACATCATGGATCTTATAATTACTATGTTTTCATATTTACTTGCTGGAAAATGCAGGATATAAAATTACCCATATTAGTAAGTTAAATGATTATTTGACATGATTTCTGTGTGTTAAATTGTAGTTTCATGTGGTTTTTCCTTCAATCATTGGTTTTCCTTTGTCTTTATTTTTCTTTAGATTGTTTTATATGTCCCATAACACTGAAAACACACATTGTAAATTAGTCCTGTAAGCATATGCATACATCTTGTTTTGCCAGGAGAATTTAGCAAAAGAGAAGAGGGAAAAAACTGGCTTCAGATATGCAAGCAGATGAGAACTCATATAGTTGCTTTAATTTGACATTTCTATATATAATCATATTCCTTCAAAGAAATGAGATTTTTCTTTTCTTTAAACTTTAAGATAAAGAAGCTCATAATTATCTTATTTAGGATTTAACATTAAAAAAAATGAGTAGAATTAATGATATAGATATAGCTAAAACCAGGAATTCTAAGAGGCAAAGTATTGTTTTGTCCATCCCCCTGAGTAATACAGATGTTTTTTGGCCACATTAATTTATTATCATTACTTTATTACATTATCACAGTAATATTCCACAGGCTGAGACATGATTAATTAGGTTTTATCCAGCAATTCTTATCCAGATAATGGCAGCTGGCTTGTACTCTCCAAAGTTTGGAATTATTCTGTCATTGTCGCAATCAGTTAATATGTAGCACAATGATTTAGGCTAAATTAATATTAACTCTATATCCTGACACTTGGTAACTTAAAATAATCAAGATTCATCCTATCCACACAGAAAAAAGGCTCAATCTGTTACAGTATGATATTCCAACACAAATGTGATTAGAATAGAGATAAACATAAAACTTTGGAGTTGTATTATTTAAATTGAGTCAGAGAACATCTCTTATCAGGATCCTGAATTAAAATTAAAAAAACAACTTAGTCGAGGGGCAAATTGCAGTCTTTCTAAGAGAGTAATGAATTTGAATTGACAAGAATAATTACAGTCTGTTTGCAAATGCAAAGAAAGAAAAAAAAAAAAACTGCCTAACTAAAAATGGTATGTACAGGCATGGTAATTATAGCTACCATATATTTGACCTATGTCTTTAACATTTTTGACAAGTTTAAAAAGAAATTTAATTAGTAGAACTTGCAAAGTTATTTTCTAATAAAAAACGAAAGATACTACCTTAACTTTTAATTACTGATTGTCATAAAAATAGAGTGAGTTGACAGTTAATTTTGTCAATAATAAATCTGTTCATAGTCAACTATGTTTAATCATCTTCCTGTATATGTTTTTACAAATATTACTAATACACAAGAGATATAATTAGAACCTCAGAAATCCTTTCAGTATTATTATATTTAATTTTCTGAAAAAGAGAACATTTACAAATCTAAGCAACAGAGTGAAAATGAGTTGGCCTTGGATTCATTTCAAATGCCTGAGTATTTCCTTTTGGAATGAATATAGAATTGAACAGAGAGACAGAAAAAATTGAGTATCTGTGAAGATATAAGATTAATTACGTATGTGACATACTGTGAAATACCAAAAAAATTTTCTCCCTTTCATATATATTCTGTATGCTTCTTCCGTTCAGTTCAGTTCAGTTCAGTTACTCAGTCGTGTCTGAGTCTTTGCGACCCCATGAATCGCAGCACGCCAGGCCTCTCTGTCCATCACCAACTCCCGGAATTCACTCAAACTCACGTCCATCGAGTCAGTGATGCCATCCAGCTATCTCATCTTCTGTCGTCCCCTCTTCTTCCCGCCCCCAATCCCTCCCAGCATCAGAGTCTTTTCAAATGAGTCAACTCTTTACATGAGGTGGCCAAAGTACTGGAGTTTCAGCTTTAGCATTCCTTCCAAAGAACACCCAGGGCTACTCTCCTAACTGTATGTGTATTAGGCTTTCCTGAATTATATACTTAAATTACAGAATCATATCTGTACATATATGTACAGGTATGTATGTATGTATGTATATACATACCTGTATATATAAAGACCCCCCTCTTTGGTAATCATAAATTTGTTTTCTACATCTGTGAGTTGGTTTCTGTTTTGTAAATAAGTTCATTTGTATCATTTTTTAGATTTCATATATAAGTGATATCATATGATACTTGTCTTTGTCTGACTTGCTTCATAGTATATCATAGTATGATAATCTCTAGGTCCATTCATACTGCAAATGGCATTATTTCATTATCTTATGGCTGAGTAGTATTTCATTGTATGTATATATGTATATTAGGTAATAAGATAGTTGTTATGGTAGTAGGGATCAAAGATATAGATCTCTTTAGCTAGTTTCTGCCCATTATTACAATTTTTTCATGTTGAGGGATTGATAGGCTATTTTTCCTAGATTCTTAATATATAACATGAAATAACTGAATCTCAAATTTTTCTTAGTATAGACTTATTTTCTAACATATTAATATAAGGTTAGATATTTCCCTACCAAGATTGAGCTACATCTAACTGGATCAGCCTTGTCTAGCTCAATGAAACTATGAGCCATGCTGTGTAGGACCACCCAAGATGGACGGGTCACAGTGGAGACTTCTGACAAAATGTAGTCCACTGGAAAAGGGAATGGCACATGTTAAGTATTCTTGCCTTGAGAAGTCCATGAATAGTATGAAAAAGCAAAAAGATAAGACACTGAAAGATGAACTCCCCATGTCAGCAGGTGCCCAAAATCCTACTAGAGAAGAGTGGAGAAATAACTCCAGAAATAATGAAAACATGAAGCCTAAGTGAAAACAATGCCCAGTTGTGGATGTGGCTGGTGATGGAAGTAAAGTCAGATGCTGTAAAGAACAATATTGCATAGAAAGCTGGAATGTTAGGTCCACGAATCAAAGTAAATCGGAAGTGGTGAAACAGGAGATGGCAAGAATGAACATTGACATTTTAGGAATCAGTGAACTAAAATGAATTGGAATGGGTAAATTTAATTCAGATGACCATTATATATACTACTCTGGGGAAGAATCATTTAGAAAAAATGGAGTAGCTCTCATAGTCAACAAAAGAGTCTGAAAGGCAATACTTGGGTGCAATCTCAAAAATGACAGAATGATTTCTGTTCCTTTCCAAAGCAAATCATCCAATACCACAGAAATCCAAGTCTATGCCCCAACCACTAATGTCAAAGAAGCTGAAATTGAAAGGTTCTATGATGACCTACAAAACCTTCTAGAACCAACACCAAAAAATATGTTCTTTTCATCATAGGGGACTGGAATGCACAAGCTGGAATCAAGATTGCTAGGGGAAATATCAATAACCTCAGATACACATATGACACCACCCTTATGGCAGAAAGGGAAGAGCAACTAAAGAGCCTCTTGATGAATGTGAAAGAGGAGAATGAAAAAACTTGCTTAAAATTCAACATTCAAAAAGTTAAGACCATGGCACCCAGTCCCATCACTTCATGGCAAACAGATGGGAAAACAATGGCAGACTTTATTTCCTTCAAAATCAATGCAGATGGTGACTGCATCCATGAAATTAAAAGACACATGTTCCTTGCAAGAAAAGCTATGACCAACCTAGTGAACATATTAAAAAGCAGAGACATTACTTTGCTAACAAAGATCCTTCTAGTCAAAGCTATGGTTTTTCTAGTAGTCATGTATGGATGTGTGAATTGGACCATAAAGAAAGCTGAACATCAAAGAACTGATACTTTTGAAGTTTGGTGTTAAAGAAGACTCTTGAGAGTCCCTTGGACTGCAAGAAGACCAAATCAGTCTGTCCTAAAGGAAATCAGTCCTGAACAGTCATTGGCAGTACTAATGCTGAAGCTAAAGCTTCAATACTTTGTCCACTTGATGCAAAGAACTGACTAACTGGAAAAGACCCTGATACTGGGAAAGATTGAAGCCAGGAGGAGAAGGGGACAACAAAAGATGAGATGGCTGGATGACATCACCGACACAATGGATATGAATTTGAACAAGCTCCAGGAGTTGGTAATTGCCAGGATCCAGCCCTGGTGGATCCAGGGAATTCGAAGGGTGGATGGAGTCGGTGAAGAGAGATTTATTTAATTTGAAATATAAGATTGGATTAGGAAAGAATAGTGTAGTAGGAAAATTAGTGGAGAAAAGATGCTGAATAACTTGGTTTACATGGAGAACTAATAAAACCTTGAGACAAGAGGTTTGCCCCATCTACGTTAGGCCACCGGTGCCCGTTTGAATAGTGGAGGGTGACCCGCCTTGGGCTCCCTCTTGTGTGGGTCTTAGAAGCCAGGGCAAGAAAGTAGACATGGTGAGCCTCCACGCCCCAGATGGGAATTCAGCCAGAAAATAAAGAAGACACGAGGAGACCAAGCTGCTTCGGTGAGTGAGGCCCCAATAATTTTATTTTTTAAAAAGACTTTTATACCTTTCCCACAAATGATGTTGTGTACATTATCTTCTGGCCTTGGAGGCCTGTGAAACATTTTAAGACCCTCTTTTGATAAAGGCTGCTCAACCAGAAAACTTATTTTCCCTTGAAGTGTTTTTTCTTTATATTTCTAATCTATGTCAGCCTCAGAAAGTATCAAACAAAGTTACATTTTCAGGAAGCAAAGGTGCAGTAAGTTACAACAAAGAAAGAACCAATTAACTCAAAAGTCTGATGTGGTCAGTTTCAAGGCTACACTTGTTTTTTCTTACATTCTAACTATGTTAACAAATGTGCTCTCAGGTGCACAGTGGATAAGAGATATGAGAACTTAGCAACAAGCGTGGAGAAGGAAATGGCAACCCACTCCAGTGTTCTTGCCTGGAGAATCCCAGGGACGGGGGAGCCTGGTGGGCTGCCGTCTAGGGGGTCACAAAGAGTCGGACACGACTGAAGTGACTTAGCAGCAGCAACAAGCAAGGGCTCAACAGTGAAATCTTACACCAGCACTACTCTAATAACTTTTAACTCTTTGAAAGGCTTTATGTTTTAGGCTTCCCGTGCCTCTCACAGTTGGGGGGCTGTAAACAATCACATGCGTAGTTGTAAAAGTCCAGGTAAGGCAAGTTAGATAGCCATCAGAGGGTTTTTTGGATTGAATCACTCTTATTATGCCCAGAAGACTTATTATCTAAAAGTTCTAAATTAATTTTTCCCTTAAAAAAAAGTGGTGGGGAACAGCCCCCTGTTAATGTCAGAAGAGTAGGTGAAAAGCATAATATAGTAAAGCAGGCAGACTCTGATTTTGGGGTTAGATGCTCAGGAAATTCCAGGGGGAACCCCTGAAGCCTGCTCCCCACCTTTGCCTTTTGTCAGGCTTCCTTCCTCCTGACCTTTGCCACAGGCGGGATTCCTCATGGTGGCTCCCGGCAGGTAACTGACAGGGAAGCCTGGAGTGCTGCAGTCCATGAGATTGCAAAGAGGTGGGCACGAGTGAGTGACTGAACTGAACTGAACTGAACTGAAAGAGGAAGGTAAAGACATTTTCTTTAGATGCACTAAGCCTTGGTTACTTTTGTAAATGTTGTTTTCCACTCAATAAACTACAGAGTTTATAAAAGAGATCCTTACATAAGGATTGATATTTCACATTTCGACAGAAATGTTTGCTGTGGGTCCTGAGTTTGGCTTTCAAAAATAACTATAAAAAGAATTTTCCACCAATAACATTGTATATGGGAAGCAAACATAGCTTTCATTTACCAGTTTAGTCACTTTATTTCAGGGATACAGAGGAATTTTAATGGCAGAAAGAGAAAACTTTATAAGGTAGTCCTAAGAAACAAATATATAGAAGATATATATAATTATATATATTCTACAAATGTATGTTTATTAAACTATACAATATGAATAAAGAATATTATGTCTATTTTATCTAACCTCCTCCACACCCCAATAAATAATTCTACCATTAAGGATGAGCCAATTACTAATCATAAAGCTAGAAATTTCACTTAAGTTAAAACTTCAGGGCTGATAAAGTCTGAATTAACTGGATATCTCTTCCAATTATTTTTGAAAGAGAACAATGTTCATAAGCATTTATTATTACTTTATAGCAGAGTGCTTCAAATTGAGAGCAAAGTGATTACAAATATGAATTTATCTAGCACAATGACATATTTCTAAATATTACTCTCTAATAGATAAGTGCTCAAAATATGCAAGCATACAGTAGCTTAAATACATTTATTAAATAATTTAAATATTAATAGTATTGATGCTGAAATACTAATGCAAAAATATATATGACTGTGCATTAAGAAATGCTAGAATCTGAGTTTCGTGAAGGCAAAAAACTAGGTCTCCTCCATCTCTGAGTATTTTTAATATAGCCTTTTAGGTTGTGTGCATGCTCAGTCACTTAGTTGTATCCAACTATTTGTGTTCCCATGGACTGTAGCCCACCAGGGTCTTCTGTCCATGGAATTTTTCAGGCAAGAATACTGGAGTGTTTCGCCATTTCCTCCTCTTGAGGTTCTTCCTCATCCAGGGATAGAATCCATGTGTCCTGCATTGGCAGGCAGATTCTTTGCCACTGAGCCACCTGGGAAGCCAGTCTTTTAGGTTAAATCCTTAGAAAAAGATTCTGAGATGAAGGATTATGTGCAAGAGTTTATTTGCTTTCAGAAACAGCGATTTTAAAGGAATGGTGGGGTGAGCCCTAGTAGAGGGAACACTGAACCTAACATGACAATCCAGTTAAGCTAAATTGTGTCAAGGGGACATTTTTATTCAAATCAACCAGTTGTTCCATGCAGGTTATTAATACTACTAAGGAAATGGAATAAAGTTTAGAAAGATAGCTTCCTTATACAAATGCAATTTGGAGCAAAAGGAGCTTTGTCAGCAGCCAACATACCCAGAAGCTGGGAAGCTATATACTTCAATCACCTGTATACCTGTATGTCTTGGAGGTTTGAGGTGGCACACCATTGTATCCACTACACCTTTAAAAATCTTGATCTCAATGGGCTGTATCTTTTTCTTATCTATTTTTTCTATAATATGGAAGAAAAATTTGTGTGTGGATGTGAATGTGGGTATAGGGTGATGAATTTGACATAATAGAAGCTAAATGGTTTCTGTTGTAAGAGCAAATAAAACAACTGGTGAGAAAGAAGTATTTTTTTTTTATTTTACTTTACAATACTGTATTGGTTTTGCCATACATCAACACGAATCCGCCACGGGTGTACACGTATTCCCAATCCTGAACACCCCTCCCACCTCCCTCCCCATACCATCTCTCTTGGTCATCCCAGTGCACCAGCCCCAAGCATCCTGTATCCTGCGTCAAACCTAGACTGGTGATTCGTTTCTTATATGATATTATACATGTTTCAATGCCATTCTCCCAAATCATCCCACCCTCTCCCTCTCCCACAGAGTCCAAAAGACTGTTCTATACATCTGTGTCTCTTTTGCTGTCTTGCATACAGGGTTATTGTTACCATCTTTCTAAATTCCATATATATGTGTTAGTATACTCTATTGGTTTTCATATCAGTTTTAACTTGTCTCTTGGCTCTGAACTGACAGGTTTTAATGTCTTGTTATAGCCACCCTTAGCCTTTCTTCAGGATGGAAGATATTGAATGGGTCTACAATTCATAGGTCTTATCTCTGGTTTATATCTTTGTTTCATCTTATCTATTGGTAAAATTCTAGTCACTTATAACCCATACTTCTAAGGGATCCTCCATGTTCAAATGTTGACATCTTTATTGTAAATGCAATGACATTTAGAATAAATAAGCCCGATTTATTTAAAAAATTCATCTTACAGGTTAGTTTGCCTTGTTTCCTTTCATTGGTTATAAACATTGGAGACATGGGGATTCCTTACATTGTCAAACCCTGATCCAGTCTGCAGTGTTCTCTGAAACTTTCCACTTCTGATAAGCATGCTGAAGCTGCAGGAGTAAATGTCTCAGTGTAAGGAGGAAAATCTAGGGGGAGGGCACTGTTGGCCCCCTTGGTGAGGAAGATGAATGGACAAAAGGTATTCCATTCTATAACAGAGGGAAGACTAAGGATTATTCTCTTTCCAGTTCCAACTCTGCCGTTTGATTCATAAACATGGACTATATTAGAAAATTCTTCAAATTTCAACAAAATTATGTAGCACACACTTAGTGCTTAATATGCTCCATGTACTGTATTATGTGCTTTACAGAAATGAATTCATTAAATATTCATAAGAAACCTGTAAGATAGATGCTAAAATTATCCTTCTTTTACAAATGAAGAAACTGAATCACAAAAAGTTTAAAAAACTTGGCAAATATTAGGTGTTTATTAAAGGACTAAGATTCCATGTCTTGCATTCCAGAGTGCAAGCTATGTAAAATACTCTACACTGGAATCTTGGCTACCTCCCTACTCCCTGTTCCTATGCCATACCACTGAGAAAGAAAGAACTGAGGAGAATTCAGATATCAAAGAAGAATTGCAAATTATCTAAAAATAACATTACTTCATTTATAAACTATCTATGAGTATTTCTTAAATGCTAGGAAATCCACATTTTATCAGGACCAACTAAAGGGAAAATATATGTAGCTCTGATTCCATATCTTCATTCTTATTTTGTTATCTACCTCAATGCCTTCATACCTCTTCCTCAAATGTTATCCCCATAATCACAACTTGAAGCCATTTCTGAAGTTTGAAAAGAAGCTATAGCTTTCTACACAAAACGTCAAAAAAAAAAAAATGGATTTTAGTATGCGGGTGTATCTTGACAATTGATCAGGTTAACATATTTCAGAAGATATTCTTCTGCTGTACTACTTTTATAAAATAATTTATAATCTCTGATTGAAGTCAGTAGATATTTGAAAATATCAGCAGCAACATCACTCACAATAGACAGGAAAGATTAATTTCCAAAGTTAGAGGAAAATGATGGCTTTTAGATTTCTCACCAACTGCAAATGATGATCACATAATACAGGGTCTCTTTTGTATGCAGCACTCCACATGAGAGGCAGTCATTGAAAAAAGAAGTTTACAAGAGAAAAAAGTGCAAATATGTATATTTGTTTTCTCAAGAAAATTCAGTGATGACCTGTCATCCCTAAATTAATTTAGCATATATCTAGAAGGGGTAGGTGTAGGTGTATGCAAGTTAGAAAGAAACAGTATGTGCTAGACATTCCAGTAAACACAATGGCTAATTTTAATAATTTGAGACATTTGAATTGCTGCTATTATTTTACTCATTCTGAATTCTTATTTTAGATGCAACAAATAAAGTTTGCCTCAACCTGATTTTACACAATCTGAGTTGCTTTCATAAAGGTTCACAATTTGATAGTCTAATTACTATCTAATTAAAACAGAAATTGACTTGAGACATCTCTGCAACTAGCTTCAAATTGTTTGAACATTGGTCTTTTGCTGGGATATTATTTCAGTCTATATTTAAGCTAAAGTTTCTATCACTTGATTTGCAGATACAGGTTTAGGATTAGAATTAAAGAGAGGAAATAAAAAAGAAATTCCAATATACAGTTTAAAAAACCAAACTATTGGGCTATTGTAACAACAAAAAACTATTGTACTATTGTTTTAAATTGAAACTAAGCACATATTACAGCCACACATTTTTCCTATCCTTTTAGTTGTCTGTAATTTAGGATTATGTTCCTCATTCAATGTAATATTGTTGCAGCTAATGGTCATTTAGGGGTTTCTTTTGAAAATATGAAAACAAAAGTGAAAAAATGTAATTTCAGAGACTTACTTCTTTGGAGATATTGATATATAATTGAACTCCTGATCTTTCCTTACTGAAATGGAAATGATTTAAAAACATGCAATGATAGCAAAATAACATATCTGAGTAAATTATTGGTTTTTTCACTCCTTATTCCATGTGCTAGAATAACCCAAAATTCATAATACTTTTGATATTTAAGATAGGAAAAATTTTGGGTAATCATTTTAAACTATTTTTTTCTCATGTAGTGATAGCTAAAGAAAGCATTTTATAAATCCTTTCCTTTATTTTACAGGGATATTTAGCCTTAGCACCCCACAGTGAAAATTGGGGAGCTGATAAAGATGAATATTTAAATGATTAACTTAGTGTACTTTATGGAAAGACTTCTAAGTAGGGTTAGCACCATTCTTTATAAAGTGCAGATAAATACGCCATATTCCCCCATCTTTGTATATCAGACAGGACTCTGGGACTCATTTGTTTTCCTGTGCTGTTCATCATTAGCCATTTAAATATATGAAGTTCAAACCACAGGCATTAAGCTTTATTGTTTCTAATTCCTCAGTGATTCTAGAGTTTAATGGAGTGCTTTCTGTTTTTTCTTTCTTTCTTTTATACTTTGTATGAACTTTTTCCCATAAATCTCCAAACCCATAATCACATTTTGCTTTGTAATCCATCCTTCAGTGTGTCTGCTTTTTACTCTTAAGTTTCTTTTCTCAGGAGGAATGCTCTCCTTTACATAGATACATAATACTACCAGGATGCATTATTTATGAGCTTGGATTGCCTGGGTTTCCAGCTATAAACACCTATTGCAACCTTTGAAATACTAAGATATTTCTAAAGTTGATTTTACTCTTAAAACAGGTTTATACACTGGCTTTGAATGTGCATCCTTAGATTTTCATGACCCTGTGAAGGAGAAATATATCACTCAAGGAAGGACTCTCCAGTGACATCCTGTCCCAGTGCATCATCAGTACAATGGGGCTTTAATAATATATTGCCAAGTGTCACATATCAATAAGCACTGGGGCAAGGAGAGAAGTCACTTTAATCAATTATTAGTGCTATGTATCATCATAGTGTCACCAGCTGGCACTCAAGAACACAAACGTATATGAGGCAGGTGATGTCACTGCTATTTTTGTTTGTATCTTTGAATTCAAGGTGAATAAAAATAAGGTTGTTAAGAGGCTTTTTAAAAAGTATGGTGATTTCAATGTTTATATAAACACTTCCAATGTTTACAAGTAGCAAATAGAAATGTTAGCTTAAATTTCTCCTTAGAACGTTAAGCTATTTGAAAATTCTACACACAAATTGTAACTGATTTTACTTTCTTCAGGGTACATTTGATTGTGATCATAAATATTTTAAAAGTTATTTTGAAGAACTAAAACATATACATACCTATGCAACCACAAACTTTTGTCTTTATATGCCTTTTAACCTGGAGAAGGCAATAGCACCCCACTCCAATCATCTTGCCTGGAAAATCCCATGGATGCAGGAGCCTGGTAGGCTGCAGTCCATGGGGTCGCTAAGAGTCGGACACGACTGAGTGACTTCACTTTCACTTTTCACTTTCATGCATTGGAGAAGGAAATGGCAACCCACTCCAGTGTTCTTGCCTGGAGAATCCCAGGGACGGGGAGCCTGGTGGGCTTCTGTCTCTGCGGTCGCACAGAGTCGGACATGACTGAAGCGACTTAGCAGCAGCAGCAGCCTTTTAACTATCTTCATTTACCTGAATTAATATACATTCCAAAATAACTATAAAACAAAATCAACAAAGCTATGTACTTGGTTCCTTCATTCTTTTATTTTTTTAAGATTTCAATTTAATTCTAGTGAAAAATACTGGATGCTATCATTTCTTGCAAGGGATATTTCTATGATAGCTACTAGAGATTATTAAGTTCAAAAAACCACACACTATGTTAAAAATTTGCTTTAAATTAGCAATTGTTTGCAATGACTTTTGCTTATGATTATAAGACAAGAAGTTTTTCTTCTAAGACTGGATTTTTCAGCTGCCATCCAGGTATTGTGAGTTGGGACTACAAAGAACAGAGAAAGGGCCTTTCTTCTCAGACGTGTCTCCTCCAGTGCCTGCTGACTGAGAATTATGTGCTACAAACAGTGGCAGAGTCCATGGACAATATTTTGCTGTACATTCTAAAAAATGGTGACTAGTTAGGCTTTGGGAAAACATGTGAAATCCACTTCTTCCAACCATTCTCAAATGCTTTTAGGCATTATTTGTCTGTTGTTCAAAGATGACTCAAAAGTCACTCCTAAAACTTTAGCTTAAATGTCTTTTCAGTTCAGTTCAGTCGCTCAGTCGTGTCCGACTCTTTGCGACCCCATGAATTGCAGCACACCAGGCTTCCCTGTCCGTCACCAACTCCCGGAGTTCACTCAGACTCGCGTCCATCGAGTCAGTGATGCCATCCAGCCATCTCATCCTCTGTTGTCCCCTTCTCCTCCTGCCCCCAATCCCTCCCAACATCAGAGTCTTTTTCAATGAGTCAACTCTTCACATGAGGTGGCCAAAGTACTGGAGTTTCAGCTTTAGTTTCATTCCTTCCAAAGAAATCCCAGGACCGATCTCCTTTAAAATGGACTGTTGGATCTCCTTGCAGTCCAAGGAACTCTCAAGAGTCTTCTCCAACACCACAGTTCAAAAGCATCAATTCTTCGGTGCTCAGCCTTCTTCACAGTCCAACTCTCACATCCATACATGACTACTGGAAAAACCATAGCCTTGACTAGACGGACCCATCAAATACAGTTAGGTGTTATCTTATTATCATGTCTATGACGCTTTGTAACTACCCCTGTTTCTTTATATTATTAAATTCCTTATGATGAAATTCTACCTCTTTGGATGAACTGTAAAGCTTTGAACCAAAGGACTATGTCATTTTTATCATTGTAATCCCATCATCTAACTGAACGTCTAAAGCAGAGTAGGTCTTATCTGTTGAATTAAGTGTAATTCATCTTTAATTTATGTATTAAAAATAGATTCAGAAATGGTGGTAAGTCTCCATAAGATAATTCCAATAATAAAAATGTAAATGACATGTAATCAAGGATATGTGTAGCTTCAACTACACATGAAATGTTCCTAAAGACTAGATTTTTCAGCTGCCTTCAAGATGTTGTGAAATTAACCTCTAAAAAAGATTTTCCAGGTCTCAAACTCAGCCTTGAAACTGAAATTAGGATCCTAATTGCTGAGATTTCCATTACATTCAACTAATTGCAATGCTTCTCCTACAAAGTTATATCTGCTTAACTTTCCTAAAGTTATCATGTGAAATGCCAAGCTGGAAGAAGCACAAGCTGGAATCAAGATTACCAGGAGAAATATCAACAACCTCAGATATACCGATGATACCACTCTAATGGCAGAAAGTTAAGAGGAACTAAAGAGCTCCTTGATGAGGGTGATAGAGGAGAGTCAAAAAGCTGGTTTGAAATTAAATATTAAGAAAAAAAAAAACAAAAAACAAAAAAACTAAGGTCATGGCATCTGGTCCCATTACTTCATGGCAAATATAAGGAGAAAAAGTGGAAACAGTGACAGATTTCATTTTCTTGGGCTCCAAAATCACTGTGGACAGTGACTGCAATCATGATATTAAAAGACATTTGCTCTTTGGAAGCAGAGCTATGACAATCTAGCAGTGAAAATGAAGCATTAGTTGATCAGTCATATCATGTCATGTACAATGTAAAATACATTTAATATAGCATAATATAAATCATGCAATATACAGTACATACATAAGAAACATGAAAATACAGTATTATATTTTACATTATGGAATATTAGTATGTATTTTAAATTAGGAGAATTTGATATTATAAATGAGCAAAAAAAAATGATAAAAAGAAAATATCTATAAACTTCTAAGCCAGATACATTATACCAAATGTTGTATTTATGTTATACATATTATAAAATGTTATAATATTCTTATCAAATTACATAATATTAAATATGTTATACAAATTTAATCTACTACTTATTTTATAGTCTATGTTTCCTTGATGAAGAAAATATGAAGAGACTCTATCAAGAGAATCCATTCTCTATTCAAAGAGAATATTCTTTTAAAATGATAGATTTATCCAGAAATGAATTCTTTTACTTCTTATAAAATATGAAGCACTATTTAATTTCTTTCTTATTTAAATGAAGAGATATAGAGATTATATTGAAATGAAAGGACACTGCTGGATGGACTATGACATTCAGGATTCAAGATGTGGGAATTCAGTCCTCTCTTTTAACAAGGAAGACTTAGTCCTTGAAGGCAGACGATGAGAAACTACCTCCAATATTTTCGTAACAATGCTCTGTGCTCTCATCTCCAATTTCCTCACTCTGGCAGAAGTCAGCCTACACTATCTCCCAGTGTCAGCCACTTTTCTGTCATGGGCTCAGCAGTCACTGAGTGTGAAAGGCAAAGCTTTGATCTCCTGAAAAGCTTAGGCTTTCCCTGGAGATTAGGCTGTCAGTCAGAATATGGACAGTATAACACTTGTCAGAAAACTCGCTCTAGTAACACACAGATAAAGGATTAAAAATAAGAAAGAGACAGTATATCTTCTCACTGAACCTACTTTATTTTTTAGAGTCACTTCTTCTGACTTACTATTTACAACAACTCTCATTTCTAGCAACTCAAAGATATGTGTGTGAGCAATTGTTTATTTGATTCTTCTGCCAGAAGTGGCTTGGCCAATTTATTATAATTAAAGAGTTACCTCCACTAGTGTGGTAACAGAGAACAGAGGACTGGCGAGTAATCATATATGTTTAAATCATATGCTATATAATGCCAAAAAAAGTCTGTATAAAACTGAAATTTGGTGCTAAAATTAAATTTCTTTTTAACTACTTGCCTCTTTAGCATCATAAAAATTTAAACATCTGATTTTGTTTCCTACATTGTTCAAATTATCCTCAATTGCAATTTATAAATCTAGAATCACTGGAATATCCCTCCACATTAAAATTATCAAAGAAAATAAAACTTGTTGGTCACAATAACTTTAATTTTAACCCCAATTATTCCATTTAAAATAATTATTCTAATCTTGATTCATCACTTATTAAAAAAATATTTATTTGGTATCTGCTTTATATCAGACATTATTCTAGAAGCTGAATAAAAATACCAATGGACAAAAAAGGAAAGCTCCTTACCCTCACAGAGTTTATACTGAGTTACAGTAAACAGTAAACCAATAAATGAAAAGTATTATTACACATTATTATCATGCTATTAGCCCATAAAATAAAGAATATACTTAAATTAAATAACCAGATTCACACTAGAAAAATCCAAACAACTTATTTGTGTTTTTGCTTGCTTATTTGTTTTGTTTACAAGAAAGGACAGTTTACAAAGACTTGTGCTTAGTGGAATACCAAGAGATTATGCCGTGACTTATAGCTAAGAATAGTTATTACCACCCTAGGCCTAAGGGGATAAGAAGAGGGAAGGGTTACAAGAAACCACAAGTGTGAAGTTGCCCAGGTTTCAAGAACCAGCACAAAGAAACTTCACAGGGAGGAAGACAGAGCTTAAATTCTCTGGCTTTATTCTCATTTCTCACTTTCTACCAAAACTACTCCCAAGCTGAAGCCAACCAGAAAGGCTATTGATATTTTTATACAGTAAGCCTCACTGAGAAGAATCCCAGGTGGAGACTGACAATGAGAGTGGATCTGGAGGGACAAATGGAAGAAATCTGGAACAATAATATAATATATTAACTCGGGGGGCCAGGAGAGGGCGAGCAGGTGCCTAGTATGAGAAAATAGTGAGGAAAAGCATTTTAGAAGAGATAATGCTTGTGTGATGACATCCAAAGAATGAGAAATGTTCAGCCAACTTGCAATCAGCAGGGAGAGCATCATTTACCTGAAATAAGAAACAACTTGATGAGTTTAAAGAAAAGAAAGAAACTAAAATGACTGGAGCATACTGAGAAGTCCAAGAATGCAAGAGATGAGAGTGGAGGTTGGAAGGGGCTGGTTACTTAAACTGCTAAATACATATAGATTATGTATAAACAAGAGTGGAAACTATGATCTAGATAGGAGGCTGTTGTAGGAAGGTAAGAGGGAACAGTGGTCATATTCAGTCTCCTTTAGAGGTAAATATTCCTAACGAGAGATTATCGTAGAAGATTATATAGCAGGAGTGTTACCAAAGAGGAGAGAGATGGGGAAATGTGAGATATATTTTGAAATTAAACAAATAGTTCTGCTGATGGAATGGATGTGGGAGACAGACTCCAACAATAGTATGAATGATTGGTAATTTACTAAAATGAAGGCAACTAAAGGGAAACAGCTTGTTGAAGGATCTAGGAATAGGGAATTGTTTTAATGACACTGACTATAAAATATCTAATTATCAAGGTGTACGTTTTAACTTAGCTAATTGGTCTCCAAATCTCTAGTTCAGAGTAGAGATCAGGGCTAAATATAAAATTGTTGATGGAAAGATGATATTTAAAATTACAAGGTTAAACAACCTCACTGATGGAAAGAAAACAAAACAAGAAAGATCTCATGACTCAGACTGAAGCTTGCCAAAAAACAGTAGATGAAAAACTGGAAATATAATAAACCATACTGAATGTTACCATAGATACCTCACATATTCTCTCATCTTTTTTATAAACAAATATCTCTGAATTTAAATTTCAATTCCTTAAAGGAATAGGGGAATATTTGTGTGTGTGTGTGTACACACATACATATGCATATAAAGTTTTAGTTTTACATCAAAATAGTTTTCAAATAAATTTTACAGCATATTTCAAATTAAATCATTATGCAACATAAGTGATAATATTGTTCAAAAAATTTAAGTACAGAAGATTGCTTTCTATAATAAGACTATGAAAATAGAAAAAAAAAAACTGTGGCTACTATCTAGTTAGGTGATATATTTTTAGGGTGTGCAAACAGGCTTTTGTAGTCCCAATAAATGAAAAATAAGTAACATGATTTAGAGTGCAGGATAGGTTACAACTTTAAGGAGAAATATTCTGATGTGTCCTTTCCCTTCACCCGTGTATTGTTAAGAGTACATAAGTAAATTCATAAGACACAGTAGAAATTCAGAAAAAAAAAAAAATCTTTGAAATACAGGGCTAAAATATTTTCGTTTGATATAACAGAGGCAGTGAAAAGTTGGAAAACATTTTTGAGAAAGTGATTAAAGCAAACATGTGTATATTATATGTGTGTGTGTATTGGAAAGATAATTCTATTTATAGTTTTCATGACAAATTAGTGAGTACTAAAATTGAAGGCAGATAGATACATTAAAAGGTTATGATAATGGCCTATGAAATAAGTAATAAAAGTTGATTACAACAAACTGTAATTCCAAAAGTGAATCTTACTCTTTCTGGTCTCATGCCATTTCTTCATCTGAATCTAGGACTTTAAATACATCTTTATACATCACATTCCTTTACATTAACCAACCTTCTTCTGTGAGAAACAAACTTGGATATGACCCTCTTTCTAACCTCTTTGTAGCTATCATGTAAGAATTTCAAGTCAAATTAATCCAAATAAGATATCTCTATGCCCTAAAATATTCATTTCCACTGTAGTTTTATACAGTCCCTTCAAAAATTATCATGCAATTGCACTGGGACTCTCCTTTCACTTGTGAATCTAGTAAATATTTTCAACACTCACCGAAAAAGTCACTTTCTCCATAAGCATACCATAAAATTCGTTGGCAGGAAATCCCTGGTAGCTCAGCTGGTGAAGAATCCACTTGCAATGCTGGAGGCCTGGGTTTGATCCCTTGATTGGGAAGATCCCCTAGAGAAGGGCATGGCCACCCACTTCAGTATTCTTGCCCAGAGAATCCCCCATGGAGAGGGGAACATGGTGGAGGTACAGTCCATGGGATCACAAAGAGTCGGTGGCACACACAACACAACTTCTTTAGCATCATTAAGTGCATTCTCCTTTATAGTCTCACCCATAATTCTATATATCTTCATTATTATATTCATTCTTATTTTTATAATTATTTTTTCATCCCTTTTTTCCTTGCTATTCCGGAGTTCCATTAAGAAAATAAGTCATGTATACATAGCATCTACCACATTACTTGTGTGCAATTCATGTACTTAATAAATGCTTGCTGAGTATATTTTTAAGAAGTGCTCAGAATTAGGCTATACTGTAAAATATTCTAAACATTCCTAGTTTATTTTTAATATTTGATTCTGAACTTAAATTTATATTTTCATTAAAAAAAATGCATCAAACCAAAATTATAATCATCTTTGTCATCAAATATTAAAAAAGTAACATTAAATGTTCATGAAGACATAAACTGAATTTATTTGTGATAATTTATCCAAATTCTACACATAATATCTAGGAGAAAATAATACTGCTCCTGGAGTCATAGCCTTGTCATCTTTATAAAATTTAAAAAGCATTATACTTTTCCATGTATAATGCGTAGCTCAATATTAGTTTCAATTCACATGTGCTTTGCCTTTTCACCTCTGGAAAAGTGAAGTGCTTTGTATAGACATGTATATATCTGTACATATATACAGGTATACATATGTACATATACATGTGAGACATGGTTTGAAATTTGAGTGAGACATAATCAAATTCATACTAAAATACAGGATAGTCTAAAGTTTCTACAGTATATATACTTAAGAATATTAATTGTCTATTACTATCCATCATTCAAGATGTACTTGTACATAAAACAAGTTATGAAAATAAATTAACATTACTAATTCATCTCCATCTCTGTCACCAAAATAGATTATTTGTTAAAGTGACATTTGAGGTAATGGTTTATGTTACACTAATCAAGGCCAAAATTAGAAAAATGAAAGAAATTTATTTTGTAACTATGAATAAGTCATGACTTGCTTTGAAATCTTACCAGAAACTTTCCTTTTCACAATAAATATATGAGTCTTATGATAAATAGTGGTAAAAAGTGAAAAGTGAAAGTGTTAGTCACTCAATCATGTCCAACTCTTTGACACTTCATGGATTGTAGCCCACCAGGTTTTTCTGTTCATGGAATTTTCCAGGTAAAAATACTAGAGTGGGTAGCCATTCCCTTCTCCAGGGGATCTTCCTGACCTAGTGATTGAGCCCAGATCTCTTGCATTGCAGGCAGATTTTTTACCTTCAGGGCCACCAAGAAAGCCCTGATAGTTGGTGGTACTAGGCTTTTAAATAATACTGAGCAAACTAAAAAAAAAAAAAAAAAATCTCATCATACTTTTAGGACAAAGGATGGACATATGTTTCAGAAGGCATTCTTCACCAAAGCTAGAAAACTAAATGTAGTTCTCAGAATATTATTATTTTAACTGAATATTTAAGCAGCATTATATTTTGCAAAATTTTTCCTGACCTGAAACTATTACACATAGATTTATATTGAATGTGATGATTTTTTTTAATTTACAGTTATTTATCCATGTTAATGTCATGAGCATTGGAAATCTGAGATTCTAAGATATTTTATATAACAATAATCTTTTAAAGGATTTTACCAATTTTATTGACTAGAATTCATGTGTTATTCTCAAGTGAGGTGTCTGATTATATTTAGCTGGACATTATGAACATTCTTGACCTCAGGACATAAACAAAAAAGTCAACATGAAATAATACTTGCTGTTAGGCTTATAGGCTTAAAATCTGGAATCAGCAATGATCTCTTTTCTTCTATACTTCCTATAATAGTAACTGTCCGTGTTAATTATGACTGTACAAATTATATCAATATTTTATAATTTTATGCTTTGCATTTTTGTTGTACTGCTGTCCGCACTAAATGAGCTCTTTCATAGAAAATACTGCTCATGTGGTTTGCTTTCACTGTCTATTCTCCCCATCCATTTTCTTTTTTAGTTTGTTTTGGTTTTGTTTGCTTGCTTGCTTTTTTTAATAACTTAAGTATCAGGCTGTTAAGCACTTTTATTTTAATGCTATACATTCACATGAATCAGCCATGGATGTACATGTGTTCACCATCCTAACCCTCCCTCTCATCTCCCTCCTCATCCCATTTCTCAGGGTCATTCCAATGTACCAGCCTCAAGCACCCTGCCTCATGCATTGAACCTGGAATGGCGATCAATTACACACATGTTAATATACATGTTTCAATGCTATTCTCTCAAATCATCCCACCCTCGCCTTCTCTCACAGAGTCCAACATTCTGTTCTTTACATCTGTGTCTCTTTTGCTGTCTCGTGTATAGGGCCATCATTACCATCTTTCTAAATTCCATATATATGCATTAATATACTGTATTGGTTCTTTTCTTTCTGACTTACTTCGCTCTGTATAATAGGCTCCAGTTTCATCCACCGCATTAGAACTGTTTCAAACGCGTTCTTTTTAACAGCTGAGTAATATTCCATTGTGTATATGTACCACAAATTTCTTATCCATTCGTCACCAATGGACATATAGGTTGCTTCCATGTCCTGGATATTGTAAACAGTGCTGCGATGAACTTTGAGGTACACGTGTCTCTTTCAATTCTGGTTTCCTCAGTGTGTATGTCCAGCAGTGGGTTTGCTTGGTCATATGGCAGTTCTATTTCCAGCTTTTTAAGGAATCTCTACACTGTTCTCCATAGTGGCTGTACTAGTTTTCTTTCCTACCAACAGCGTAGAGGGTTCCTTTTCCTCCGCACCCTCTCCAGCATTTATTGGATAGCACTCATTCTGACCTGTGTGAGATGGTACCTCATTGTGGTTTTGATTTGCATTTCTCTGATAATAAGTGATGTTGAACATCTTTTCATGTGTTTGTTAGCCATTTGTATTTCTTCTTTGGAGAAATGTCTGTTTAGCTCTTTGGCCCGTTTTTTGATTGGGTTGCTTATTTTTCTGGAATTGAGCTGCAGGAGCTGCTTGTATATTTTTGACATGAATTCTTTGTCAGTTGCTTCGTTTGCTATTATTTTCTCCAGTTCTGAAGGCTGTATTTTCATTTTGCTTATAGTTTCCTTTGTTGTGCAAAAGCTTTTAAGTTTAATTAGATCCCATTTGTTTATTTTTGCTTTTATTTCCATTACTCTGGGAGGTGGATCATAGAGGATCTTGCTGTGATTTATGTCAGAGAGTGTTTCGCCTATGTTTTCCTCTAGGAGTTTTATGGTTTCTGGTCTTACATTTAGATATTTAATCCATTTTGAGTTTATTTTTGTGTATGGTATTAGAAAGTGTTCTAGTTTCATTCTTTACAAGTGGTTGACCAGTTTTCCCAGCACCACTTGTTAAAGATCTTGTCTTTTCTTCATTGTATATTCTTGCCTCCTTTGTCAAAGTTAAGGTGTCCATAGGTGCATGTTCTAAAAGTAAAGTCAAGTACCTAACTGAAATAAGCATACTTATATCAGTTAGATGTAGTATGAGTTCACCTCAAAGGCTTTGTCAACATAGGACTGGATATAATTTTTGTCATAAATATGGAATTATAAAATATTAAATGGCCATAGTTACAAAAGCAGTTATGTTCCTTAGTAGATACATCTCTATATTCCTACTCATACTTTGCCTAAAAGAAAATGTCAAATATGAATTCTATTATGAAGAATTTTCTCTACTAAGTAATGCTTATCCAGAACTCATATTTACTCCTGAAATTTTCTTGTACTCCATGGATATATGCTCTTCAGAGTAATAATATGCAATTATAATAATAATCAAAGATGTTGTAATAACTTAATAATTATTATTTTTAATCAAAAAAAGTACTCTGACTTCCATTAGTATGTGCAAATGAAATTAATATTGTCTATCTACCTATATCTCCATAAAATTGTGTTAAAAGGTAGCTTCTTTAAAAACAAAACATTAACAGCAGAAACATTAACAAATCAAAAAACATTAACAATCAAAACACCCACAACATAGCCACATTTTTAGGTGAAATAAAACTATAAAGACCATTACTTTACTAGCAAGTGAGATGAGTGTAATTGTGTGGTAGTTTGAGCATTCTTTGGCATTGCCTTTCTTTGGAATTGGAATGAAAACTGACCTTTTCCATTCCTGTGGCCACTTGCTGGCTGATTGAGTGCAGCACTTTCACAGCATCATCTTTCAGGATTTGAAATAGCCCTACTGGAATTCTGTCACTTCCACTAGCTTTGTTCATAGTGATGCTTTCTAAGGCCCACTTGATTTCACATTCCAGGATGTCTGGCTCTAGATGAGTGATCACACCATCATGATTATCCAGGTCATGAAGATCTCTTAAGCATCAATAGAGATCATCTTTATTAAATGTTAAGATGACAAAGAAGAAACAATGTCTCCAAAAGCATCTTCATCTTCACATGCACCACATCCTACTCTGTCCTTATTTATACAATACAAGGTCTCTGTCAATACTTTGTAGACAACTCATACATTTTGCCCATCACCAAGTGAATAGGAATGTGAGCACTGTATTAATTGGTTTCCCTACTTTCATAGTCATGCTCTCTAAAATAGAAACGCATGTGGGTCTAAATTTAAGAACTGTATTCAGTAAGATGACATTGCTATTGCTCACTTAATCACAGACCTAAAGGAAAAGCAATGACTCTATAAAACCTTGAACTTAATCCATTATTGTTGCTTTCTTGAGTTTTAAGAAACTGTGTGTCCACAGAAATGTTCATACTTCTTAGACCAATAAATATCCAGTCAAAACAGGTTTGAAATGTCAAGCTTAATACAAGATCATATTAAAAAAAAATTCTAGCTATAAAAAGCAGCTTGAAAGTAAAAGGAAAATCATAGCTTTAGCAGAGAATGGAATAACTTAAATACTAGAGGTTAGCATAAAGTCTTTGAAATGAACTTTCATTAATTTAAAGGACAGATTTGTTTGCATATAATATTTGATTTGGAAGGGCTACCAGGGAGCATTAAATCCAAATGCTTTGCTTTGGGTAAAAGAAGACATTAGTTAACTTCTTTAGAGTCACTGTATTATTAAGTAGCTTCCTGGGTTTGAAAAGATTTCTTGTGATCTGAGTAGTGTTCTCAGCAGCAATAGATGACTACCCTCCACTGGGGTAGACATTTCCCCTTAAAATAAGGACTTTTTCATAAAATAACACTTCAATTTCCACTGAGAATTCAAAATTTTGTTAAAAGTAGTAATTTGTGGGTTTTTATAGAAATTTATTTATTTTAATTGGAGGTTAATTACTTTAAAATATTTTATTGGTTTTGCCATACATCAACATGAATCCACCACAGGTATACACGTGTTCCCCATCCTGAACCCTCCTCCTTCCTCCATCCCTGTACCATCCCTCTGGGTCGTTCAAGTTCACCAGCCCCAAGCATCCAGTATCATGCATAGAACCTGGACTGGCAATTCGTTTCATATATGATATTATAACTTGTGTTTAATTACTCTTGGTAAGATAAATTTTCAGATACCAGTACATTGGGATTTATTATCATAATGAATTTTCTTATTTTATTATAGGTAAATCAATATATTGCAAATATGCAAAGTCCTAGATGAGAGAAAGAACTTAATCGATGTAATTAAGAAATCCAACGGAAGAACAAGACAATTATAAAGGGGATTGGTTTGCTATCAGAACATGAAACACTAGAAAACCGTGAGACATTTTCATTCACACACACATACATAGTAATTAAGCTTTATGACTGTGACTATGCTGAATGCAAAAGACACAAATGATGGGTGAAATGAAGTTTCTGTTGTTAAGAGCATAGAAAGATGGAAAAAAACAAAGGAAGATAATTGTAAACTTAAAAACAATGAGCACATAAATATATACTAACAGATACATACGTAAGTCTTTACAATAGCCTGAAGATTAGATAAAATTATGGAAATCCTTCTAAGAAAATGATACAAATGCTGGGCTTTCAGTGGTTGAGTTTTGGGGGCAGTTTGTAAGGAAACAAATTCCTGATGAGTAGAGGCAGCCATAGCAAAACAATAAAGGAAGGCACATTATTATAGTAAAGGTTTCATCATCAGATTCAAAATATTTTGAAGACATTGGGTAGATGTTTGTAGTGTCCTTGGATTTTCAAAGAAAGTATGCCTTTAGTCAAAGTGGTAAATCAGGATTGTTCTACAGGTGCAGTTACAATCTGAAGATGTTACATTTCAATTGACAAACAAAAACATCCTGATTTACTCAAAAGCAACTAATTGCAGTGATATGATCTGGAAAGCCAAAATTAAGTTCACACTTTTTTCACTATTTGACAGAATAAAAGAATGTGGCAAAATACCATAATTTGATATTAGGAACATGCTGAAATATAGTTTAAAAGCATTATTTATTCTTGTTCTTATAAATTTTTCATATGTTTACAACACATTTCTTTTAAAATAAATGAGTCTAAAACTGTGACCTAAATTTAGTATACGTGTGTGTGTGTATATATATATATATATATGTTTCTTAAATATTAAACATTCCACACCTTTCTTCAATAATAATTCAGAATAAATTTTTTGCTAAATAGTTTAAAGGCTTTTTTTCTCCACAATAAATATTTCACATACAAAAGGTAAACAAATACAAAACAATTAAGTTTGAGTTTGTCTAATGCATAGCTTACTACTCTATCTTTCCTCACATTTCTTTTTTAAGAAATAATACCTTAGTTCTCACTGCTAAATTTTCAAGATATTTAGATATATATTTAATTGATTTTTAAAATTCACATAAGGGTTCACTTCAGTGATAAATAATTGTTTTGCACAATTACAATTTTTTTTTTTTTTTTTTTTGCTCAAATAGACCTGGAGTTTAACAGAATTTCTTGAAGCACTAACTCACTATAGAAATTTATGTATGAAATTGCTAGTAGGCTTCCAGGGAACTAGATAGGATGAACATTATTTTGTCTTCCACACTAATCCTCCATTGAAAAGTTTTGTTAATTATGGGAGAAATTGCAGCGAGGGGAAGGGAATGGAGATTACAAATACCAACGAAGAAAGTGTATGTTATACTAGGTTACAAAGATGAATCTTATATATCATCTCTACCTCTCTATCTTTCATCCTATTGCCTTCTGTGTAAGAGTAGGATCATCAATCAATGTTAGCAGGTTATGCCGTGTATTTTTCCCTGTCCTCCTAATATTTATAGGTTGTAGAGAAGATAAATGACTTGCCTTCCTGAAGTTTATAAGTTGCTAATTGTATGTTGTTTTTAAAAGGTTAATATAACTATGTTAGTTAAAATATATGTAGGAAAATCTAACATTGGAGTGAGTGGTACCATGTGTCAAGGAATACACACACAAATACACAGGCACACAAGCACACGCATGCACGTTATGCACATTGATATTTCATATAAATGTCCAATCAATTATCTACTCTTGCTCTTTACTAAACTAGGCCAATATAGCTAGAATACACAACTGTGGATTGGGTACCAAAAAAAAAAAAAAAAGGACTCAAAATTAGAGACTTCGTTAAGCTGTTTCAGCTTTCAGAGTTTCTTTTCAATAGAATAATATAATGATTTCCTATTTTGTCCCATGGTCTCTAGAACTTTGCCTATCACTATGATTACTTATCCAAGAAATAACTCACAAGAGATATGTCTTTGGACTTCCCTGGTGGCTCAGATGGTAAAGCGTTTGCCTACAATGCTGGGGACCCAGGTTCAATCCCTGGGTTGGGAAGATCCTCTGGAGAAGGAAATGGCAACCCACTCCAGTACTCTTGCCTGGAAAACCCCATGGACAGAGGAGCATGGTAGACTACAGTCCATGGAGTCACAAAGAGTTGGACATGACTGAGTGACTTCACTTCACTTCACTTCAGATATGTCTTTAAAGCATATCTTTCCTGGCTAAAACAACAGTAAAAATTCATAGTACATATAGGCTTCAGCAAATGCATCAGTGTTTCAAAGACAGAAAAGTCTTATGATCCCATACTATGGATTCCAACTTCTCAATGTTATACACTTTTCTTTGTTCCTTTATCAAATGTTAATCAAAGAGGGTCATGTGGGTGAGAACAAGAAATAATAAAGGTGACTGTCATTTAATAATTGCTACAAATCTATAGTGGATTGTTAATTTAAATTTTGTAAGGTTTCTCAGAACAAATGGGTTATCTATTTTAACAAGTTGTGTTTGTTTCAAATAATGAATCGAGTATAGTTTACATTATTGTAGAATTGTGCATACCTATAAAGACCATGTCAATGGTTCATAACAAAGAAAATGCCAATAATGTTGAACTTTCTATCAATTAAATAAAGTTTACATATTGCTTACCATGAGATACAGAATGTACTTCCCTATAGTTGCACTATGAAGGACACACACTGGCAGTGAGTGCTCTGTAATGTCTGCCCTATATTTAGAAATTTATCTTTTATAGAAAAGATACTGAACTTTGGGGAAATCTGAAACAAATGTTCTGGTTTTTAAGTTGACTATTTTCAAGTCAACTATGTTTTTCATGAGTTTTGCCAAATCCCTATCAACATAGTTATAGAAAGATATGTCTTCCTCTAGAATGACAATCTCATAATATTGTTACCTAGGAAGAAAGGAAAGGAAAGTGAAGTCACTCAGTCGTGTCTGACTCTGTGACCCCATGGACTGTAGCATACAAAGCTCCTCCATCCATGAGATTTTCCAGTCGAGAGTACTGGAGTGGGTTGCCATTTCCTTCTCCAGAGGATTTTCCTGACCCAGGGATTGAACCCGGGTCTCCCACATTGCAAGCAGACGCTTTACCATCTAAGCCACCTAGGAAGAAGGCAACAATAATATTTATGGTTGGAGGAATCTTAGTACAAGAAAGGAGTTGACAGGAGTTTAAAATAAAGCATGACTGTTATTATATTCTGTCTTGAACTCGGCTACCCTTAAATAGAATAAAATGGCAATATTTCCCTTTTATGTTACTGAATTATCTGTGGCTTATTTGATTTTGTTTGTTGTTGAGCAATTTCTCCAGAGCATCTTCTTTCAACCATCTTTTAGGGATAATATAAATTACATTATGTAAAATTACAGTTCTCATAAATACATGAAAAAATTGGGTATTATATAAAGATAGAGATTAATATCTTTAAATGTAGGGTTTATTTTAGGGAAAAAAGAAAATTTCTGTAAATGAAGACATCCATGTGATAAATAAGAAGTAGAAAAGGAAAGATAAAATCTTGTCAAATAAGCAAAGTGTGTCTTTTATCAACTAACCACTAGAAATAATATACATTCATTCCAGTGTGTGAATGATGAAGTGTGTAAATATTATACTTCAGAAACAAGACTAATTCAGGTATTTCAGAATGATCTATGATTACATATCATTATTTCCATACAGAATTTTTATACATCACCTTAATGGGAATTTTAACTGACTTAAATTCAAGTTTGAAACAATTCTAATGGTAGATATTTTAACTGCAAGGTTATGCTTGATTTGTGTGATTCAGTGATTACACGACATATTTCACAAGAAATACTTGCTATGTAAAATGAGAGCATGAAAGTGCCATACAATGCTTACATTCTTTGTCCTGATCACTTTTAAATTATCTCCTAGTTTGTAGGTGATAAAAGGAACTAATTTTTCTTGGCAATAAGAAGTACTTCTATGTGTGATTTTCACTTAGAAAAGTCAATCTTCAAAATAGATGAAATTGGATTGACTATAAAAATAGAACAATATAAGTATTTCTACTTTTGGAAGCAAGAATAACTAATTCAATTATAATTACCTGACTTGTTTTATGTTTCTATATCTTGTGTTTGCAAATTTGGGGAGAATATACATGTTAAATTAAATTTCTTTTTTTTCCAGGCTCCTCTTTCCATGGGGATTCTCCAGGCAAGAATACTGGAATGGGTTGCCATGCCCTCCTCCAGGGGATCTTCCCAACCCAGAGACTGAACCCAAGTCTCCCACATTGCAAGTAGATTCTTTACCTACTGAGCTACCAGGGAAGCCCAAGAATACTGGAGTGAATAGCCAATCCCTGCTCCAGAGGATCTTTCCAACCCAGGAGTTGAACCAGGGTCTACTTCACTGCAGGTCGATTCTTTACCTGCTGAGCTACAAGGGAAGACCAAGAATAACTAATTTAATTATAATTGTCTTTCATTTTTTTGTTTGTTTGTTTCTATGTCTTATGTTTGCAAATTTGGGGAGAATATACATGTCCTATTAAATTTCTTTTTTTTCTTTCTTTCCTTAAATTTCTCTAATTTTAACAAACTATAATTAAATGATTATTTAAACACATTAAAGGGTGAAATCACAATAGTCACATTTCTTGATTAAATACGTCCTATCTTTTCCATAGTTAATGTTAGTTAACCATTTCCATATCTCACTTAGCCAACTGCTTTACAAGTATAAATCCATTCATTCATACTATCATAGTATATATTTGCTATTATTACTAATCTACATACACATGAAGTGTAATATTAAGAGAGGTTCAAGAGATATAAGTATAGTTTGTGTGTGTGTGTGTGCGTGCGCACTAAGTCAGTTCAATTGTGTCCCACTCTTTGTGACCCTATGGACTGTAACCTGCCAGGCTCCTCTGTCCATGAGATTCTCCAGGCAAGAATACTGGGCTGGATTGCCATGCCTTTTTCCAGATGATCTTCCAGACCCAGAGATCAAACCATGTCTCTTACTACATCTCCTACACTGGCAGGCAGGTTCTTTACCATTAGCACCACCTGGGAAGCCCTTAAATGCAGTTTACTAATTTATTAGTTTACTACTACTTAATCAGGAGTAGAATTGTGAATCACGCCAAGTCATGCTTATTTTAGAAAAGAAAAGATATATATATATATATATAATAAGTAATTTCTGATATATTTATTAATGCAGATCTTAATCCTTCATGTACTAAGTGATATATCATATATGTGTGGCCCCTCTCATATGAAAATGATATTATTAACTCAGCATCACTGTATCATGTATTTTGAGGTTTTTTTCCCAATAAGGATGATTGCCCTGTAGTAAACTATTCCCACTATTTACATATCTTTACCATACCCACCTCCTAAGTGAAGTTTAACTATGGGACCATATGTTCTTTTATTATATTCTGAGTTTCTTAACATCTTTAAGGACAACTGGAAAGAGAAAGTAGGTATGACCATGTGTAATGAGGTGAGAGAAGAGAATTTTGAATGCCTTTTGCTATATCACTAAAGCCTGGCACATAATGAATTTCAATCGGTTATCTTTTTTAGTAAATCAATTTAGAGTACAAAACATCATCTTCAGTTATTCACAAGGCATATAACTTGCATGTTAAATCAGAAACTCCCTTCATTTCTCACCCCAAATCTTGGACTACCCACTTTCTCCCAGTAAGTAGACTCCATTGTTCCAGATTTTGCCTTCTACTTAAACCAGAGATTATATCACTGATCTACAATCTCCATCATCCAGGCAACTGTCTTTCCCTCCTTCCTGACCTACACAATAAAAACAAAGTGTAGGGATTTTTATCCTATAGCACAATTTAAAACAGTTATGTAACCAAAGTTTGGTGTTAGAAAATGAAGGTGAGAAATGATACACAGCAGTATAGATGAAATAAAATGCTTAGTTTAGTATTTTCCTGGTGGCTCAGATGTTAAAGAATCTGCCTGCAATATGGAGACCTGGGTTTAATCCCTGTGCTGGGAAGATTCCCTGGAGGAGGGCATGGCAACCCACTCCAGTGTTCTTGCCTGGAGAATTTCCATAGACAGAGGAGCCTGGTCGGCTGCAGTCCAAGGGGTTGCAAAGAGTCAGACACAACTGATCAACTAACCACAGAGTAAAAACTATTAACAGAGTGTAACCTAAAAGCATTTTTACAGGGTACATTCCAGTTAACCACTTTTGATATTATATCACAAATTATACACATTTGGAGATGATTTTCAAACACATTTTGAATTACTACATAAAAGCTGATCATAGCTCTCATTTTATCTTTGACAATATGGCACTAAGAAATTTCAAAAAATTACCACTTATCATTTTCAACCTTCTTGTAAGATCATTTCTGTGGTATACAGTGAAGTGAGGACATCTCATAATTACTTTCAAGTCAATCTAACACCTTCTATGTAAAGATCTTTTTCTAGGAGCAGATGGAGATTCAGTAAAAAGTAAAATATAACGTCTCCCTTAAAGAAGATAGAGTCTAGTCTTGGACACTGATATATGCACATTTATCTGTAATAGGAGACAGAGTGTGTGAATGTGCAGGACAGGAAACAATTACCAGAAGTTTCAGAGAGTCAGAATAATTATGAAAGTGAGCCTCTAGTAGCTGATTAGCATTTTAGCAGGTAGGAAAGGAGAAGAGATTTTTAAAATTAGAGAAATATGTATATATGTGCAATATGCAGAATATAATAGTCTGGTGAAACTTGACTGTAATGCATGTGGCATTCAAGTGAAATTGAGTCCAGATCTGGAAATCCCTGTGTGTTAGACTATGCAGAGCACATCATGAGAAACCCTTGCCTGGATGAAACACAAGCTGGAATCAAGAATGCTGGGAGAAATATCAATAACCTCAGATATGCAGATGACACCACCCGTATGGCAGAAAGTGAAGAAGACCTAAAGAGCATCTTGATGAAAGTGAAAAAGCAGAGTAAAGTGTTGGCTTAAAAGTCAACATTCAGAAAACTAAGATCATAGCCCCTGGTCCCATCACTTCATGGCAAATAGATTGGGAAACAGTGGAAACAGTGACAGACTTTATTTTTTTGGGCTCCCAAATCACTGCAGATGGTGAGTACAGCCATGAAATTAAAAAACGCTTGCTTTTTTGGAAGAAAAGTTATGACCCACCTAGACAGCATATTAAAAAGCAAAGACATTACTTTGTCAACAAAGGTCTGTCTAGTCAAAGCTTTGTTTTCTCCAGTAGCCATGTATGGATGTGAGAGTTGAACTATAAAGAAAACTGAGTGCTGAAGAATTGATGCTTTTGAACTTGTGGTGCTGGAGAAGACTCTTGAGAGGCCCTTGGACAGCAAGGAGATAAAACCTAAAGGAAATCAGTCCTGCATATTCATTGGAAGGACTGATGCTGAAGCTGAAACTCCAGTACTCTGGCCACCTGATGTGAAGAGCTGACTCACTGGAAAAGACCCTGATGCTAGGAAAGATTGAAAGTGGGAGAAGGGGATGAAAGAGGATAAGATGGTTGGATGGCATCACCGACTCAATGGACATGAGTTTGAGTAAACTCCAGGAGTTGGTGATGGACAGGAAGACCTGGTGTGCTGGTTGCAAAGAGTTGGACATGACTGAGCAACTGAACTGAACTGAACTGAATTGAAGGACTTTGCATCCTTTACTAAGATTATCACTGGGGAGGGCTTTACATATGTACATTTCAGTTAAATATTGCTTTTTTTTTCTCTAAGAGAAAAAATTCAGGAAATAAAATCCTAGTTTACACATATCTTTTGTCATTCAAAATTTAAACACTTAACTGAATCTAAGGGGAAAAAAAAAGTGCATTCTGGAAGCTTTACTTTCTACCAGTTAGAAAAAGTTGTTTCTCAGGCCTCAAACATTGTCAATAATGTATATTTTCATAATGCAAGATTTTAAAAAGTAATACATGTATATCAAAACATTAAGACAATATCTCTTTCCAACTATCTCATTCCCATTCTATTCCTTGAGGGTGATAAGGTGATAAACATGCTTCTTATGTAAATGAATTATAATATGTACAATATTCTGCACCTTGTTTGTTTGTTTGTTTTTTTTTACTTAAAAATGACATTCCATCGCTAAATTCTCTGATATTATAAAACATGTCACAATGATCTATCTTTATTCTGCATGCCTCTTAACTCACAAATGCAAATTTTAGCTCAGATTTTAAAACATATGTTCTACTTTTCCCTTATTCAGTCTTGGGAGACTGTACATTGCTAGGAATGGTCAGGAAGATCCCCTGGAGAAGGAAATGTCAACTCACTCCAGTATTCTTGCCTGGGAAATCCCAGGGACAGAGGAGTCTGTGGGACTACAGTCCTTGGGCTGCAAAAGAGTCAGACAGGCCTTAGTAACAGCAGCAGCATTTCAGTTTGTCCTCAGAGATAGTTGCTCAGTCAGTAGTTATATTTTGGTGTGTCCATGGGGAAGGTGAGCTCAGTATCCACAATCTCTATATCTTGATCCAGCAGGATGTTTTCTTACTGCTGAGTTTTTTTAAAAATTCTTTGTATATTTTATATAAAATTTCTTTATCAGATATACTTGCAAATATTTTTTTCCCAGAATTTGGTTTGTGTTCTCAATCTATTAACAGTATCTTTCACAGAGCAAAAGCTTTTTAAAAAGTTTTCTAATTAATTATAACTTTTTCCTTTCACTATCATACCTTTGGTGTTGTCAATAATCTCTTCTACCTTTTAACTAAGTTACTCATATATATTCTTTGTAATTTTTTAAAATTATGATTTATATTGAAATGTCTTGATGGAATACTATTTTGTACTAAGAGACAAAAATTTCAGGATTTACTTTCCTATTGAATATGAGGATTTATGTCTTATAGCAATTTGTGTAATTTTCAAATATTATTTTTGAATATTACATTTCTTTATTCTTTCTAATTTGTACTTCTGTGATTTTATCACAGGCATGTTGAACTTTCTCATTAATATAGTTCTGTTTCTCACATTTGAACTGAATTCTTTTTCACATCAAATCTATTCTACAGTTTTTCATTTTTTCATTTAATTATTATCCAATGTCTCACTATTCATTAAAATTTTCATTTTAATGACCATCTGAGTGAATGTGTACATATATATAACCACTTTACAAAATAGTTGGCATCACTTTGTAACTATAAATAATATACCCTAGGAACTGAGCTATTGGCTTCCCCAATAGGTCAGTTGGTAAAGAATCCGCCTGCAATTCAGGAGACTCCAGTTTGATCCCTGGGTTGGGAAGGTCCCCTGGAGAAGGGAAAGGCTATCCACTCCAGTATTCTGGCCTGGGGAGTTCCATGGCCTATACAGTCCATGGGGTCACAAAGAGTTGGACATATCTGAGTGACTTTCAATCACTCCCTCACAAGCAATTTGAAAATGCAATTTAAAAAACTTGGATAAGACTGCTCTAGACAGTATTTTATAGTAAAAAAATAAAATAAAAACATAGGAAGAAAATTGTGTTTCTATCAACAGTACAATGGGAAAATGACCATGAAAAATAAATGAACTAGAACTATATGTATCAACAATGTTGACAGTAAATATATAACTTGGAGTAAGAAAGGAATCTAGTTTCGGAGAAATGCACAAATTATGTTTCTAGTCATCTCAAGATCAAAAGCAAATTAAGTTATCAAAGTTGTTTAGGAATAATTCTAATACAGTACAATATTTAATATGCAAAACAATAATTAATAGAAAAATTATAAGAGTGGTTAACCTTTGGAAGAAAAGAAATGACAAACTTGTAGAGGGACATTCAGAACTATTCAAAGTTACTGGTTTTTACTTTGGGTAGGAGGATTTTTCATCAGTACTTAGCAGTGCATATGTTAAGTCTGCATATGTGTATTCCATATGCTAATGTATATATGTGCATATTTATATTTATCTTTAGGTGAAGAGGGGCAGATGGGAGCTGAAGCACATAACTTTATCTTAGGAGGTATTTGTCTTTAGAAATGTTAAATATTATCTGGAGCTATATGTTGGTTATATGCTCAGCAGCTGCTGAAATGCAGAGCTTGCTTTTTACAAATATTGCTTCACTGCCTTCTGTTCAATTTTAATGTTATTTCCTAATATCTCAACTTTAATTGACTGTAGTCTCCCTGTTAGTTGAAAAAATGGAAAAGGTCCAAGCTTATTAAATCAATATACTTAATAGTCAATTTAAAATCACTTTTTAAAGTGACAATGGCTCTACATACTTCTTTGGAGATAAATTTATATCTTGATGAGATTTTTATTCAAAGATAATTCTATATCTTGCTACATAAAAAATGTATTCTTAGTAGCTAAGAATGGTTTATAATAACCTAGGCTTTTGCTATGTATAAAGCATACATCTAGATTACTTTAAATGGTGTGCCACTGAACTTATAAAAAAAAAAATTAAAATACTCAGTGCCACATTTTACCAAAACCAGTTGCTGAGTGCCTTTCTGCAAAAATTGTCTCTATGTAATGTTCAAAATGAATTAACCTGGCTGTGCAATTCTCCACTCAAGGGCATCTACGATTATATAGATAAGTAAAGATAACACACATATGATAAACAAACACACAAGTAAATTAGTGAAGATAATATTGTGAGAGATGAGCAAGGGCCAATACAAAAATTCGTGTTTCATGATCAAAAAGAAGTCTTTTCTTTTGATCAGTATTTGTAGAAAAAAAAGTCATTTTTATTCATTTACATAAAATTCATTTTGTTCATTTACACTGTTCTTCCCTATTCCAAACTGAAACAGAGTCAATCTATTTTACATATTTTTTGTCTGTATTATCTTTATTTAGCTGCTGTTCAGTCTTACTCTGGTAGGCAGTTTATTTATCATCCTTCTTTTCCTAACAAGTTAATTTTATTCTTTGTTTAAGAAGTTCTATTTTATTTTTATCCCTTAGTCTGTTGATCTAAATTACGGTCCTCACTTCTAAGCAGTGGTTTGTTTGAAGTCTCAATTGAATGCTTAAAGCACTTCTATCTCTTGCTAACTCAGAACTCTAATATATAGTTCTGTAATTCTTCTCCAGTTCTATTCAACTTCTAGCTTGCAACAGTCACTCTTTGAAGCCACAAAGAATTTCCACTGACTATTTATAAACCAGTCTTTTGACAAGAATCAGCAGGGAAACCAGTAGGCATTTAAATTTTTGTTCCCCATCTGTGCAGTTTCCTTATTTCTAGGGCCATGACATACATACGCCTGGGAATTTGTAGTGGGATACTAATATATAACCTGCTGCCACTAAGTCACTTCCGTCATGGCCAACTCTGTGCAAACCCATAGATGGCAGCCCACCAGGCTCCCCCATCCCTGGGATTCTCCAGGCAAGAACACTGGAGTGGATTGCCATTTCCTTCTCCAACTTACATATAAGGGTGAGTGCATATTGGACAGATGCATTCATGTTAAGAAAAGACATGAAAAGACCCTAAATTCTCACTGCTAAATGAACTTGAGGCTTTGTACACAAAGAAATTGAAGGCTAAAATGGCAAAGCTGTAGACTCGTACTAGAAATTGACTAAAGGGTTGCAAAATTGAGGAAGTTAGAATAAATTTATCAAAGAAAAATGGTTAAATTTGCATGAGAAGAGAAAGACTATTCAACTTGGCTGGCTGTTAAAGATGTTCCAACACACACACACACACAGATCTCTTTGAAAGGCTGAAAGACATGCTGGAGCAGAAAAGGAAATATCTGTCTTAGCTGGCCACTAAGTTAACAGAATAGAAACTTCACTAGACTGAAACATCAAAGAATGCAGGTTTGATGGAATTCGTTCAGAAAAGGTACTAGACAAACTGAGTTAATAACTACAGTAACAACTAAAACAGAAATAACAAAACATAAGATGGAATCTGTTTTCCAGAGTCATCAGGTTATATTATATAAAATTTCAAGTGCTCATTAAAAATTGAGACATTTAAGAAAGTATGGCCCATACAGAAAAGATAGCAGATAAAATAAAAGTTATTGAGGATACAGCTTATCCTTATTAGGCAAAAATTATAAAATCAACCATTTAAAAATTTTTCAATGATATAAAAGAAAACATGCTTAAATAACTACATGAGAGTATACAAATTATGTCTCACTAAAGATAGAATATTGGTAAAGAAATAGAAATCATAGAAAAATAAAAATCATGGAATCAGAAAATATAATACAATGCTTAATGTAAAAAATTCAGAGAGGCTCAAGAGAATATTTGAGCTGGCAGAAAAATACATTGGCTAAGTTAAGAGAGAGGAACTGAGATGGTCCAATATATGGAAGAGAAATTTTAAAAATAGAGGAAAGAATAGCCTTTTCAACAAATGGTGCTGAGATAACTGGATATCCACGGGGAAAAGAATACAACTGGACTCTTATCTGACAACATATACAAAATTAACTAAAATTAGATCAAATATTTCAATGTAAGAAGTCAAAATTTAAAAAAAAAAACATATGTATAAATCTTCTTTGGATTAGGCAATGATTTTTTAGATATGGTACTTTAAGTACAAGCAACAAGAATTAAACTGGACTTCATTGAAATTAAAAACTTTGTACTTCAAGTGGCTCTATCTAAAAAGTGAAAAGAAAACCTACAGAAAGAAATGTGTGTGTGTATATATGTATATAATATATGAATAACCTATATGGAAAGAATCTATAATCTATAATATATATATATATATTTTTTCCCATTGGCACCATTCTTCCAAATCTATAATATATTTTTAAAAACACTTTAAAAACTCCAAGAAAAATACTTGCAAACCAAATCTAACAATAAATTTAAAAGATCATACACCATGATGAAGTGGGGTTTATCCCATGGATGCAAGGATTTCTCAAATCAATCCATATGGTACACTACAAATTGAAGAATAAAGCGATTTCAACAGATGCAGAAAAAGCTTTAACAAAATGTGTGAACTGTATCAACATTTGTTTAATGTTGATAAAAACCCTCCAGAAAGTGAGCATAGAGGAACATAACTCAGCATAACAAAACCATATATGACAAACCCACTGATAACATTATACTAAATTGTGAACAGCTAAACACATTTTTTCCTAAGATCAGCAACAAGACAAGGATTTCCATTCTTGCCACTTTTATTCAACATAGTTTTTGAAAACTTAGCCACATCAATCAGGGAAGAGAAATAAAAATAAAAGGCATCCAGTTGGAAAGGAAGAAGTAAAAGTGTCACTGTTTACAGATTACTTGCTACTATAAATAGAAAATTCTAAAGAGGCCACCAGAAAACTATTAGAGCTCACTAATGCATTTGGTAAAGTTGCGGGATACAAAGTCAATATACACAAATCTGTTGCTTTTCTATACACTAACAATGAAGTATCAGAAGAGAAATTAGGGAACAATCCCATTTATAATTGCATCAAAAAGAATAAAATATCTAAGAATAAACATACCTAAGGGTGCAAATGACTTGAATTCCAAAAGCTACAAGTGTCTTATGAAGTAAACTGAAAATGACACAAACAAATGGAAAAATATATATTCTTGGATTGGAAGAATCAATATTGTGAAAATGTCCATACTATTCAAAGCAATCTACAGATTCAATGCAATTCCTATCAAAACACCAATGGGATCCAGAGAGATGATATGGGGTGGGAGGTGAGAGGGGGGTTCATGTTTGGGAACTCCTGTACACCCGTGGCGGATTCACGTCAATGTATGGCAAAACCAATACAGTATTGTAAAGTAAAATAAAGTAAAAATAAAAATATAAATTAAAAAACAAAACAAAACACCAATGGGATTTTTCATAGAACTAGAAGTAAAAATTGTTAAACTCATATGTAAACATGAAAGACCCCAAAGAGCCAAAACAATCTTGAGAAAGGATAATGCAACTGGAGGAATTAAGTTCCCTGGCCTCAGGCTATCTTACAAAGCTACAGTAACCAAAACAGTATGGTACTGACACAAAAATAGACACATAGATCAACATAATAAGACAGAGAGCCCAGAAATAAATATGTTCACTTGGGGTCAGTTAATCTACAACAAGGGGAGCAAGAATATACAATGGCGAAGAGAGTCTTTGGTGAATAATGCTAGGAAAACTAGATAGTTACATGTAAAATAATGAAATTACAACATTCTCTAATATCATTTAGAAAAAATAAACTCAAAATGGATTAACAAACTAAACATAAAACCAGATTCTATAAAACTCCTAAGGGAAAACATAGGCAGAACACACTCTGACATAAATCACAGCAATAGCTTTTTGTGTCCATCTACAAAAGTAAAGAAAATAAAAACAACAACAAGTAAATGAAACCTAATTAAACTTAAAAGGTTTTTGGATAGCAAAGGAAACCATAAACAAAAAGGCAACCTACTGAATGGGAAAAAAATATTTGCAAATGATATAACTAATAGAGGCTTAATATCCAACATTTATAGGCAGCTCACATAATTCAATATTTTAAAATCTAATTAAAAATTGGGTAAAGTAACTGAATAGACATTTTTCCAAAGAGGAAATGCAGATGGCCAACAGGGACATGGAAAAAAGCTCACCATAACTAATTGTCAGGGAAATGCAAATCAAAACCACAACAAGATATAAACTCACACATGTCAGAATGGTTGTCATTAAAAAAGAACACACTAAAAATTGCTGACAAGGATGTGTAGAAAAGGGAACCCTTGTACATTACTGGTGGGAAAATAAATTGGGTTAGCCACTGCAGAAAATGGTATAAGTTTCTCAAAAAACTAACAGAACTACCATATGATGCAGCAATTCTACTCCTGAGTATATACACACACACACACACACACACACAAAACCATAAACACTATACCTCCACCTCAATGTTCATAGCAGCATTATTCAGAATTGCCAAGAAAAGGAAATAACTTAAGCATCCATTGACAATGAATGAAGAAGAGTTGGTGTACATATACAATGGAATACTAATCAGCCATAAAAAGAATTAAATTCTGACACTTGCAGCAACATGGATAGATTTGGAAGGCATTATGCTAAGGGAAATAAGTAAGAGAAAGAAAAATACTATATGTTATCACTTACTGTGGAATTTAAAAAATACAAGAAACTAGTGAATATAACAAAAAAGAAACAGTCACAGAGACAGAGAACAAACTAGTGGTTACCAGTGGAGAGGGGCAGGGAGTGGGGAAGTGGAAAAGAACAAACTATTTGGTATAAGATAGGCTCAGGATGTATTGTACAACACACGGAATATAGCCAGTATTTTGTCATAACTGCAAATGGAAAGCAACCTTTAAAAATTGAGTAAATTTTTAAAAAATGTTAAATACTCATAATTCAACCATACATGACAAAAAAAAAGGGAACAATGGGAAATATGAGCAAAGATTTTTAATCAACATTTTTCCAGAGAACACATATAAATATCCCGTACGAAGAAGATAAGATGTTCAATATCATTAGTCACTCCAGAAATACAAATCAAAACCACAATGAAATATCACTTCACACCCACTAGAATGTCTATGATCAAAAAGACAGAAAATGAAGAGTATGAGAATGGGTGAAAAGAAAGTAGAACATTCATAGATTGACAGCAGGGTGGTAAAATTATAAAGCTGCTTTGAAAAATGGTTTGGCAAATACATCAAAATTAAACATTCAACTAACACATCATCCAGCAATCCTTCTCCTAGATGAATATGAAAGAAGATTGAAAACACAGATCCATGTAAAATTAGTATATGGATGTTCAGAGCATGATTATTTAAAAATCCAAAACATGGATATAATCTACATGTTTATCAATGGTTAATAAAATTTGGTATTGATAAGTAAATGGAATGTATCATTAAATAATGAAGCATTGATCCAGGCTATAATATATCAGAGGTTTAAGAATTCAGGCACAGATGTCATATATTATATGAACAAAATTGTATAAAAGATTCAGAACAGGCAAATCCATAGAGACAGAAAGTCAGTTAGTATTTGCCAAGGTCTAGGAGAATGAAAAAGTTGCCTTAAAGCTCAACATTCAGAAAACTAAGATCGTGGCACCCGGTCCCATCACTTCATGGTAAATAGATGGGGAAACAGTGGAAACAGTGTCAGATTTTATTTTGGGGGGCTCCCAAATCACTGAAGATGGTGATTGCAGTCATGAAATCAAAAGACACTTACTCCTTGGAAGGAAAGTTATGACCAACCTAGACAGCATATTAAAAGCAGAGACATTACTTTGTTAACAAAGGTCCATCTAGTCAAGGCTATGGTTTTTCCAGTACTCATGTATGGATGTCAGAGTTGGACTATAAAAAGGCTAAGGGGAGAAGAATTGATGCAGTCCTTTGGACTGCAAGGAGATCTAAGTCCATTCTAAGGGAGATCAGTGCTGAGTGTTCTTTGGAAGGACTGATGTTGAAGCTGAAACTCCAATACTTTGGCCACCTGATGCAAAAAGCTGACTCGTTTGAAAAGACCCTGATGCTGTGAAAAACTGAGGGCAGGAGGAGAAGGGGATGACAGAGGATGAGATGGTTGGATGACACCACTGACTCAATGGACATGAGTTTGGGTGAACTCTGGGCATTGGTGATGGACAGGGAGGCCTGGTGTGCCTGGGATTCATGGGGTCTCAAAGAGTCGGACATGACTGAGTGACTCAACTGAACTGAAATGAACTGAAGGGATAGAGGAAAGAAAATTGGAAGGTGACTACTGATGGGTACGGGGTTTCATTTTGGAGTGATAATAGTGCTGTATGATTATATAATAGTAATGTGTGCACATTTGGTAAATATACTAAAACCCACTGAATTTTACACCTTAAAAGAGTGAATTTTATAATAGGTAAATAACATTTCTGAAGCAAATAATTAAAGTTTTAAAAAGGATATTCAGTAATACTCTTTTAAATTTGAGTTCATTTTCTAGCAATAAATGCACTCCAATGAACACCTGAACTCAGCCTTTGTAGCAGGAACAAAGAAAACAAAATTGCTTTACGAGACTTAGGTAAAAGAGTTAATGAAAACAGGAATGCCATTTTTTTTTTAAAGTAGATTGAGAAAAAGACATGTATACTCACATTTAAAAGAAAAAGATAACTATAAAATACACTTTAATTCCTTATCCTAACTGTCTTACAGGGAGAGAAAAAGAAATTTAAGGAACAATCTCAGCCAGTAGAAACACTTGACTCTAAATGAGTGATTAAGGCTCTATGGGACACTTTCTGAATGGAATTAATAGACTGATAGATAAACACACATTTAATTTTTGTCCTATCTAAATACATCCCATTATTTCAGCAAATCGGAAACCAGTGTAAAAAAAAAAAAAAGTAAGAATACTGCAAATGCTTTTTTTTTAAAGTCAAAGTAGAAAATGCTTCTTAGGCTCTTATAAATTGCATACAGTAGAGAAGAATTCACATGGTAAGTAGTAGACAGTGACCATTAGTTCTCTTACCATGCAATAGGAACACACAACAACTAAGGGAGTAGTCAGCATTTAAGTGAGATTAAGTTTATAAAAAAATAAACATATTTCTTATCAGTAAGAGGCCAACCCAAGAATCTACATTAATGTAGTTTGTAGATACATCTGAATTTCATTAAAAGATACATTGTATTTAGATTTTAATGAATCAGTTCAGTTCAGTTCAGTTCAGTTGCTCAGTCATGTCTGACTCTTTGCGACCCCATGAATCACAGCATGCCAGGCCTCCCTGTCCATCACCCACTCCCGGAGTCCACTCAGACTCAAATACTGTGGTGTAATACATGGTTAAAAAATACTTTTCCTTCCTTTGAGGATATTTTGCTTCAAGGAGCCTGAATTATTTAATAATATATGAGAAATAAACTGACACACAGTACACATATATGTGCATGCACATATACATCCTCAACATGAACTAAACATGTGTATAGGCAGAGTATAAAATTATTGATACTCTGTGGAAATGAATGCAATCAGTTCAGTTCAGTTCAGTCGCTCAGTCTTGTCTGACTTTTTGCGACCCCATGAATCGCAGCACACGAGGCCTCCCTGTCCATCACCATCTCCCGGAGTTGACTCAGACTCACATCCATCGAGTCCGTGATGCCATCCAGCCATCTCATCCTTGGTCGTCCCTTTCTCCTCCTTGCCCCAATCCCTCCCAGCACCAGAGTCTTCTCCAATGAGTCAACTCTTCCCATGAGGTGGCCAAAGTACTGCAGTTTCAGCTTTAGCATCATTCCTTCCAAAGAAATCCCAGGGTTGATCTCCTTCAGAATGGACTGGTTGGATCTCCTTGCAGTCCAAGGGACTCTCAAGAGTCTTCTCCAACACCACAGTTCAAAAGCATCAATTCTTTGGTGCTCAGCCTTCTTCACAGTCCAACTCTCACATCCATACATGACCACGGGAAAAACCATAGCCTTGACTAGATGGACCTTAGTCGGCAAAGTACTACTTCAAAATAAAAGGGCACTTCTAAGTCATTTTTTAAAAACATCATTAAGTAACTATGCATCAAACACTAAAACTTCACTAATTCTCTCTTTTTTTTTAATTTTTATTTTTACTTTATTTTACTTTACAATGCTTTATTGGTTTTTTCCATACATTGACATGAATCTGCCATGGGTGTACATGAGTTCCCAGTCCTGAACCCCTCCCCTACCTCCCACCCCATATTATCTCTCTGGATCATCCCCATGCACCAGCCCCAAGTATCCTGTATCCAACATAGACTGGCGATTTGTTTCTTACATGATAGTATACATGTTTCAATGCCATTCTCCCAAATCATCCCACTCTCTCCCTCTCCCTCAGAGTCCAAAAGTCCATTCTATACATCTGTGTCTCTTTTGCTGTCTCGCATACAGGGTTATCATTACCATCTTTCTAAATTCCGCTAATTCTCTTTTGATACGAACAATACTTTTGAGTACTCAGCTAGGTTCAAAGTTGTTTTGCAAAATGTTGTGATGAGAAATAGCGCAGTTGTTTAATGCCAAGGAGCATGAATGACTTGAGTTACTAATAATTTGAGAAGGCAAGAAAACATAATTCATATATTCAGAGTGATATAGTATTTATAAAAATTAAAAATAAATGAACAAAATTTGATATACAAATTTCATTAATTCAAATGTAAAATCTTACTGAGACTATATATTATTGAATTTATATTTCTTGATATTTCCATTAAATTAATATTAAAGACAGCACATAAAACTTGTTATTTTTATACAAAAGAAATTTACATGTGCAATGTGAAAAAAATAAAAACAGAGTAGTGTAAATTAGTGGAAAGAGTTTTTAAAATAATATAATAAGAGGAATATTTCTATAAAATATATCTGGATAATTATTTACCCTTTCAGTATGTGTGTGTGTTTTCATAATCAACATAGTTATTCTGTGACCTAAATATTTCTCCTATGACTTAATAATTTCTAGTAGAGAGATTTTTTTGCCTAAACTGTTTCTTTGAACAACAAAAATTCATTTTAAGGAGCATAGAATATATTTCATTTACTTATATTTTGGATATATGTTTGAAAAACAAACTTTTGGAACTTGCTATATATGAAAAGTATAGAAAGATAGTCTTTTCCAAAATGTAGTTAAATTTGAAAAAAATAATGTCTTTGAGATACATGTCTCTGTGCAAAGTTGATTTGGTTTTATTTGATTAACCCAAAAAATGATGTTAGAAACAAATGTATAAAGAAAAAACTAAAAAACATACTCACATAGCAAAATAAGGGCAAAGTTTAGAGTATTAAGGAAAACAATAGATCCTTATAAAGTGAATTTTTAAAATATCATGTATGGATGTGAGAACTGGACCATAAAGAAGGCTGAGCACCCAAGAATTGATGTTTTCAAACTGTGGTGCTGGAAAAGACTCTTGAGAGTCCCTTGGACAGCAAGGAGATCAAATCAGTCAATCCTAACGGAAATCATCTCTGAATACTCATTGGAAAGACTGAGACTGAAGTTGAAGTTCCAATATTTTGGTCACCTGATGCAAAGAGCCAACCCACTGGAAAAGACCCTGATGCTGGGAATGACTGAGGGCAGGAGGAGAAAGCGGCAACAGAAAATGAGATCGTTGCATGGCATCACTAATTCAATGAACATGAGTTTAAGCAAACTCTGGGAGATAGCGGAGGACAAGAAAGCCTGGCATGCTGCAGTCCACGGGGTCAAAAAGAGTTTGACACGACTGAGCAACTTAACAATCACAACAAAATTTGCTATTAGTAGGATAGACAGAGCATTGAACTTTTGCATACGTACACAATGACTATGCAACACTAGTCATCTACTCTGTCTTTACATATAAACATTTCACTTTCAAGGTAAAATTTCTCAATCTATGGTCCAGACACCATATGCATCAGCCCTGACAAGTCAGATCTCTGGATTTGGGACACTAAAGTGTGTATGTTCATTAGCCCTTTATTTCATCCCAGTTATTCTTATGCTGAAGTATGAGGAAAAGGGAAAGAGGGTCCAGCATTTACTAATTCGGTTTAAATAGCAGACACAGTTCATCCTTCATCTCCCTTTATTCTGAATACTGTTACTATTTTAAATAGTATTACTGCTATAATATAGATTAGGAGACAGAGGCTAAGACAGTTTAAAATTGTGTAAAACTTGTAAAAGGACATGTAAGTATTCAACAGTCTATAAGTAATCAGCCTACAGAAGTTATTTCCTACTTGATACATACTTAGAGGGATTTTCAGAGTGCAGGCATCTGAATGAATAACCAGATTGGCTTTGTCCCACCAACTGGAATCACACATACCCATTGAAGTCTGTTCAGCTCAGTTCAGTTCAGTTGCTCAGTCGTGTCCAACTCTTTGTGACCCCATGAATCGCAGCACTCCAGGCCTCCCTGTCCATCACCAACTCCTGGAGTTCACCCAAATTCCCATGCATCTAGTCGGTGATGCCATCCAGCAATCTCATCCTCTATTGTCCCCTTCTCCTCCTGCCCCTAGTCCCTCCCAGCGTCAGGGTCTTTTCCAATGAGTCAGTTCTTCATATGAGGTGGCCAAAGTATTGAAGTTTTAGCTTCAGCATCAGTCCTTCCAATAAACACCCAGAAATGATCTCCTTTAGAAAGGCCTGGTTGGATGTCCTTGCAGTCCAAGGGGCTCTCAAGAGTCTTCTCCAACACCACAGTTCAAAAGCATCAATTCTTTGGCGCTCAGCTTTCTTCACAGTCCAACTCTCACATCCATACATGACTACTGGAAAAACCATAGCCTGACTAGATGGACCTTTGTTAGCAAAGTAATGTCTCTGCATTTTAATATGCTATCTAGTTTGGTCATAACTTTCCTTCCAAGGGGTAAGCATCTTTTAATTTCATGGCTGCAATCACCATCTGCAGTGATTTTGGAGCCAAAAAAAATAGTCTGACACTGTTTCCACTTTTTCTCCATCTATTTCCCATGAAGTGATGGGACCAGATGCCATGATCTTCATTTTCTGACTGTTGAGCTTTAAGCCAACTTTTCACTCTCCTCTTTCACATTCATCATGAGGCTTTTTAGTTCCTCTTCAATTTCTGCCATAAGGGTGGTGTCATCTGCATATCTAAGGTTATTGATATTTCTCCCAGCACTCTTGATTCCAGCTTGTGCTTCTTCCAGCCCCATGTCTCTTATGATGTACTCTACATATAAGTTAAATAAGCAGGCTGACAATATATGGCCTTGACATATGTATAACCTATAAATCACATAATCCACATCTGTCCTCTTAAAAAATACTGAATATATAGTGATGTGATTGTTCTTATTGTTAGAAAATCAGTTGTGGATATAATTTTCCAGAAAATTAAGAAACACACAATAGTGAAATAAACTGTAATATGCTAAAAGCAAAGCTTCAGCCATTGTTATCTTATGATAATATAGGCAATGCATTCAGAAATGTTATCTACTTTTAAGGTATCTAAGTAACAAATTGCAAAATGGCCACTGAAAAAAGTTCTATCTAGAGAAGCCAAGTGTAATAATAGTTTACCTGTTGATATGTGCATATTTTATTGACTTAAGAATTTTTTAATAGCAATAATTCTATAAACACAACTTAAACATTCTAAGAAGCTGTGTATCTGGCTCTCACTGAAGCTCATCACTAGGTGTATTGGTTACATTTTATTAAGAACATATTAATTAAGAAAGTTTAATGTTTAGCTATATGAAAAAAATTTGGAAAGACTCTGTCATTACTCTGTGAAATTCACAAAAATAAAAAATTAATAAAGAGTTGAATCATTTCAAGATAATAAATAATACAGTTTTTAAGTTTTTCTGTATTATTAAAAAAAAACTAAAGATGTTTATCTATGTCCAAATTCAATACATTAGATACAGCTAAGATTTATTGGATAGATTCTTCTTGTTCTTTTAATAAAATTATTTCATCTGTGCCAAATGTAAAAGTTTATTTTCTATACCTTCCTTCCTTTGCAAGCAATTGTTAAGTTTTGTTCTTTAATATTTTAATTAAGTCAGCTTTGATTTTAATTCCATCAACAATTAAACACCTGTACTAAGTAACTTTGCGCTGATACACTGAAAATTTCCAGACTAGCCACATAACTCCTATTAAAATTAATGATTCTATATGCTAATTATCCATGTTCCAGGATGAAAATTTCCCCATGGTGTTCAATAACCCTTAAAATGCCCCATTTCTTATTTTGTCACCAAATGCCAATGAGGAGATTGTGCCACCTGCTATCAAGCCATACTTATAAAAAGATGATAGAAAAAAAAGAGAAAATACAGTTGAGAATATTTTCTCATACAGGGAATTTAAACCATGTTATAGTTTTGAACATATAGATAGTAGTTATAAAACATTCTTTTGATGCTTGATTAATATACTGAAATTAATATTAATGTAAGAAACTTCTCACATATTTCTAAGTAACATGAGTTCACTTTGATTGAACTTTTAGGCAGCTTTTGATTCAATTTTTTTTTTTTATTAACAAAGTGAAAAATATAAATCAAAGTCAGCAACAAATATCTTTTAACAGACAGCAAAGAGGAGTTATGTAGCTTATCAAGATCTGTTGTTATAGACTTAACTGGTTATAACATTTTTTTAAGTTGATTGTTTTTAATTTTATTACTTGTGAGAAATTTTGATATAATATTTGATAAAAAAATTCAATAAGACAATCTTATATTAAGTATAGTATTTACTATTTTCACCTACAGCTACTATTCACTTCACTGTCCTCTACCTTATTATGGTGTCTTCCATATTAAGGTGATCATCCTGGGATCAGTTCCTCCTATGCCCAGCATCAAAATCATTTCCTGGCTTTCAAGGAGGCTGAAATAGATATTTCTTCAGGCTCTGTCTTCAGCAATAGATCTATCTAGACCCTCACCTCTGATAGGCAACTCTCAGACTACTCTGATAACTAAAATAACCCTCAAAGAAATGTGAACATGATCACCTTTAATATATTATGAATTCATTCATAAAAATTCTGCAGACAAAATATTCTCAGTGAGTGAAACTTTGCATCTCAAGAAAGATTTGGCAATGTCTGGAGACATGTTTAGATGTCTGTCATAAGTGAGGGAAATGCTACTGGCATCTAGTAGGTAGAAGCCAGAGATGTGGTTAAATATCTATAATGCATGAGACAGCTCCCCACAACAATCATCCAATGTAAAATGTCACCAGTCCTAAGGTTAAGAAACCTATTATTAAACCAGATATTAAAATGATCATTTCTAAAACTATCCAGAACAGAATATAGAATATGTGTATCGTATATAAGAATCAGTTCAGTTCAGTCACTCAGTCATGTCCGAATCTTTGCGACCCCATGATCTGCAGCATGCCGGGCCTCCCTGTCCATCACCAATTCCCAGAGTTCACTCAGACTCACGTCCATTGTGTCCGTGATGCCATCCAGCCATCTCATCCTCTGTCGTCCCCTTTAACTCCTGCCCCCAATCCCTCCCAGCATCAGAGTCTTTTCCAATGAGTCACCTCTTCTCATGAGGTGGCCAAAGTACTGGAGTTTCAGCTTTAGCATCATTCTACCAAAGAAATCCCAGGACTGATCTCCTTTAGAATGGACTGGTTGGATCTCCTTGCAGTCCAATGGGCTCTCAAGAGTCTTCTCCAACACCACAGTTCAAAAGCATCAATTCTTCGGCACTCAGCTTTCTTCACCGTCCAACTCTTACATCCATACATGATCACTGGAAAAACCATAGCCTTGACTAGATGGACCTTTGTTGGCAAAGTAATGTCTCTGCTTTTGAATATGCTATCTAGGTTGGTCATAACTTTTCTTCCAAGGAGTAAGCATCTTTTAATTCATTTCGGTTAATAAACAACTAAATGTGTTCATTATAAAATAGGAAATATCTTTAAAGTCAAAATATTTACTTTGATTTTTTACAAAGACCTTTACTGATTTTTAAGTTCTGTTACATGTGTGCCTTGCTCATCCGTCTGTAAGCTTTGTGAGGATAGGAACTAACTCACAATGCTCCTGAAATAATTTTTTTTTCCCCCAATCTTTCATGATTGGTTTATATTAATAAGAGTCATTATTATAATCTCTTATTTGTCAATCCATTCTTAGAAAAGATAATTTTGGAAAAAAAACATGACTACCACCTAGAAGACTTTGATTCCTTTCAGAAAAAAAATTTGACTTACCAAGAGATGAAGAGGTATTGAACTCTGGCAGAGGGAAAGGCAGGATTGATTGCCTTTACTGTAACCAACACTGTGAAAAGAAATATAATTACCTTTATTAGTCAAACTTTTTGTTAAAACAATTAAATTTACATAGGTGATTGGTTATTATATTACTAGTATATTTTGTTTATATGCATTATATGCATACACATATGTATTTGTTTCTCTTTTATTTTTCAACTACATAACCTCATAATAATAGTAAGCAATACAAGAAAACAGAGTATAGAGAAGGTATATACAGAAAACTTCACTAAAATAACTTCAATTTGATTAAAAATATCTGTTTTCATAATTTAAGACATTTACACTAGTATACATGTTAGTATATTATTTACTCTATGTATATATATCATATACCATATAATATATATTAGATCACATGTTTATATATGTGACAATGAAGGCTCTTTTTGAACTGAAACATTTCATATAGATGGGTAAGAGACATTGAAGAAAATAGTGGGCTGGTTTTGTTAGGGGCCTAAGCATTTGAAGAAATATCTAAAATGCTGTTTTTAGTTTTATGATGTTCCTAAATTTTTACTTCTAAGTTTCTCCCAATTTTATCATCTATTTACATATTTTAATATCAGACAAACTAAATAATCTGTTTTGCTTCATTAAAAGGTAAAAAAAAAAAAAACAGAAAGGAAGGCAAATAATGTTAATAGCTAGTAGCTAAACATTTAAATTCAGGCACAAATATATTGCAGAGAAAAAAATATTTTGGTTTAGTGAAAAGAAATATATAGTTTTGAAAGACAATGAGTACTTATGCTTTTTTACATATAAATTGTTCTCACTGTTAGTAGCCAAGAAAAGTTCAACATGGCAACATAGGTTGATCCTGAACTTACTTACTCCCAAGGAATATATGTCTAGAGCTACATATGGAACAGTTTTCTCTTAGAAGAACCTAATGGCTGACTGGTTACACAGGGCAAATGAGAAAAAAAGACACTGAAGCAGCTAGGAGCACTATCTCTCCATAAACCCTACCCCTGACATTGTGACCTGCTGAGTTTCTCCATGAGGAGTGAAGGTTTAAATGCCACATTGGGTACTTCAACTTTTAAGACCTCCACCTGAAAGACAAGCTCCCAAAATATATAATTTTGAAAACTGACAGGGCTCTCATCCTGAGACCCACAGAATGAAATAATCTGACAATGGCTTTTAAAGCACCTGTACAATTAGACTCACCACACCAGGGCCCATCTCAAAGACAGCTTATCTCAGCCAGACTTAAAGTGAAGGAAGCTGAAAGTGTTAGTCACTCAGTTGTGTCTGACTCTTTGCAACTCCATGAACTTGCCCTTGCCAGGCTCCTCTGTCCATGGGATTTCCCAGGCAAGAATACTGGAGTGGGTAGCCATTTCCTTCTCCAGTGCATCTTCCTGATCCAGGGATCAAACCTGGGTCTCCTGCATTGCAGACAGATTCTTTACCATGTGAGCCACCAAAGAAGCCCCAAAGTGAAGGAAGCTCACCCGCTAATGTTAAAGTTTCAGCTAGAAGAGTTGGTATCTAATATAACACAGACATCAAGGAATTTGCTGGAAACATTCACTGGGGACAGAGACCAGTGGATGCTGCCATTGCATTTTCCTTTCACCATGCTGTTAGAGTGCCAGTATCTCCCAGAAGGACAGACATCTGGTGCCCTGATATTTGTGTCTGTTTCAGGGGACATTTCTTGAATACATGGTTCTGGAGGCCAGCAGAGCTTCTGTTCAAGGTCCTATGGGACTTTGACAAACACAGTTACCCAGAGAGGAGGATATACACTTGTCTAGTACCACAACTCTTTTGGCTGCTGGCAGGGAATACCTCCACATAACTCGGGTCTGGTGGACATGAAGTTTATGCTTGTGGGTCTCATAGGCTGTAACCAATGAAGAAAGAGTTCTTACACAACTACCACACCTAGAGTAGAGTGAGAGACAACAAACCCAGGAGACAAATTTTTCTGTAAAGGAGGCCTATGAGCTAGTTATTATAGCTGTGGCCTCTGGAGCAGGCTTCTAATTAAATGTACACCTCGGGGATGGCTATAATCCTTTTCAGGAACCTTGGAGGGAAGGTGCTATTTTTGCATTTTCTCTCTGTTGCACTTCAGAGATCCAGAGTCTTTCAGGGATATACACATGTATCATAAACCCTGGTTTTAGGTATGATGCCCCAGGTTTTGTGGCTGCTACTCAGAGAACACACTTTGATCATGTTGTTCTGGTAGCCAGGAATGTTTGCATTCCTGAGTCCAGAGGACTATGATAATCAGAGAGACAGTTCTTGACAGGCTAATAGCCTAAGACACTGTACAGACAGCAGACTAGAGCACATTCACCCAGTCATTCTCTGAAGAGGCCTCTTTGCTTATCTAGTGGCTGATGCAGCCACTCTTAAGGAACATGGGCAATGAACTCCATCTTTGTGCTCTCCCTCTGCCTTGCCCCAGCTAATTGATGACTTCCAGAAAAGAATTTATGTACTCATCTGACACTCCAATTTTTACAACTGCCACTCAGGGAACACCTCCAGATTACCAGGTTTTGGTGGCCAGTGGAGCTTATGCTTGCAGTCCCACTGGACTATATATATTTGCATATTTTTAAAAACTGCTGCCTAAGGGTCTGACATGCAATCAACCTGAATCTAGATGCTGAGATCCTCTCATCTGAGACACTGACAGGTGTTGGCATATAATTAACTACTGGGAGCTATTAAAAATATAACAGACTGCTTCATTTCAGTTCAGTCGCTCAGTTGTGTCCAACTCTTCGTGACCCCATGAATCGCAGCATGCCAGGCCTCCCTGTCCATCACCAACTCCCAGAGTTCACTCAGACTCATGTCCATCGAGTCAGTGATGCCATCCAACAATCTCATCCTCTGTCGTCCCCTTCTCCTCTTGCCCCCAATCCCTCCCAGCATCAGAATCTATTCCAATGAGTCAACTCTTTGCATGAGGTGGCCAAAGTACTGGAGTTTCAACTTCAGCATCATTGCTTCCAAAGAAATTCCAGGGGTGATCTCCTTCAAAATGGACTAGTTAGATCTCCTTGCAGTCCAAGGGACTCTGAAGAGTCTTCTCCAACACCACAGTTCAAAAGCATCAATTCTTCAGCGCTCAGCCTTCTTCACAGTCCAACTCGCACATCTATACATGACCACAGGTAAAAGCATAGCCTTGACTAGACAGACCTTTGTTGGCAAAGTAATGTCTCTGCTTTTGAATAATGTATCTAGGTTGGTCACAACTTTTCTTCCAAGGAGTAAACGTCTTTTAATTTCATGGCTGCAATCACCATCTGCAGTGATTCTGTACACCAAACGTATATCTGACACTGTTTTTTATTGACACTGTTTCCACTGTTTCCCCATCTATTTCCAATGAAGTGGTGGGACCGGATGCCATGATCTTCTTTTTCTGAATGTTGAGATTTAAGCCAACTTTTTTACTCTCCACTTTCACTTTCATCAAGAGGCTTTTTAGTTCTTCTTCACTTTCTGTCATAAGGGTGGTGTCATCTATATATCTGAGATTATTGATATTTCTCCCAGCAATCTTGATTCCAGCTTGTGTTTCTTCCAGTCCAGCGTTTCTCATGATGTACTCTTCATATAAGTTAAATAAGCAGGGTGACAATATACAGCCTTGATGTAGTCCTTTTCCTATTTGGAACCAGTCTGTTGTTCCATGTCCAGTTCTAACTGTTGCTTTCTGAACTGCATACAGATTTCTCAAGAGGCAGGTCAGGTGGTCTGGTATTCCCATCTCTTTCAGAATTGACAAGCACAAAGTATTGAGAGATAAACAAAATCTAGGGCAAGATTGATCAACAAATTTCATCTCCTAGAAAAAGCTACTCTTTCAAGACTGAAAGAGGTGGTAGTTTCATCTACTGTGGAAAAACCAACTCAGAGAATCAAGAGAAATGAATAAATAAATGAGTTTTCTCCAAATGAAAGGACAAGATCAAGCCTCAGTAATAAAACCTTCATAAAATGGAGATAAGTAATTTACCTAATAAGGAGTTCAAAGTAACAGTCATAAAGAGGCTAATCAAACTGGGGAGAAGAATAGATGAAAACATTTAGAATCTCAGCAAAGAGCTGAAAAATATAAGAAAGAACCAAATAGAAGTATAACAGCTGCAGAATATAGTAATTGAACTGAAAAATAAACTAGAGGTGTTCAACAACAGACTGTATGAGAGAAAAGAACAAATCCTTGAACTCAAAGACAAGTACTTGGAACTCATCAAATGAGACATAAATATTAAAAAAAAATGAAAAAAAAAATTGGAAATACCTTAAGGGTCTACTGGGATGACCCAGAGGGATGGTATGGAGAGGGAGGTGGGAGGTGGGGTTCAGGATTGGGAACATGTGTACACCTGTGGCGGACTGATGTTGATGTATGGCAAAACCAATACAATATTATAAAGTAATTAGCCTCCAATTAAAATAAATAAATTTAAATTAAAAAATCAAATGAACTAATGCTCAATTTAAAGAACCCAGGAGGAAAAGAGAGCAAGAAAGAGGCAGAAATCATATTTGAAAAAAATAATAGCTGAAAACATCCCTAAAAATGGGGAAGGAAACAGACTTCCAGATCCAGGAAGATAAGAGAATTCCAAACAAGATAAACCCAAAGAGATACTCATCAAGACACATTATAATTAAAATGTCAAAAGATAAAGACAAGGAGAGTTTCTTAAAAGCAGTGAGAGAAAAATGATTTGATACATATGAAAGAAACTCCATAAGATTGTCAGCAGATCTCACAGGAGAAATGTTGTAGAAAGAGAAGGGAGTATCATGAAATATTCAAAGTGCTAAAAGAAAAAACTGCTAGCCAAGAATACTCTACTCATCAAAGTTATTCAGAGTTGAATAGTTAAAGAGATTTTCAGACAAGCAAAACTAAAGGAGTCCATGTCTACTATAAGAAATGTTATTTGAAAAGAAAAGGTAAAAACTAGTAGCAAAAAGAAAAAACATTTGAAAGAATAAATCTCACTGGAAAGGTAAATATATATAAAAGGTAGTGCTTTCAGTTCAGTTCAGTTCAGTTCAGTCACTCAGTCACGTCAGACTCTTTACAACTCCTGGACTGCAGCAGACCAGGGTTCCCTGTACATCACCAACACTCACAGCTTGCTCAAATTCATATCCAGCGAGTCAGTGATGCCATCAATTCAGCTCAGCCTCTCTGTTGTCCCCTTCTCCTCATGCTGTCAATCTTTCTCAGTATCAGGGTCTTTTCTAATGAGTCAGTTCTTCACATCAGTGGGCAAAGTACTGGAGCTTAAGCTTCATTATCAGTCTTTCCAATGAATATTCAGTACTGATTTCCTTGAGCACTGACTGGTTGGATCTCCTTGCAGCCCAAGGAACTCACAAGAGTCTTCTCCAACACCACAGTTCAAAAGCATTAATTCTTCAGTGCTCAGCTTTCTTTATGGTCCAAATCTCACATCTATACATGACTACTGGAAAAACCATAGCTTTGAATAGATGGACCTTTGTTGGCAAAATAATGTCTCTGCTGTCTAAGTTTGTCATAGCTTTTCTTCTAGGAATAAGCGTCTTTTAATTTCATGGCTGCAGTCACCATCTGCAGTGATTTTGGAGCCCAAGAAAATAAAGTCTCTCACTGTTTCCATTGTTTCCCCATCTATTTGCCATGAAGAGATGGGACCAGATGTCATGAGCTCAGTTTTTTGAATGTTGAGTTTTGAGCCAGTTTTCTCACTCTCCTCTTTCACTTTCATCAAGATGCTCTTTAGTTCCTCTTCACTTTCTGCCATAAGGGTGGTGTCATCTGCATAGCTGAGGTTATTGATATTTCTCCCAGCAATTTTAATTCCAACTTGTATTTCATCCAGTCTAGCATTTCACATGATGTACTCTGCATATAAGTTAAAAAAGCAGGGTGACAATATAGAGCCTTGATGTACTCCTTTCCCAGTTTGGAACCAGTCCATTGTTCCATATCTGATGCTAACTGCTGCTTTTTGACCTGCATACAGATGTCTCAGGAGGCAGGTAAGGTGGTCTGGTATTCCCATATTTGAAGAATTTTCCACAGTTTGTGGTAATCCACACAGTCAAAAGCTTTAGTGTAGTCAATGAAGCAGAAGTAGAGTGTTTTAATCACTTATAAAGCTAGTATCCATAATGCAAGACACATATATAACAAACTTCCTAGTAGCTACATTTAAATATGTAAAGTAAAATATAAATAAAAGAACAGGTTAACCTAGCTTTAGTATTATATTTTACTTAACCCAGTATGTCCAAAATAGTATTTCAACATGTAATCAATGTAATAAAACTATTAACAAGCTCTATTTTTTTTTTCCTGTTGATAGTAGTGAGTTAATGACTCATGATGTGACAAAATTGGGGCTTGCAACAACTGCTGTGTATTGAGATGATGAAGAATAAATGGTTATCAGAAAGAATTAGGGAGAGAAAATGCTTGAGTCATATTAGAATTATTGTGAATATTGGTAAGTGGAAAACAAGAATTGTGGCAGCAATAACAGCAACAGGACTGACAGCCATGAAACACATTCTACTCAGTGGTAGCTGAGAAAATTGAAACCATATTTACATTTCATAGAAACTTAATTCTGGGTCTATGAGATTTTTTAATTAAGTATTTCTAGTTCACTCATTCCCTTTGTCCCCCATAATAATACAGCAAATATAAATACATTTTTAAACATTTAAGTGCTAATAAATTTCAGTCACTGTTCACAAAATTTATATTATTTGTAGCAATAGAATAAGGAAGAACAGAATAAGGAAAATGTATAACTATTGTAAATATGAGGAAATTTAGCCAAAATAAGTGCTTGCCTTATTTTGAGAGTCCCTTGAACTACAAGGAGATCAAACTAGTTAATCCTAAAGGAAATCAGTCCTCAATATTCATTCAGGAGGGATTGATGCTGAGGCTGAAGCTCCAATACTATGGTCATATGATACAAAGAGCTGACTCATTGGAAAAGACCCTGACGTTACTGGGAAAGATTGAAGGCAGGAGGAAAAGGGGACAACAGAGGATGAAATGGTTGGATAGCATCACTGACTCAATGGACATGAGTTTGAGCAAGCTTTGGGAGATGGTGGTGTGCTGCAGTCCATGGGGATGCTAACAGTCAGATATGACAGAGTGACTGAACAACAAAGTGCTTGTCTAATGGTGCACATTTGCAAATTGGCAGAGCTGGAATTTGATACTGAAATCTCTGAATTCTGGATGAGCACATTAGAGAAAAGAGATAAGTACTCGTCTATCAATCTTATTTTAAATTTTCATTTGGTCATTCAGCATTTAACTGTTAATGCATAGTCGTATTCCGTGGACAAATGGGTTACAAAATAAGCGTGATTCCTGCTGCTATGAGAGGACAGTTTCTCAGAAATAAATAAATAAATCATGCTATGCATGAGAACAAATGTACAAGAAACAAACAAACAAACAAAAAAAAAAACCAGAAATTAAAATCATAATGAAATACCATTATATGCTTACTATACCCTGTATGCAGGACAGCAAAAAAGACACAGATGTGTATAGCGGACTTTTGGACTCAGAGGGAGAGGGAGAGGGTGAGATGATTTGGGAGAATGGCATTGAAACATGTATAATATCATGTAAGAATCGAATTGCCAGTCTATGTCCGATTCAGGATACGGCACGCTTGGGGCTGGTACATGGGGATGACCCAGAGAGATGTTGTGGGGAGAGGGCTGGGAGGGGGGTTCATGTTTGGGAACGCATGTACACCCGTGGTGGATTCATTAAAAAAATAAATAAATAAATATAAATAAAAATAAAAAGCAAAAAAAAACAATAAATAAAAATATAAAATAAGATTTTAAATGGGAAAAAAATAAAGTCAATAGCAAGATCAACTGTTAATAGTAATTTGGAACCACTGAAATTTTCAAACAGTGCTGCTAGGATAATAAAAAACAATCACTTTGGGAAAATTTCTGTTCATTTCTTATGAATTGAAACTGATGCCTATCCTATGACTCAACACTTCCTAAGTATGTGTGAAACAAATATGAACTTATGTTCCCATTCAGTTCAGTTCAGTCATTCAGTCATGTCTGACTCTTTGTGACCCTATGAACTGCAGCACCCCAGACCTCCCTGTCCATCACCAACTTCCAGAGTACACCCAAACCCATGTCCATTGAGTTGGTGATGCCATCCAACCATCTCATCTTCTGTCGTCCACTTCTCCTCCTGCCCTCAATCGTTCCCAGCCTCAGGGTCTTGTCAAATGACTCAGCACTTCTTATGAGGTGGCCAAAGTATTGAAGTTTCATCTTCAACATCAGTCCCTCCAATGAACACCCAAGACTGATTTCCTTTAGGATGAAATGGTTGGATCTCCTTGCAGTCCACGGGACTCTCAAGAGTCTTCTCCAACACCACAGTTCAAAAGCATCAATTCTTCAGCACTCAGCTTTCTTCACAGTCCAACTCTCACATCCATACATGACCACTGGAAAAACCATAGCCTTGACTAGACGGACCTTTGTTGGCACAGTAATGTCTCTGCTTTTCAATATGCTATCTAGGTTGGTCATAACTTTCCTTTCAAGGAGGAGGCGTCTTTTAATTTCATGGCTGCAATCAACATCTGCAGTGATTTTGGAGCCCCCAAAAATAAAGTCTGACACTGTTCCACTGTTTCCCCATCTATTTGCCATGAAGTGATGGGACTGGATGCCATGATCTTAGTTTTTGGAATATTGAGCTTTAAACCAAATTTTTCAGTCTCCTCTTTCACTTTCATCAAGAGGCTCTCAGTTCTTCTTCACTTTCTGCCATAAGGGTGGTGTCATCTGCATATCTGAGGTTATTGATATTTCTTCTGGCAATCTTGTTTCCAACTTGTGCTTCCTCCAGCCCAGCGTTTCTCATGATGTACTCTGCATATAAGTTAAATAAGGAGGGTGACAATATACAGCCTTGACGTACTCCTTTTCCTATTTGGATTTTCCTATTTTTAATGTTCACATTAAGAACTTGTAAAGAATATTCCTAGGATTTCTTTGCTTTGCAACTAAACGTCCCTCAAGTTCAGAATGGTTGAAACACACTGCAGTATATTCATAAAAGGGAATTCTACTCAGCCATCAAAATTGCAAACTACTAATATATGCAGCAACAAAAACCAATCTTTAAAAATACAAAGAAACACCACAAAATAATAGATACTGTATGATTTCATTTATATAATTATCAGGTGAAACCAAACAAAAATATGAGGAAGTAACTGTCTGCAAGGAAAGGAATTGCTGCAAAATATATTCACCTATTTTCAACATTTCCTAAAATCTTATCTACTACGGTATTAGACTTAAAATCAAGGCCCAGGTTTTTGCATATGATTGCATTCATGTTGTAGGGTAACTCTGCAACTTCAGTTTCTCAGGTGATTCCTCTCAATATAAATACCTAATACTAAAGAGACACATTTTCTTTCCCAAATACACCTCACATGTAATGGTAAGTCAAAGATAGCACAATAGCAACAAACACTTCCATTTAATAAGGGAGAAAATAGTAGACACACAATAATTAGTATAGAAATTCTGAAGTCCCGGCATGCGAATATCATCAGCTCCCTGTTACAGTCCAGTACTTTTCCTCTTCCAACTACTTGCCATGAATCTTTTTGCTCTCTGGGCTCCTCTGCCCACGTCTGTGTCATCTTCCTTTTTCCTATTCATAGATGACAAGCCTTCTCAGTCTGTTACTTGCCTAATGAAAGAGCAGACATCACAATGGATGTCACAGAAATAAAAAGGAGCATAAAAGACTATCAAAATTTATATACCAACAAACTGAATAACCTAAGGAAATGGATAAAGTCCTAGAAACACACAACGTACCAAAACCAAAGCATGAAAAAACTTGAATAGATTGAATCAGTAATCAAAAACTATTGAATAAAGAAAATCCAGAATCAGATGACTTCACTAGTGAATTTCACCAAACATTAAATGAAAAAGTCTAAGAATGCTAATTCTTCTTAAATTCTTTCAAAAACTTTAACAACAGGGAACACTTCCAAAATCATTTTATGGTGCCAGCTGATCCCAAAACTAAAGACATTATGAGAAAAGAAAATTATAGACCAATATCCCTCATACACAAAGATGCAAAAATCCTTTAGGAAACTACCACTAAATTCAATTCACCAGCATATTAAAAAGATCATATACTATAATCAAGTAGAATTTATCCCTGTAATGTGAAAACTGTACAAAATACACAAATTATTTTATGAAATATACCATATTAAAGGAATGAAAGATAAAATAACATAATAATTTCAATAGATGCAGGGAAAGTGGTAAAATTTAATACCTTTTCATGATAAAATCTATTAAAAAAAGGGGGCATAGAAAGGATGTACTTTAACATTAATAAAAAGGCCATATAAACCCATGATAAACACATAGCTAACATCATGGTCAACAGTGAAAAACTGAAAGGTTTTCCTCTAAGATCAGAAACAAGACAAGGATGATAACTTTCAACACTTTAATTCAAAATACTGGAAGTCATAACCAAAGTAACTAGGCAATAAAAAGAAAAATAAATCATAAAAGTTGAAAGAAAGATGTACAACTGCCTCTACTTGAAGATAACATGTTACTATATATAGGAAATTCTAAAGACTTCACAAAAGAAAAAAAAAACCATAATCAGTGAATCCAATAGTGTTGGAAATTGCAAAATAAAAATCCAAAAAGCAAAGGCATTTCTATACACTAGCAACAAACCACCTGAAGAGATAATTTTTAAAAACTTCCACTTACAATAGCATCCAAAAGAATAAAATACACAGGAATAAACTGCCAAGGAGGTGCAAGATCTACATAACATAAATTAAAAAGTACTAATGAACAAAATTGAAGGAAACAAATAAATGAAGACATTTCATGTTGATAAATTGGAATAATTAATATTGTTTAAATATTTGTATTACCCCAGAGCAATCTAGAGAGTCAATGCTAGCACATCAAAATCTCAATGCCATTTTTAAAATACAAATAGATAAAACATCTCTAATACTCATATGGAATCACATAAGACTTAGAATACCTAAAGCAATCTTGAGAAAGAACAAACCTGGAGACATTGCTCTCACTGACTTCAAAATACATTCCAAAGCTACAGCAATTAAAACAATATGGTATTTGCATAAAGACAGACAAAGACCAATGGAACAGAACAGAGAGACTAGAAATAAACCCATGCATAAACTTACAACTGTACCTTTGTCAAGGATGCCATGATAACACAGTGGATGGAGGAGAATATTTTAAAGAATATTTAAAGAATTTTAAAGAATTATTGAAAAGGAGATATCCAAATGTAAAAGAAGTAAAATAACATAAAATTGGACACTGACCTGATACCATGTCAAAAATTCAGCTCAAAATGAATTAAAGATTTAAACATAATACCCAAAACTGTAAACCAGGAAAAAGATAAAAGCCTCTTGAAAATTGGCTTGGCAATGATTTCTTGGATATTACACCAAAACCACAGACAACAAAAGAAAAAACAGATATCAAGAAAAAAAGGTCCTTCACATCACAGGAAACAATCAACATAGTGAAAAGGCAAACTATCTTGGAGTGAGAGAAAATATTTGTAAACCATATACCTAATAAGTAATTAATTTTCAGCATATATAAGGAACTACTACAACTCAATGAAAAGGAAAAAAAAATCTCAAATAAAAAATACACAAAGGACTCAAATAGACATTTTTCATAAAGACTTACAAATGGCCTACAAGTGTATGAAAAGATGCACATCGTCATTATCAAGAAAACACAAATAAAAACTACAGTGAGATATCATCACACACCTGGTAGGATAGCTATCATAGAAAACAATAATAACAAGTGTTGACAAAATTGTGGAGAAGTTGCAACATTTGTACTCTGCTGGTAGGAATGTAAAATGTTGCCACAGCTATGGAAAACAATATGAAAATCCCTAAAAAAAACAAAACAACAACAAAAAAAAAACTGAACTAACATATGATTCTGCAATCCCACTTATGGATATGTACACAGACTAATTCAGATAAGGAACTCAAAGAAGTGTCTGTACTCCTATGTTTATTGCTGCATTATTCATAATAGCTGAGATACGTAAACAACTCATGTACACTGACAGATGAATAGACAAAGAAAAATGTGGATACACACATAAACACAGATGCATTACAAAACAATGTTAGAATGCTTGCCTGTTTTTCATTTTCTTTTTATTACAATTTTGATTTACTTATTAAAAACTTACTCAACACTAATTAGAACCAGCTGTTTCCTTGAGCTCACTTATGTGTTCATGAGAATGGGTTCAGGAATAGGGGCTAGGATAGGTCATGATATGGACTGGTTTCTTAGTACATCCTTTCTTGTTGTTGCTGTTTCCTCTGAAATTATACTTTAAATTGTTCTATTGCATTATAGGTCAACTCAATCATTCTCCTTCCACTTAAAACTTTTCATTAAAGGTGGATGTGAATATTTCAATTAACTAGATCTGGTATCAGGATACATTTGACCCAGGATAAATTGTACACTGGGCTGGAAGAAGCACAGCTGGAATCAAGATTGCCAGGAGAAATATCAATAACCTCAGATATGCAGATGACACCACCCTTATGGCAGAAAGTGAAGAGGAACTCAAAAGCCTCTTGATGAAAGTGAAAGAGGAGAGTGAAAAAGTTGGCTTAAAACTCAACATTCAGAAAACTAAAATCATGGCATCTGGTACCATCACTTCATGGCAAATAGATAGGGAAACAGTGGAAACAGGGTCAGACTTTATTTTGGGGGGTCCAAAATCACTGCAGATGGTAATTGCAGCCATGAAAGTAAAAGACACTTACTCCTTGGAAAGTTATGATCAACCTAGATAGCATATTAAAAAGTAGAGATATTACTTTGCCAACAAAGGTCCGTCTAGTAAAGGCTATGATTTTTCCAGTAGCCATGTATGGATGTGCGACTTGGACTATAAAGAAAGCTAAGCACCAAAGAATTGACGCATTTGAACTGTGGTGTTGGAGAAGACTCTTGAGAGTTCCTTCGACTGCAAGGAGATCCAAACAGTCCATCTTAAAGGAGATCAGTCCTGGGTGTTCATTGAGAGGACTGATGCTAAAGCTGAAACTTCAATACTTTGGCCACCTCATGCAAAGAGTTGACTCATTTGAAAAGACCCTGTTGCTGGGAGGGATTGAGGGCAGGAGGAGAAGGGGATGACAGAGGATGAGATGGCTGGATGGCATCACTGACTCAATACGCATGAGTTTGAGTGAACTCCGGGAGTTGGTGATGGACAGGGAGGTCTGGCATGCTGCAATTCCTAGGATTGCAAATAGTCGGACATGGCTGAACGACTGAACTAAACTGAAATTGTCTACATTGGGAAAACTTACCCCAAGGTAATCTTTTAAAAAGTTACACCCAGCTATTCTAATCTTCAATTATCTCTCAATGTTTTCTCACTTTTGTTACTACTGTCATGTGATACAATTGAGATAATCATATAGTCAATATTCTTTGGAACTGGAAGAGAAAGAATACGCAAATTTTGTAAGCGTCATTAATTCTATGGGTCGCTTGGGTCAAAGTTAAAAAATGACTGCCTTATGTTGGACTGAGCAGTGTCCTTATGATATAAAGCACTTAATGCAATTCCCTTACTTAAAATTTAATTAGCTGGGATTTGCAACACTTGAGAAACTTCGTGGCGAATTTCCAATTGGCAATAAATGCTTTTGGTCTCTTCTGCTTAAGCAAATCATGCAAGAGTGACATATTTAGATGTTGACTGGCTATTTCCTTTATTTCTAACTAGGCAAGTTCTGACCCTGAATAACTAGTGTCAGAGTACATACTAGAGTACAAAAGTTTGTCAGAAATCTACAGTAACAATGCAGATAAATTTCAAACTTAAAGCAGGCCAAGGACAACCTCCCCTTGTTCTCACATGTCACTATTTTCTTCCTGACCTACTTCCTCAAAAATGATTAGCACTTGAAATTTATTTACAGTATGTACAACATTGTAAATGTACAATATGTAATGATTCACACATTGTTAAAATTAAATGCTACCTTTTTGTGCTACTCAAAACACTTTAGCTCTATCTCTTATGACTGTGATCACTTAATATATTTCAAATTTTATATCCTTGGGTAAAATTATTAAAAAAAAAACAAAAGCAAGAGAGAAATGTAATGTAATCAGATTGTCTAAAAATACATAATTTTGATGTTATATAAATGAGACGATATCTAGAATTAATAGACTATCTGATATTGACAAATGTATTACCAAGAAAGGAGAGTTACAGACTTAGTAAGTACAGATGCAAAAGTTCTAAATAAGATATTAGCTATGGAAAAACTAAAAGTACATCTAAATAATTTATGATCAAATGGGTATATTCAGTGATGCAAAAATTAAACAAATTAATCAATATAAACAGTTCTTACATCATAAATGACAGAATATAAAATGCTATGATAGTCATAGATACTGGAAATTGTTGATAAGCAGTGTAGTCATTACCAATAAAATTTCAAGTGAAATAGAAATAATTTCATATAATAAAATTATTTTGTTAAAAATACATATATTATGCTAGATGTTGACATTATAAAATATTTTCAAATAACAGCAAGTAGTAAATGGGATGCTTAAACTATGATTTAACATTGATTCAAAGGTAAAATGATATTCAAAGAGAAATATCTTTGAATTCCAAGGAAGAGGACTCATGTTATCTTCTAATATATAAAGATCTTGAAGGATCTTATTATGCTATTAAAATAATCTTTCCTATGTCAAAAGTACTTGAAAGCTTTATATTTATAATTTATATTCATAATTTTTAAGTTTTCCCCATATCTAGTATTTTCCCCTTTACTAAGACCTTTGCTCAGGGAATTTAGACATAAAAGTATATACTGACTAAACTCATTAATAGGACTGTCATGCCATGATAAAATTTTTAAAGATCTAGAAGAATCTTTCTTCTTTTCTTCTAGATTTAATTAATTTAATTAGCATACATCACTGTATTAGTTTAAGGCATTCAGCATAATGATTTAACTTTATCAACATCATAAAATTATTATCATAATAAGTTTAGTGAACATCCAGCATTTTGCATAGATAGGAAATAAAAGAAAAAAAAAATTTTTTCCCTGTAATGAGAAGTCTGTGCTTTATTCTCTAAACAATCTTCATATATAACATGTAGTAGTATTCTTTATATTAATCATGCTGCTGCTGCTGCTAAGTTGCTTCAGTCGTGTCCAACTCTGTGCAACCCCATACACGGAAGCCCACCAGGCTCCCCCGACCCTGGGATTCTCCAGGCAAGAACACTGGAGTGGGTTGCCATTTCCTTCTCCAATGCATGAAAGTGAAAAGTGAAAGGGAAGTCGTTCAGTCCTGTCCGACTCTTAGCGACCCCATGGACTACAGCCTACCAGGCTCCTCCGTCCATGGGATTTTCCAGGCAAGAGTACTGGAGTAGGGTGCCATTGCCATTAATCATGCTAGTAGTATTTTATTCATTTTATAAGGAAGTCTGTACCTTTTGACCATCTTTGTCACCATACAAAGACAATACATTATTATTGACTACATTCATCATGCTGTACATTTCATCCCAAGACACATTTATTGTAACTGGAAGCTTGTACATCTTTATATCCCTCACCTATTTCAATCATCCCTCAATCTCTGTAAAGATAAGCCTCCTTCTGTAAAGATAAGCTTCAGACTGGGAGAAAATATTTTAAACTGCATATCTGACAAAGGACTAATAACTATGATATTTGATATATAAATACTTTTTGAAATTTAATAATAATATCAACATACAGCCCAATTAGAAAAAGGGCAACAGACACAAAAAGGCATTTCACCAAAGAATATATACAGATGGCAAATAAGCTCATGAAAAGACTTCAATATCCTTAGACAAAAGGGAAATGAAAAATAAACTCATAATGTGATATCACTATACACCTATTAGGTGACTAAAACAGAAAATAGTGACATCAAAATGCCAGACATGAGGCAGGGAAATCAGATCACTCAGACATTGTTGACGGGAATATAAAATGGCATAGCCACTCTGGAAAAACAGTTTGGAAGACTAAATAACTACATATGTAACTACTATACCAGCAGTTGCATCCCTGGTCATTTATTGTAGAGAAATGAAGACTTATTCACATGAAAATCTATACTCAATAGCTTATAGAAACTCTACTGATAATTAAGAAAAACTGGAAATAACCTAGCTGTTCTTCAACAAAGCAAGCAAATTGAAACATATCACAGCATGAAATACTACTTGGCAATATAAGGGAATATACTATTGATATACATAAAAACCTTGATGTATTTCTTGATGAATCACCAAGAAATTATACTCAGTGAAAACCAATATCCATAAGTTATACATAGCATGATTCCATTGGTATATCATCCTTGAAGTGAGAAAATTAATGAAAAACAAACCAGTGCTTTCAGTGTTTAAGGAAAGAAATAACTCACTTCCTGGGAAGGAACTGAGTATGGGGCAACATGATGGGCAGATGTTGATCAAAATGTTCTGTATACTGAGTAAATTAAGGCCAATATCCTGGTGTGACATTTATTGCATTGTTATCATTGGTTGAAACTCCATAAAGTATATGCAAGATTTCTCCATATTATTTTCACAACTGAAGCTGAATCTATAATCATATTAAAAATATGACAATTTAAAACTAGTGAGTTAAAATTGCATGCCTTGACAAATTGATGCCAAATTATAGAGCTAGTTTGGTAAAATATGATTCAATAAAGCAGAGGTAAAATTTAGCACCCTTTGGGTAAAATTGGATGCTCTTATTTGACCGGGAAAATATTTTTTAAAAAATGAGATGGCATTAGTTTGCTGGGCCTGCCATAACAAAGGGGCTTCCCTGATACTCAGTTACCAAAGAATTCACCTGCAATGCAGGAGACCCCAGTTTGATTCCTGGTTTGGGTAGATCCTCTGAAGAAGGGATAGGATACCCACTCCAATATTCTGGCCTGGAGAATTCCATGGACTGTATGGTCCATGGGGTCACAAACAGTCAGACACGGCTGAGTGACTTTCATTTTGGATGGCTTAACCAATAGAATCTTTTTGTTCTTTTTTTTATAGTCCTATAAGCTAGAAATCCAATATCAAAGTGTCAGCACATTTTGTTTCTTCCAAGACCTCTCTCTCTGACTTGCAGATGGCCTTCTTGTACAGATGAAGAATCAATAGTTAGAACCAGACATGGAACAATCGACTGGTTCTAAATTGGAAGAGGAGTACATCAAGGTTGTATATTGTCACCCTGCTTATTTAACTTATATGCAGAGTACATCATGCGAAATGCCAGGCTAAATGAAACACAAACTGGAATCAAGCCTGTCAGGAGAAGTATCAATAACTGCAGACATGCAGATGACACCACCCTTATGGTAGAAAGCAAAGAGGAACTGAGGAACCTCCTGATGAAAGTGAAAGAGGGGAGTGAAAAATGGCTTAAAACTCAATATTCAAAAAAGAAAGATCATGGCATCTTGTCCCATCACTTCATGGCAAATAGAGAAAGTATAGAAACAATGAGAGACTTTATTTTCTTGGGCTCCAAAATCACTGCAGATGATGACTGCAGCCATGAAATTAAAAGACGCTTGCTCCTTGGAAGAAAAGTTATGACCAACCTAGACAGCATATTAAAAAGTAGAGATGTTACTTTGTTGACAAAGGTCTGTCTCACCAAAGCTATGGTTTTTCCAGTATCATGTTTGGATGTGAGAATTGGACCATAAAGAAGGTTGAACACTGAAGAATTGATGCTTTTGAACTGTGGTGTTGGAGAAGACTCTTGAGAGTCCCTTGGACTGCAAGGAGATCCAACCCCTCGATCCTAAAGGAAATCAGTCCTGCCTGTTCATTGGAAAGACTGATGCTGAAGCTGAAGGTCCAATACTTTGGCCACCTGATGCGAAGAGCTGACTCATTAGAAAAGACCCTGAAACTGGGAAAGATTGAAGGCAGAAGGATAAGGGGACAACAGAGAGGGTGAGATTGTTGGATGGCATCACACACTCAACAGATATGAGTTTGAGCAAGCTCCAGAGATGGTAAAGGACAGGGAAGCCTGGTGTGCTGCAGTCCACGGGGTCTCAAAGAGGTGGACGAGACTAAGAGACTAAACAACAAGGAAGACCTCTTTCTTTGACTTTCATATGGCCTACTTCTTGCTGTGTGCTCTTTGTGTCACCCCTTTAGAATTGTCTGTGTCATAAACTCCTTTTCTTATATGAACACCAGTCTTATTGGACTAGGGCCCATCCATATGACATCATTTTACCTAATTTACTTCTTTAAAAATCCTATCTCCAAATACAATTACTTTTTTAGTTACTAGGGTTAAAAATTCAACATAAAATTGTTGGGAGTCGGAGGAAACACAATTCACTCCATAACTGAAACTGACATTTAGAAATGAAGAGATTCCAAATAAAAAATGTAGTCTCTATGTTATTTTGAGAGCACATAATTAGTTATGGCAGCAATTAGAAATACTTGAGAGACCCTGCTTCAAAATCACATGCACTCAAAAATTTATAACACTTATAATCACACACACACACACACACACACACACACACACACACACACTCATAATGTCCTCTTAAGTCTTTTACTAAATGCCTGGCCTTTGTGTCTTTAAAATTGTGATGGCTGGAATACAGCATCTTATAGGCTTCTAATGAAGTCAAGAGACAGAAACGAAGAGAAAAACTCTGAAAGGAGAAATATGAAGGCTCCATAAACAAGTAGTCTTCTTAACAATTTTGTAAGCAACACTTAATTGTCAAGAAGTGGCAGCTAGTTGGTGTGACATTTGTAGAGAGCACATAGTGTCTCTCTCTCAAAAGAGTTTAAAAACATTCTGTCAACAATGAATCAATCCATTATTTTAATCTTTCTTTATCTTTCTTTGTTTGATCAAGAGTTGAAATTTATCCCAGGCTCTGCCCTTTCAGTTTACCAAGTATACAGATTCAGTTTTCTGGTTTACTGAGAGCATTTCTATGAACATATAGATATGATGATCCTAATGTGAACCATTAAACCAGTTTGGCAAGAATGTCACTGCAGTTTGTGGATGCAAATATTTTGCTAAATAAGGAAAAAACCAATCCTTATCAGTATGAAAGTTGTACAAGGGAAAAAAAAAAAAGGTAAAAAGGTGTCAAGCATTTCCTTAAGTGCAAAGTGAAAATCTCAATTCTACATGATGCAAAATAGAGAAGAGACATGAAATATAAAGAAGCAGATGACAATTTCATTTTACATTAGGGCATAGAGGGAGCTTATCGAAAAAGGCCTGGGATTGTGGTTACATCCCTGTATCACACTGTTTCCTTGCCTAGTAAGTAATTTCCACGTCACTAAGTGAGCTGTCACTAATCAACTTATTAAAGGGCAAACAACCTGGAAAAAAAAATCACATGCCACTGCATTAGGTCATTTTATTTCAGAAAATAAAATGTTTATAAAGTGAATAACTTTTTTAATTTTTATTTTTACTTTATTTTGCTTTACAATACTGTATTGTATTGTAAAAAAAAAAAAAGGGAATAATTAACCAATATATGTATAACAGTGTTTTCATTTCCAGTATAACATTTGATTTTATCCTCATCAATATGTGAGGAAAATTTAAACAAAAATGTGTTTTCCAAACAGATTTATATTTGAATTTAACAGTTGGCCCTATTGTTTCCCAGCAGTGATATTGTCTTAGCAAGTATACAGGACACTGGTTGTCCAATCTAAGGAGATTAAATGGCCAGTTTAGCTCACACATACACACATACACACACACACACACAAAGAATTTTCAAGGTTCATTGAAATAACCCATGTTTCCTCTGATTTTATATTTTATAACTTTATAATCCTGTTTGTTTAATTTAGATTGTTCTTGCTCATATAGGACACTAGCAAATCAATAAAGCCTAAGGAGATAACAAATAAAAGTTAAAACAGAATTCTGCTTAGAAGCTACTAGGGTAACAAACAGGTGGAGCAAATCTATTTTTGTGTCTATGGCCACCCAGAAGAGATAATCTGTCATATAAATTATCTTTAAGACAAAGTAAATTTGTAAGCTATGGTTTCCAGAAAATGACAAAGTAATTTTCTTTAAAATAGTTTTAACATCTGCTTTTTTCCTCCTTCTTCTCAAGACATACTGGAGGTCATAAAATTAAAATGTATTGTTATAGTAATATGCCTTTTAGTAAAAATAACTCATAATCTTAAGCTCATACTTTGAATACTGAGTCAGTTTTTGGCTTTAAAATTAAGCAATGAGTGATTCGAATATATGTGGAAAACATCTCTCAATGTGTAGTTGAATGTCTGTTTTCACAGAAGGGAAAGAGAGAATTAAGCAGAAAAGTAGATCCTGAATCGCTATATATATATAATATACAGAAAAATATAGATATATGCCTGTTTTGGATAACATCAGATTAAGTTAATGTTTACCTTTGATGTACAGGTTTACCTTTAACAGTACATTTCAAAGCCTTGAAAAGCCAAGCTAGATTGAGAAAATCACAAGAATTCAAAGTATAAATTTTATACCATTTAGGAGGTAAATAACCTTCAATACAATTGGAATATGATATGATATGATAAAGAGTAATTAAATAGATAAATTCACAATTAAGACTGCATTATTATGTAAAAGTTGAAGCTCATTCAAAACATTTTTTAAGGAGGAGAACAAGCGGATGGGCATGGACTTTGTATCCAAAAAGAGATTCTAACTGACCTAAATTGTAAACTCTTCTTGATTTTGACCCTTACACAGCTGATAGCCTATTAAAGCAAAAAGCTCTTTATTTCTAAAATGTAGATAAAATCACCAATATTTATGTATCCTTGAGAAGACTACTGATTTTTTGGTCAGTAGTATTTACTAAAAGAGTCTATTACTACTACCGTTTCTTTATCACTACAAAGAAAAGTACATGGAATTTGTACTGAAAATATTTATAACTAATAGTGTTGATAAGAACAATACTACAAAACTTCCATTGTATGAAGACAACTAATCCTATTTATGCTGGATAGCTGCACTTATTCTTTGGTTGTAGTGATGGTATTTATAATTTTCCTCTCTCAAAGGTTTTATACTTACTGTCTTTAAGCTTCTTAAAAAATATTCTGAAAGTAAGGGATGAGTACATCTTTTTAAGTGCTTCCCATGTGGCTCAGTGGTAAAGAATCCACTTCAATGCAGAAGACCCCAGTTTGATCCCTGGGTTTAGAAGAGTCCCTGAAGAAGGAAATGACAACCCACTCCAGTATTCTTGCCTGCAAAATCCCATGGACAGAGGAGCTCGGCAGACTGTAGTCCATAGAGTCACAAAGAGTTGGACATCACTGAGCACACACACAAGGCCACTTGTTTCCTCAGTGGGCTCTTGGGAGTTTTGGGTGTACCCTCCAGGCTCTTTGAAACTAGCTCTTCTCTTTTTTTCATGATTAGGGTAAATGCAGAACTTTCTTTGCTGTGATTTACAGGGACTTTCAAAGAGTTGAGAAAGCATCTTCCTGACCATCTTTATTGAAGCGGGTTAAAAGACATCCTTCCAAATGTCACCTCTCTAGTGTATTATTTCTATCTTTTATTTTGTATGACACTTCCCAAACTGATATCTTTTGGGGGACAACAGATTGTTTCAGGGTTCCTCAAATTTTAAAACAAATATTAAAGTTGAATTCCAATTTGACAGTTATCTCAACAAAAATAAATTTGAGTATATATTGGCTCAACTTGATGACCTCCAAAGAAAAAATTCTAGGATGGGATATTAGAACTTGTGTTGAAGCAAAGTGAGTTCCCCAAAGAGATAACATTTAACATTCAATGTGTTGGTAAATGCCAGTATGTCTGATGCCTTTAAGTTGACATGATATAATGTCAAAATTACAATAGTTCTACACTTTTGTGGTTAAATTGAATTATTCTCTTAAACTGTGACAATTCCTGGATGACTGAAGAACATTTTTTTAAAAAAACAGGTAGAATGTGGTCCACTGGAGAAGGGAAGGACAAACCACCTCAGTATTCTTGCCTTGAGAAGCCCATGAATAGCATGAAAAGGCAAAATGATAGGATATGAAAGAGGAACTCCCCAAGTTGGTAGATGTCCAATATGCTACTGGAGATCAGTGGAGAAATAACTTCAGAAAGAATGAAAGGATGGAGCCAAAGCAAAAACAATACCCAGTTATGGATGTGACTGGGGATAGAAGCAAAGTCCAATGCTGTAAAGAGCAATATTGCATAGGAACCTGGAATGTTAGGTCCATGAATCAAGGCAAATTGGAAGTAGTCAAACAGGAGATGGCAAGAGTGAACATCGACATTCTAGGAATCAGTAAACTAAAATGTACTGGAATGGGTGAATTTAACTCAGATGATCACTGGATCTACTACTGTGGGCAGGAATCCCTTAGAGGAAATGGAGTAGCCATCATGGTCAACAAAAGAGTCTGAAATCCAGTACTTGGATGCAATCTCAACACCCGTGGTGGATTCATGTCAATGTATGGCAAAACCAATACAGAATTGTAAAGTAAAATAAAAAATAAATAAATTAAAAAAAAATAACAGAATGATCTCTACTTTTTTCCAAGGCAAACCATTCAATATCACAGTAATCCAAGTCTATGCCCCGACCCATAATGCTGAAGAAGCTGAAGTTGAACGGTTCCATGAAGACCTACAAGACCTTTTAGAAATAACGCCCCAAAAGTTGTCCTTTTCATTATAGGGGACTAGTAGAAAATCAAGAAACACTAGGGGTAACAGGCAAATTTGGCCTTGGAGTAAGAAAGGAAGCAGGGCAAAGGCTAATAGAGTTTTTCCAAGAGAACACACTGGTCCAGCAAACACCCTCTTCGAACAACATAAGAAAAGACTCTACACATGGACATCACCATGATCATCACCAAAATCAGATTGATTCTATTCTTTGCAGCCAAAGAGGGAGAAGCTCTATAGAGTCAACAAAAACAAGACTGGGAGCTGACTGTGGCTCAGATCACGAACTTCTTATTGCCAAATTCAGACTTAAATTGAAGAAAGTAGGGAAAACCATTAGAACATTCAGGTATGACCTAAATCAAATCCCTTATGATTATACAGTCGAAGTGAGGAATAGATTTAAGGGACTAGATCTGATAGATAGAGTGCCTGATGAACTATGGACAGAGATTCATGACATTATACAGAGACAGGGATCAAGATCATCCCCATGGAAAAGAAAAGAAAAAAAGCAAAATGGCTATCTAGGGAGGACATACAAATAGCTGTGAAAAGAAGAGAAACGAAAAGCAAAGAAGAAAAGGAAAGATATAAGGATCTGAATGCAGGATTCCAAAGAATAGCAAGGAGAGATAAGAAAGCCTTCCTCAGCGATTAATGCAAAGAAACAGAGGAAAACAAGAGAACAGGAAAGACTAGAGCTTTCTTCAAGAAAATTAGAGATACCAAGAGAACATTTCATGCAAAGATGGCCTCAATAAAGGACAAAAACGGTAGGGACCTAACAGAAGCAGAAGATATTTAGAATACACAGAAGAACCGTACAAAAAAAATCTTCACGACCCAGATAATCATGGTGGTGTGATCACTCACCTAGAGCCAGACATCCTGGAATGTAAAGTCAAGTGAACCCTAGAAAGCATCACTACAAACAAAGCTAGTGGAGGTGATGGAATTCCAGTTGAGTTATTTCAAATTCTGGAAGATAATGCTGTGAAAATGCCATACTCAATATGCCAGCAAATTTGGAAAATTCAGCAGTGGCCACCAGACTGGAAAATGTCAGTTTCCATTCCAATCCCAAAGAAAGGCAATGCCAAAGAATACACAAACTACCACACAATTGCACTCATCTCACATGCTAGTAAAGTAATGCTCAAAATTCTCCAAGCCAGGCTTCAGCAATACGTGAACTGTGAATTTCCAGATGTTCAAGCTGATTTTAGAAAAGGCAGAGGAACCAGAAATCAAATTGCCAACACCCTCCGGATCATGGGAAAAGGAAGAGAGTTCCAGAAAAAAACATCTATTTCTGCTTTATTGACTATGCCAAAGCGTTTGACTGTGAGGATCACAATAAACTCTGGAAAATTCTGAAAGAGATGGGAATACCAGACCACCTGACTTGTCTCTTGAGAAACCTGTATGTAGGTCAGGAAGCAACAGTTAGAACTGGACATGGAACAACAGACTGGTTCCAAGTAGGAAAAGGAGTATGTCAAGGCTGTATATTGTCACCCTGCTTATTTAACTTCTATGCAGAGTACATCATGAGAAACCCCGGGCCGGAAGAAGCACAAGCTGGAAACAAGATTGCCGGGAGAAATATCAATAACCTCAGATATGCAGATAATACAACCCTTATGGCAGAAAATGAAGAGGAACTAAAAATCCTCTTGATGAAAGTGAGAGAAGAGAGTGAAAAAGTTGGCTTAAAGCTCAACATTCAGAAAACTAAGATCATGGCATCTGGTCCCATCACCTCATGGGAAATAGATGGGGAAACAGTGGAAACAGTGTCAGAGTTTATTTTTGGGGGGCTCCAAAATCACTGCAGATGGTGATGGCAGCCATGAAATTAAAAGATGCTTACTCCTTGGAAGGAAAGTTATGACCAAACTTTGATGGCATATTCAAAACCAGAGACACTATTTTGCCAACAAAGATCCATAAAGTCAAGGCTATGGTTTTCTAGTAGTCATGTATGGATGTGAAATTTGGACTGTGAAGAAAGCTGAGTGTCGAAGAATTGATGCTTTTGAACTGTGGTGTTGGAAAAGACTCTTGAGAGCCCCTTGGACTGCAAGGAGATCCAACCAGTCCATTCTAAAGGAGATCAGTCCTGGTTGTTCATTGGAAGGACTGATGCTAAAGCTGAAACTCCAGTACTTTGGCCACCTCATGTGAAGAGTTGACTCATTGGAAGACTCTGATCCTTGGAGGGGTTGGGAGCAGGAGGAGTTGGGGACGACAGAGGATGAGATGGCTGGATGGCATCACCAACTCGATGGACATTAGTTTGAGTGAACTCTGGGGAGCTGGTGATGGACAGGGAGGCCTGGCGTGCTGCACTTCATGGGGTCGCAAAGAGTCAGACACGACTGAGAGACTGAACTGAACTGATGTGTCCCTTTAATCTTTAAATAACATGAGCTCCTTATTTGATAAAGTATACTGTTGCAAAGCAAGAAACTTTTAAATAAATATAAGATAATTTAAAAAATTTTAAGTCATACATTTTTTTGGCCTTAGTTTTTTTTTTTTTTTCCTTCTTTTTTTAATTTTAATTTTTACTTTATTTTACTTTACAACACTGTACTGGTTTTGCCATACATTGACATGAATCCACCACGGATGTACATGTGTTCCCAAATATGAACCCCCCTCCCTCCTCCCTCCCCATCTCTCTGGGTCATCCCCGTGCACCAGCCCCAAGCATCCTGTATCCTGCATCAGACATAGACTGTATTTTTTTTACATTGAAGGGCAAGTTATATGACAGAGGCTCAAAAGAATGAAAATTACTTAGTTATTACAGTCAAGGCAAGCCATGGCAGATATGAAGTCAGTATTAATAGAATGTTGAGCTTGAGGTATTTTGACAGTTACTGACATTATCAAATCATAAGTAGAGGTATTACCTGTATCCTGACTTTATACAAGCTAATATAACATAGTTCATTAGTACTAGTTATAATTTACTTTTTTTAAGAGTTGAAATCTTCTGCAGCCCCACAAGTATAAACAGGTGTCAGTTTTATTTCAGAAAGTGTTCCATTTTATTTGACTTAATATGATTAGTCTTCAAGTAAAATTCTAAGTTTTATAAAATTGTAATCACTCTCATTTAACCATGATCTCCAAATTATTTAACACATAAACTGCAGTTATTAAAAATAAAAAGAACTTATAACATCACCAATTTATATCTAGAAGTATATTTTCGTATCATGGAACATCTTGTGTCAGTAATTCAAATTTCTTCTATTTTAAGCAAAATACATTTGTTATTATAAATTAAAGGGCTTCCCTCATAGCTCAGTTGGTAAAGAATCTACCTGCAATGCAGGAGACCTGGGTTCAATTCCTGGGTCGGGAAGATCCCCTGGAGAAGGAAATGGCAACCCACTCCAGTATTCTTGCCTGGAGAATCCCATGGACAGAGGAGCCTGGTGGGCTACAGTCCATGGGGTTGCAAGAGTCGGACATGACTTAGCAACTTAACTACTACTACTATTATAAATTAATTCAGATCAGTAGATTGATAAATTTATAATAATTTTATTAAATTATCTAAAGGAAAAGTGTCTATGTAAGAAAATTTTTAAAAAGTATAATGTAGCATTATTTTCATCACAAATATAAGACACTGAAAATGTATCTTTTATATTTTCAATTATGTTCTTTATGAGTTATATTTTCTCTCATAAAAATCTCCAAATAACAAGTTGTGCTTAAAAGCTATTTCTAACATATTTAAGTTTTCATATTTCTACCATGTGAGTTTATTATTAATTTATATTTTAAAATTATGTGGTTAAATTTAGAACTAAATTAGATACTAAAGTATTAATTTCTGTATTTATATAAAAAATCTTAAAGGCAAACTTGGTGGTTTTAAAGATTCAGTTCAATTCAGTCACTTAGTAGTATCTGACTCTTTGCGACCACATGTACTGCAGCACACCAGGCTTCCCTGTCCATTGCCAAGTCCTGGAGTTTACTCAAACTCATGTCCATTGAGTTAGTGATGCCATCCAACCATCTTATCCTCTGTTGTCCCCTTCTCCTCCTGCCTTCAATCTTTCCCAGCATCAGGGTTTTTTCAAATGAGTCCGTTCTTCACATTAGTGGCCAAACTATTGGAGTTTCAGCTTCAGCATCAGTCCTTCCAATAAATATTCAGGACTGATTTCCTTTAGAATGGACTGGTTGGATCTCCTTGCAGTCCAAGTGACTCTCAAGAGTCTTCTCCAACACCACCGTTCAAAAGCATCAATTCTTCAGTGTTCAACCTTCTTTATGGTCCAATTCTCACATCCATACATGATACTGGAAAGACCATAGCTTTGGCTAGATGGACCTTTGTCAGCAAAGTAACATCTCTGCTTTTTAATATGCTGTCTAGATTGGTCATTACTTTTTTTTTTTTCCAAGGAGCAAGTGTCTTTTAATTTCATGGCTGCAGTCACCATCTGCAGTGATTTTGGACCCAACAAAATAAAGTCTGTCACTGTTTTCACTGTTTCCCCATCTATTTGCCAGGAAGTAATGGGGTCAGATGCCATCTTAGTTTTCATTTTTTAATAAATTAATTTTAATTAGAGGATAATTACAATATTGTAGCGATTTTTTGCCATCCATTGACATGAATCAGCCATGGGTGTACGTTTCCCCCATCCTGAGCCGTCCTCCCACTTCCCTTCCCATCCTTAATGTTGACTTTAAGCCAAATTTTTCACTCTCCTTTTTGACTTTCATCAAGAGGCTCTTTAGTTCTTCTTCACTTTCTGACATAAGGGTGGTGTCATCTGCATATCTGAGGTTATTGATATTTCTCCTGGCAATCTTGAGTCCAGCTTGTGCTTCTTCCAGCCCATCGTTTCTCATGATGTACTCTGCATAGAAGTTAAATAAACAGGGTGACAATATACAGCCTTGACATACTCCTTTTCCTATTTGGAACCAATCTGTTGTTCCATGTCCAGTTCTAACTGTTGCTACCTGACCTGCATACAAATTTCTCAAGAGGCAGGTCAGGTGGTCTGGTATTCCCATCTCTTCCAGAATTTTCCACAGTTTATTGTGATCCATACAGTCAAAGGCTTTGGCATAGTCAATAAAGCAGAAATAGATGTTTTTCTGGAACTCTTTTGCTTTTTCAATAATCCAACGGATGTTGGCAATTTGATTTCTGGTTCCTCTGCCTTTTCTAAATCCAGCTTGAACATCTGGGAATTCATGGTTTATCTGCTGTTGAAGCCTGGCTTGGAGAAATTTGAGCACTGCCTTATTAGTGTGTAAGATGAGTGCAATTGTGCAGTGGTTTGAACTTTCTTTGCTATTGCCTTTCTTTGGGATCGAAATGAAAACTGACCTTTTCCTGTCCTGTGGCCACTGCTTAGTTTTATAAATTTCTGGTATATTGAATGCAGCACTTTCACAGCATCATCTTTTAAAAACTAGCAAAACATTAAATTATTTTCTTCTGGTTATACAATCTGCAGAAATTTAAGCTCTCTCCATGGATATATTTGTTTTCAGTGAATATTTATAAGAATTTCTTTTCCATTAATTTTGTGTTGCATTTCACCTTAAAGAATCAGTTTTAGTTATTAGGAAATATAGAGATAAGTGTGCTCATTTAAAAAGAAGATAAAAATATTGTGGTCTGAAATTTTTCTCCTTTTTCCTAATAAACTGCTGTTTTCAATTAGTGACAGCTGGGCAAGGCAGGAATGTGATAGTCCTGTTTATCCTCCAACATGAGACTATAAAGTACCTTACTAGCTTCATATTACCCCATGGATTTTGCTGAGACAATTATTGAAATTTCAGTCAATTCCCCCTTTTATGGCACAGATAACAGTATAATTGTTAAAGTCTTACCTGGTGGTGAACTCTGTGGTGTACCAGTTGAGGGGGGAGGGGTGTGGATAGAACTAGTGGTGAAAGGCGTGAGGTACCTAAGACTTGTCAGGAAAATAGCACTTTCAACAGCAATAAAATCGGATAGTTGTAGGGGCAAGGGATGCTCTGCTGCTGCTGCTGCTGCTGCTGCTGCTGCTGCTGCTAAGTCGCTTCAGTCCTGTCCGACTCTGTGCGACCCCATACACGGAAGCCCACCAGGCTCCCCCGTCCATGGGATTCTCCAGGCAAGAACACTGGAGTGGGTTGCCATTTCCTTCTCCAATGCATGAAAGTGAAAAGTGAAAGTGAAGTCGCTCAGTCATGTCCAATTCTTAGCGACCCCATGGACTGCAGCCTACCAAGCTCCTCCATCCCTGGGATTTTCCAGGCAAGAGTACTGGAGTGGGGTGCCACTGCCTTCTCCAAGGGATGTTCTAGATAAATCAAATGAAAGGCTAAAAGTCATAAGTCATCAATTAAGAGCTAAGTGTGAACACAATAGTGCCTCTTTCATAGTATATTAAAAGACTTTTATAGCCACCAGCAAATGGGCAGAAAAAACATAGAATCAGATAGAGAATTTTTCCTAAAAAGTAGCAGAAACTAAGTGAGAAACTAAAATTCTCAACCCAGGCATGTCTGCTATACTAATCAGAGCTCTGATTAAGAAAGAACAGGAGCACTTGCCTACGGGTTGGGGGTTGATGAAACTAAGAATCTTAAATTATTACAATTCCTTCTATGCAGAGAGCTCCCTAAAGTGGTCCATGCTTCCATTTTAAGGTTCAGTGTTCCTCTCTGGCTTGTGGATGGTACAGACAGCCCTTCCCTGCCACACAACGGTGTGACCGAGTGAAAGTCGTTCGGTTGAGTCAAATGCTTTGCGATCCCCTGGACTGTAGCGTGACAGGCCTCTCTGTAATGGGGATTCTCCAGGCAAGAATACTGGAGAAGGTTGCCATTTCCTCCTCCAGGGGATCTTCCCAACCCAGGGATCGAACCCAGGTCTCTCTCACCGCAAGCAGATTCTTTACCATCTGAGCCACTAGGGAAGCCCCACACAAGTTAAACTTCCTGCCAATTTTCCCCTCAACTGACTCCTGGTTACTAGGTCAGTAATTAGGAACTGTACCCTGAAGGAGTTTCAGGAACTAGTAAACATATATATGGGTACCTTTGTGTACATATGTGTACTCTCCTTTTGGACATGCTAGCTCAAGAGAGGAAGGTGTAACATATGCTGTTTAAGAAAGAATTTAATGAGATGAGGGCAATCATCCCTTGAAATACAGGATTTAACACTTTGGAAAAACTCCACAGGGTGATCCAAAATGTGAAGATGATCCCAGAAACTCAGGAAGAGCAATGGCCCGTATAAAGGTAGAAATGAAATAACTGCCTGGGAAGCTCCTGGAAGAATTGAGCAAAAAACGACATGTAAGATGTTCTGTTACATGTTCCAGGAGATTTTACATTTGCTCATTATGTAGTGAGAAATATACAGCAGAGAGGAACCCTAGCACCTGGTGTTTGTTTTCTTATGGGTAGGGATTAATTGTAGCAGATGTCATTATTGAACTATACTCACTGATGCTGAATTTTGTCAAGAGCTTTTTCTGCATTTATTGAGATAGTCATATGATTGTTATCCTACATTTTGTCAATATGGTGTATCATATTCATTAATTTTCTTATGTTGAACCACTTTTGAATCCTAGCTTTATAGAGATGTAATGCTGTGAGGGATTGGGGCAGGAGGAGAAGGGGACGACAGAGGATGAGATGGCTGGATGGCATCACCGACTCGATGGACGTGAGTCTGAGTGAACTCCGGGAGTTGGTGATGGACAGGGAGGCCTGGCATGCTGCGATTCATGGGGTCACAGAGTTGGACACGACTGAGCGACTGAACTGAACTGAATTTAACTGAATTGCTCTATAAAATTGTAAAGTATTTAAAGTATATACCATGTAAAATTGACACATATATACATGCTGTGAAAAATTTTCCTTTTTATAAAATTGATGGATTACCAAAAGAGAAGACACCTCAGAGACCAAAAATCAGCTGATGTATTTCTGAAGTAAGGAATATAAAATTTACCAATAAGTAGATCTATTGTTTATATGTTCCCCTACTATCTTCCTTGAGCTTCATTTTTTTTAAACTTTTATTTAAGTCTTGTACTACAGGGTAATTGTTTTTCATGTTCATGTACTTTCTCCTAAATAAGATTCTAAGCTGGTTGTGGAACGACTCTGAAGGCTGACCATCTAGGTTTGTATTCCATTCTCCACTAGCTCTCAGCTGTGTGTGACTCTGAAGAAGCTGCTTAAACAGCTTGTGCTGTAGTTGAATTTAAAAAAAATCAAAAAATAATAAAATATTCCCTATAATTTATGCAGGCTATTTTTATTTGTATATTAAAGTACTTCAAGTTTTATATCATTATTAGTCAATACAGAGTCCAGCATGAAATGGGTTGGATACTTCATACCAATATTTTTCAATTAAATAAATGAATAATATGAATACTCATTAACAGGAATCTACATGAAAATATGAGTACTATATCTTACACATGATATAAACATAAAGACACATAAGACCATCACTGAATGAGAAAACAAACATATACTCCATTGTAGTTTATGCTGCCACATAATAGTTGCTCAAAAAATTTATGATACAGATTCATCTACGTGTCCTCCCTTGTTCTGAGAGGAACTTATAACTTGACCTGATCTTAAATGCTCCTGTGACCACATTTCCAGAGACTTATATGTTTTATAAAAACAAACTAAATTTTTTTTTTGACTAATTAAAAGGCTTGGAAGTTACTGAATCCTCTCAACATACTCTTCTAGAACAGACACCATCTCTTTTTAATTATCAGTGAAAAAAGGTTATTAAAATACTATATTTTTTACCTTTTTAATTACATGACTAATTTTGTGTATTTTTTAAAATGAAGACTTTGCACCTAACTACAAGGCTGTGGAAAATCCTTGCTCTCATAATATTAATGTGAAAATTCCATGATGCTATTCACCATGCATTCATTCTCAAATGAGGATTATCTATATTACTAGGTTTCATGGATCACTAGTGAATGCATGCAAAAAATAATGGATTAATAATGCAAAAAAAAAGGAAGTTGTATGAATTGTTTATTTTCCTCATTTCAAATCTACCTTCTCTAGTGGGGTTAAAAAAAAAAAAAAAAACTAAACGGGATAATACCACAGCCAATCTTATCTATGTTGAAGGTCATAGTCCATGATCATTACTGAGATTCACTTAAAATTTAATAATGCCTCTGGAGATACACGCTCATATGACTCTTATTCATCATACTAATACATGTGATTGTAGAACTAAGGGGTAAAAACAGCTTTTCTAACTATTTCTTAGGTTGCTAATTATGAAACACATTTTATTAATTCCCCAAAGCTAATGTCTCAAACAAATTTATGCATCACCAATTATTTCTGGGTGGAAAATTTCAGATGTATCCTGTTTACAAAATCATGTTTTGAATTCTTCATATTCTTAATATTCTTTTCACAAACTGTTGAGTAAACATTTTTCTTAAAATTTGAAAACTGGATTAAATATAGCACATTCTGACAGAACTGAATCAGGCTGTGCTTTTCATTATTTTTTGTAAGTTGAACTGTTCTGAATATTAGAAATTAAATTTCTAATATTCAGAATTAAATTACTAACAAAAAATTAAGTTCACTAAATTTATATCTTAATTATTTTCAGTTTAGATGCTCAGTCGTGTCCGACTCTGTTACCTCATGAACTGCAGCACGCCAGGCTTCTCTGTCCTTCACCAACTTCCAGAGCTTGCTCAAATTCATGTCTATTGACTTGGTGATGCCATCCAATCATCTTATCCTCCATCGTCTCCTCTGCTCCTGCCTTCAAGCTTTCCCAGCATTTGGGTCTTTTCAAATGAGTCAGTTCTTCGAGTCAGGTGGCCAAAGTATTGGAGCTTCAGCATCAGTCCTTCCAATGAATATTGAGGACTGATTTCCTTTAGGATTGACTGGTTTGATCTCCTAGCAAGGAAATTAATTATTTTAGACACTGACAATTTTCTCAATGGTTTCCCACGAGGGGCAGTGGTAAAGAATCTGCCTGACAATATAGGGGACTTGGGTTCAATACCTGGGTTGGGAAGATCCCCTAACATAGGAAATGGCAACCCACTCCAGTATTCTTTCTTGGATAATCCCATGGACAGAGGAGCCTGGCAGGCTACAGTCTATGGGGTCACAAAGAATTGGACGTGACTGAGTGATTGAACACAATTCTCTTAATATCTATGGATTATCTACTGTCATCACACATTCAATCTGATTGCCATTGTCTGGGTATAGCTGAGTTTACTGCTCTCACTAAGTTCCCTTACACACTTGTGAGGCAAAGGCTTTTTTTTTCTCCATGTGTTTTCATTTGTTACAGTTTGATGAATACAAAGATTTACCTTTATTTGCTGGAAGTACTAGGAATCTTCTTGCTTGTTCCTTCTTTGATTTACACATAACTTTCATGTACAATTGTTGCTTCAGGGCAATATAAAGCGAGTTTTTAGGTTTTTGTGTCTCTACTAAAGCATTAAGGATTTATTGAGATTCAGATCAATTAACTTCAGTGGAACTCTGCTTCCAACCACATCACAGTGCAAAATAGAGACTGTCCCTCAGCTAACTTATCAACAGAAACAAATGTGTGTTGCTGTACCCACTCTTTTGGTAATATATACTGTTCTGAACATCATTCTGTGCCGTGTCATGATTACAAAGCAGAATTTTTAACTCCATATGGCATGAAGTGAAATTTGTGAATCAATTTCTAGGTAGGTTGATAAGAAGTCCAGGGTCCCCAAGGAGGAGAGAGGGATCTGGGGCTTCTCGAAGAAGAGATAGGGGACTGGAATTATCAAGGAGGAGGAAAGGAAAAACATCTTTAATTTATTTATTTTTTCCCCTACATTCCTTAATCTTAGTCACATAAAATATTTCTTTCTTTAAGCCTGGAACTAATGATCATACAACAAAACACTCAGCTTAAACTCTGTAATAAGGATTCACTTCAGTCGCTCAGTCATGTCCAACTCTGCCACCCCGTGGACTGCAGGACGCCAGGCTTCCCTCTCCATCAACAACCCCCGGACCTTACTCAAACTCATGTCCATCAAGTAGGTGATGCCATCCAACCATCTCATCCTGTCATCACCTTCTCCTCCCACATTCATTCCTTCCAAGCTTCAGGGTCTTTCCCATTAATTCAGTTCTTCACATCAGGTGTCCAAAGTATTGGAATTTCAGCTTCAGCATCAGTCCTTCCAATGAATTTTCAGGACTGATTTCCTTTAGGATGGACTGGATAGATCTCCTTGCAGTCCAAGGGACTCTCAAGAGTCTTCCCCAACACCACAGTTCAAAGGCATCAATTCTTCAGCACTAAGATTTCTTCATAGTACAACTTTCACATCCACACATGACTACTGGAAAAAAAGCATAGCTTTGACTAAATGGACCTTGTTGGCAAAATAATGTCTCTGCCTTTTAATTTGCTATGTAATTGGTCATAGCTTTTCTTCCAAGGAGCAAGTGTCTTTTAATTTCATGGCTGCAATCACCATCTGCAGTGATTTTGGAGCCCCCAAAATAGTTTCTCACTGTTTCCATTGTTTTCCCATCTTTTTGCCATGAAGTGATGGGACCAGATGCCATGATTTTAGTTTTCTGAATGTTGAGCTTTAAGCCAACTTTTTCACTCTCCTTTTTCACTTTCATCAGAAGGCTCATTATTTCTTCTTCACTTTCTGCCATAAACGTGGTGTCATCTGCACATGTGAGGTTATTGATACTTCTCCCAGCAATCTTGATTCCAGCTTGTGCTTCATCCAGCCCTGCATTTCCCATGATGTACTCTGCATAGAAGTTAAATAAGCAGGGTGACAATATACAGCCTTGACTACTCCTTTCCCTACTTGGAAGTGGTCTGTTGTTCCATATCCAGTTCTAACTGTTGCTTCCTGACCTGTATACAGATTCCTCAAGAGGCAGGTCAGGTGGTCTGGTATTCCCATCTCTTGAGGAATTTTCCACATTTTTGTGTGATGTGCAAAGTCAAAGGCTTTGGCATAGTCAATAAAGCAGAAGTAGATATTTTTCTGGAACTCTTTGGCTTTTCTGATGATCCAACTGATGTTGGCAATCTGATCTCTGGCTCTTCTGCCTTGTCTAAATCCAGCTTGAACATCTGGAAGTTCATGGTTCATGTACTGTTCAAGCCTGGTGGAAAATTTAGAGCATTACTTTACTAGTGTGTTTGATGAGTGCAATTGTGCATTGGTTTGAGCATTCACTGGCATTGCCTTTCTTTGGGATTGGAATGGAAACTGACATTTCCAGTCCTGTGGCCGCTGCTGAATTTTCCAAATTTGCTGGCATATTGAGTATACCTTTCACAGCATCATCTTTTAGGATTTGAAATAGCTCAACTGGAATTCCATCACCTCCACTAGCTTTGTTCATAGTGATGCTTCCTAAGGCCCACTTGACTTCACATTCCAGAATGTCTGGCTCTAGGTGAGTGATCACACCATCGTGATTATCTGGGTCATGAAGATCTTTTTTTTTATAGTTCTTCTGTGTGTTCTTGCCACCTCTTCTTAATATCTTCTGCTTCTATTAGGTCCATACCATTTCTGTCATTTATTGTGCCCATCTTAGCATCAAATGTTCCCTTGGTATCTCTATTTTTCTTGAAGAAATATCTAGTTCTTCCCATTCTTTTATTTTCCTCTAATTTCTTTGCATTGATCACTGAGGAAGGCTTTCTTATCTCTCCTTACTATTCTTTGGAACTCTACATTCAAATGGGTATATCTTTCCTTTTTCCTTTTCCTTTCACTTTTTTTTTTTTCTTTTCTCGCCTGTTGTAAGGCCTCCTCAGACAACCATTTGACCTTTTTGCATTTCTTTTTCTTGTGGATGGTCTTGATCACTGCCTCTCGCACAATATCACAAACCTCCACCCATAGTTCTTCAGGCACCCTATCAGATCTAATCCCTTGAATTTATTTGTCACTTCCACTGTATAATCATAAGGGATTTGATTTAGGTCATACCTGAATGGTCTAGTGTTTTTCCCTACTTTCTTGAATTTGAGTCTGAATTTGGCAACAAGGTGTTCATGATCTGACCCACAGTTAGCTCCTGGTCTTGTTTTTGCTAACTGTTTATACAACAAGAAGTTTTATAACTTCTTGCATCTTTGTCTGCAAAAAGTAAAAGTAAGTAAGTGTTAGTTGCCCAGTCGTGCCCAATTCTTTGCACCCCCATGGACTGCAGCCCACCAGGCTCTTCTGTCCATGAGATTTTCCAGGCAAGGATACTGGATTGGGTTGTCATTTCCTTCTCCAGGGGATCTTCCAGACCCAGGGATCGAACCCAGGTCTCCTGCACTGCAGGCAGATTCTTTACCGAGTGAGCTAAAAGGGAAGCCCAAATAATATAATAAATCTGATTTTGGTATTGACCAAATGGTGATGTCCATGTGTAGAGTCTTGTCTTGTGTTGTTGGAAGAGGGTGTTTGCTATGGCCAGTGTGTTATCTTGGCAAAACTCTGTTAGCCTTCGCCTGCTTCAGTTTGTACACCAAGGCCAAATTTGCCTGTTACTCCAGGGTTTTCTTGACTTTATACTTTTGCATTCCAGTCCACTATAATGAAAAGAATATCTCTTTGAGGTATTAGTTCTAGAAGGTCTTGTAGGTCTTCATAGAATCATTCAACTTCAGCTTCATCAGCCTTACTGGTCAGGGCATAGACTTGGATTACTGTGATATTGAATGGTTTGCCTTGGAAACAGAGATCATTCTGTCATTTTTGAGATTGCATCCAAGTACTGCATTTTGGACTCTAAGGATTATATAAAAACAATGTATCCTGCTTGAGGACAGTTTTTCCTTCCTGAAAACCTTCTGACTAATACTGTTATTTTAAAATGTATATTATGAGGGTGATTCTGGTAAGATCTTTCTATTATTAAACTTTAATCCTGTATCTTAAAATGTATATTGTAGGGTGGGTCTGGTAAGATCTTTACAACTTTGAGACATTCTTTTGATTTATTTTAATAACTAATTAAAAAAGTATATGGCTCCCGTGCTAAGGTTAGTGTTGGGGGCACCCTCCATCCCCCTTCTGATGTCTATTTCAGAAGCTTTCTCTGTCCCATTTCATTGTAATAAAACTTCTGCCACAGAAGAGCCCTGAGTGATCAAGCCTGGTGTCTGGTCCTGAAGCTAAATCTTTCTTCTTTGGAGATCACAAATTCAACATCATTCACCGTACACTATCATTTGGTTTAATTCTCAGCTGAAAATGTGTGCTACATTGTGAGGAAATATGCAGCTTCCTAAAGAACTATGAAACACCACTGACTCAGTGTCCTATACTCTCCAGGTATTTTGTGAGTATCAAATAGTAGAAAGAGAGAGAGAGAAAGGCAATTTGTGCTCCAGCAGTCCTTACATGCCTTATTTATCATTGGGTAAGGCAAAGCAAAGACAGATGAAAGATCAAGGACAGGAAATATGTGAAGTGTTCAAGTGTATTGTGTGATCAGTATATGCTGTAAAAAGTCAAAAAAGAAAAAAAATTAACATTATCACACTTGTAGAAGCAGTCCATCTCTATGTAAGTTTAAAATAGGGACACTGATCAAAGGATTTTATTTTAAAAGCCATAGGGGCTTTAGGAACCATCAGGAGGGACATATGAGACAGTCTAGGGATTGGGGAGCTACCTTAAAAAGGTGTGTCTTAACTTGGTTTGAAACCTAGCAGACCTATGTAGAGGCCTTCCTGGTGAAAGGATCTCCAGTGAGTCACCTGCTTGTGGTAATTAGAGGAAAAAAGAAAAACAAAAAACCTGTGACCGTATACTATGACTTCCAAGACCTTCCATGAGTAAAGAAAGAAACAAACAAGCTGTAACAGCTATCTTTAGAAAAGCTAATAGATGCAGAAACAAAGACAGGACAGTCAGGACTCTAAACCAATCAGTTCAGTTCAGTTCAGTTGCTCAGTCATGTCCGACTCTTTGCGATCTCATGAATTACAGCATGCCTGGCCTCCCTGTCCATCACCATCTCCTGGAGTTCACTCAGACTCACGTCCATCGAGTCCGTGATGCCATACAGCCATCTCATCCTCAGTCTTCCCCTTTTCCTCCTGCCCCCAATCCTTGCCAGCATCACAGTCTTTTCCAATGAGTCAACTTTTCACATGAGGTGGCCAAAGTACTGGAGCTTCAGCTTTAGCATCATTTCTTCCAAAGAAATCCCAGGGTTGATTCTTCTTCAGAATGGACTGGTTGGATTTCCTTGCAGTCCAAGGGACTCTCAAGAGTCTTCTCCAACACCACACTTCAAAAGCATCAATTCTTCGGCACTCAGCCTTCTTCACAATCCAACTCTCACATCCATACATACATGACCACAGGAAAAACCATAGCCTTGACCTTAGTCGGCAAAGTAATGTCTCTGCTTTTGAATATGCTATCTAGGTTGGTCATAACTTTTCTTCCAAGGAGTAAGCGTCTTTTAATTTCATGGCTGCAATCATCATCTGCAGTGATTTTGGAGCCCAAAAAATAAAGGCTGATACTGTTTCTACTGTTTCCCCATCTATTTCCCATGAAGTGATGGGACCGGATGCCATGATCTTCGTTTTCTGAATGTTGAGCCAACTTGTTCACTCTCTTCTTTCACTTTCATCAAGAGGCTTTTTAGCTCCTCTTTACTTTCTGCCATAAGGGTGGTGTCATCTGCATATCTGAGGTTATTGATATTTCTCCCGGCAATCTTGATCCCAGCTTGTGTTTCTTCCAGTCCAGCGTTTCTCATGATGTACTCTGCATATAAGTTAAATAAGCAGGGTGACAATATATAGCCTTGACGTACTCCTTTTCCTATTTGGAACCAGTCTGTTGTTCCATGTCCAGTTCTAACTGTTGCTTCCTGACCTGCATACAGATTTCTCAAGAGGCAGGTTAGGTGGTCTGGTATTCCCATCTCTTTCAGAATTTTCCACAGTTTATTGTGATCCACACAGTCAAAGGCTTTGGCATAGTCAATAAAACAGAAACAGATATTTTTCTGGAACTCTCTTGCTTTTCCCATGATCCAGCGGATGATGGCCATTTGATTTCTGGTTCCTCTGCCTTTTCTAAAACCAGCTTGAACATCAATAACTATAACTTAAACCCACCTCACAGACTCCCAGTTCCGTCTCAAAGGTAAAGTCTAATGCACATTTCTCAGTTGTTTTTCAGAAACCAGATCCCAATCAGATGGAGAGTGATGACCATAAGCACTTGGAGCACTTAGACCACAGACCAGTTGGACCCTGAACATTGATAATTTATCCCTGGTGGCATATCTAGTTACTTCAAATTCATCACTCAGAGAACTGTGCAACAGCTCATCACATTTCCCAGAATACTCTCCCTCACCTTGCCATCACAGTCCCTTCCCTGAAAGCACTCAGAAAGTTCAGGTCTTTTGAGCATTAGCCGCACTGTATTCTTTGTTTGGAACCTTGCAATAAATGTAGTACTTTCCTCCAAAAAGTACAGCATATTGGCTTGGCTGCACATCATGTCACTGGACCCAAGTTTGGTTCAGTAACAGGTTTTCCCCCAAGAATGGACCAGAGACAAAGACTTATGTACAGGCAGGCTTTTTAGGTGATCCCAGAGAGCACAAGTGAGAAAATATTCAGAGTGAGAAAGGGACAAAGGAAAACCCAATAAAGTCTTCATTATCAAGGCGCTTACCACAAGGATAAGGTGCTTGTTCAAAAGGATGCTGCAAATATTGAATGAATATTTAAAATTGTAAAAGAAAAAAGTAAGAAGGAATTTTACTTTTATCTATTGAATTATTTCAAGTAGTTTTTCTGTTGGTTGTGAAAACATGGTTTGACATATATTCTTTCCTCATTGTTTCATATTTGATCAACTAAATAAGACAGAAAATGAGATTGGGAATATCTGAAGGAGAAATAGTGATTAGCCTGAGAGATGTATGATACAGCATTTAAAAGCATAAACTTTGAAGTTACACAAACTTTGTTTTGAAACTGATTATATATATACTTATCAATGGGGCCATTGGAAATACAGTTTCCTCATTTGCAAAATAAATATATTATCACAAATTGTGTAGTGTTATTATTGTGTTAATTAAATGATATGATATACATAAATATTTTAAACCAATCTGATTCATAGTAAATATTCCTGCTTGATTTTACTGCTTCAAGAGATAAAATGTGCCTTAGTCAGAGAAAAGAACTGCAACAGTTGAAAAATAGTTTGCACACTGATCTCTTAGATTTAGTCTAGCTAATTTACATTTTTAAAGTATTCTATGTGTTCCTATTGAATAAAAATGAGATATTCATTTTCCTAATTTGAATACCAAGATTTTTAGTTATGTGTAGACCTCTTCATATATACACTACATCCAAACTTGGTGCATAGTTTATTTCCTAGAGTTATATCAGAAATTGAAGTATAATACGACCCTATTTTGTGATATTTCTGCATTAATTAGATCATCATCTAAAGAAAAAAAGAAAAACAAGAGTGCCACTCTTTCATTATTTCTAATTCTGTTTTATTTAAAAACAATTTCCACCATACTCTTTGGGATTCTATGGCAGTATATTAACTCCAAAAAGACTATTGCTGCTGCTGCTGCTGCTCCTAAGTCACTTCAGTCGTGTCCGACTCTGTGCGACCCCATAGACAGCAGCCCACCAACCCTCAATGTCCCTGGGATTCTCCAGGCAAGAACACTGGAGTGGAGTGACATTTCCTTCTCCAATGCATGAAGGTGAAAAGTGAAAGTGAAGTTGTTCAGTCGTGTCCTACTCTTTGTGATCCCATGGACTGCAGCCTACCAGGCTCCTCTGTTCATGGGATTTTCCAGGCAAGAGTACTGGAGTGGTTTGCCATTGCCTTCTCCAAAAAAGACTATTCAGTTCAGTCACTCAGTAGTGTCCAACTCTTTGCAACCCCATGAATTGCAGCACGCCAGGCCTCCCTGTCCATCACCAACTCCCGGAGTTCACTCAGACTCACATCCATCGAGTCAGTGATGCCATCCAGCCATCTCATCCTCTATCGTATTACTATCTTCTAAATCAGAAGTTGACAAACTACAGCTCACTGACCAAATCTAGCTTTCTTTTTTGTTAATAAAGTTGTATTGGAACACAGTAATATTCATTTATTTAGATGACCTCATAAATCATCAAATGCAATGCCTTTCGATCTGCCAATGAAAAAAATAATATCAAGCAGGTTAGAACATTCACTCAAAGTTACAGGGCAAGTTAGTGACAGAACATAAGACCTAGTGCCCAGTTTCCTCTTTGATATTTCAATGCATTCCAATTTGAAAGTAAGTTTACCCTTTTAATTAATGGGGATGACATATACAACCTATGGTTCCTCAGAACTTTGAGCTAATTTATAAAAAGTAAAGCCTGCTTTTCTTCATGCAGTTTTGTCAAATATTAATAAAATAAAAAGTGAAATGTGTTGAAAATACTAGATTATGCTCTCCTTGTTTGGGCAATCTCCCTCCAAAAATAACAAAATATACATAAAGGCATACATCTGTATAGCTGATAGCAAAATCAATAGAGAAGCAATATCATATTGCATAAAAATGTGGGGATTTGAATGAAATTTCTAATATTTATAAATTATAAGACATTTATTTTAATCTTTCAAATTCACTTAGCCCTTAGATTTTAATATAAAAATGAAATGAAATAATCTGAAGCTATAAACAGAAAAACAAAAGTGATCAAAGAGTATCATCAAGGAAACTAATGTGACTATTTACTAAAATCTCACAATATGTATCTGCAGAACTTGTGGCAATTCTAGAAACAGAGGTCTTTGACCCATTCTGCCTTTAGCTCAGCAGCTTTTGCAGAAAGGCATTCCTTTCCATATACCTCAAGCTCTTCAAAGAACTATTAGAGAGTAAATGAAAGCAGTAGCTATATCATGTAGATAAGTAATATGCTTGGACATTTACTGCCTAAAGGCATAACATGAGAGAGAGGAGCACTATACTGACCACTGGTATATCTTAACAACTATTTTGTTGTTGTTCAGTCACTAAGTCGTGTCTGACTCTGTGTGACCCCATCGGCTACAGCCAGGCTCCTCTGTCCTCCACTATCTTGAGTTTGCTCAAATTCATGTCCATTGGAAAAAAAAAAAAAATCTGCATTCTAGTGCCACATTGTACTCTCCAGGTGGAGATGGATAAATGTGTAAAGTAACCATTTCCCTAATGACACCATCATAAAATGACACATTAAGGTTTGCTAGTTAGTGGCTAAAACTGATTAAAAAAAATTAATTTTCCTGCTTTGGTCTTGTTATCTGGGCACCAGGAATGTAGCATATTAATCAAGGTTTATCATAGATTTTAAAATGAACACACTGGCAAAAATGGACATAGATGTACTGCACGTACACACACATGCCATTGCATTAATATGATGGGACGTCAATTATAAAATGATGTAGATTATCATTCTTTCCCTTTAGTAGAATTTCAATAAGTCAAATAAACAGAAATGAAGTTTATTAAATCAGAGATAAGAAAATTGATTACTTGATTGTCCATTCCACTCTATGGATGCACTTAAAGACCTGGAAGACATACATGTATGAAGGGTTGTGGAATCCATTTAACAGATAGTACCACCTATGGAAATGGCAATCCACGCCAGCACTCTTGCCTGGAAAATCCCGTGGATGGAGCAGCCTGATAGGCTACAGTCCATGGGGTCGCAAAAAGTCAGACACGACTGAGCGACTTCACTTCACTCACCACCTATTGTGAGCGACTTCACTTCACTCACTTCATACATTATCACTGGAGAAGAAAATGGCAACCCACTCCAGTATTCTTGCCTGGAGAACTCCATAGACAGAGGAGCCTGGCAGGCTGCGGTCGATGGGGTCGCAGAGAGTCAGACACAACTGAAGTGACTGAGCACGAGCACCACCTATTGTGGGAAGGAAGATAAAATATTCTGATCTGGTTTTACATCCCTAATCAGTTAGTGCCAACATTAATACTTTGGTCTCTTCCAGGTCTGTACAAAAGTTACAACAAATCTGAAACCAGTGTGAGAGTTTATTCACAGTTTGCCTCTCATTTTATCAAAGCCATTGAACTCAGTTTACATGAAGGAATTCTAGAGGGGTTCTCCATGGACTTCTGCAAGTGATCACCAAAGATGCTATCCCTATGGGTGGACCAACTATGACTAGCACATATGTGAAATGAAGAGAAACTAATGGCTTTGTAGTGTAAACACCTACTATAAGATATATTTTGACTTAAGAGATAATCAAAGATGCAATTCTGATATAGCTAAAATTTCAAAATATAAAAATGCAATTAATCATCTTTCTTGGAAAGAAAAACATGCATTTGGAGAGTTGAAACCATCACAAATGCTAACCAAAGGCTTTAAATACTATTTATCAGGTAGAGACATCTGTACTTTATAAAGTGAACTTGTACATGCTTTAAGACACACTATGAGTATTTATAGTGAAAGGTATAATAAGAAGGGGTAGTGCATTAATCAAGAATATTTTATCATCTAAATGCCCCCATGACAGACAGCATAACACTGTAAGTACATATTATACACTCCAAGCTGTTTCAACAGTAATAGAATACTTCTGCACTGAATTCTTCAGTGAGTAATAAATGTTATAAACTTTACAGAGTATCAAAATAATCTGCAGGATGTCTGTCCATTATAATGGAGTTTTAAAATTTTTCTATTTACACTTTATATTTTATGAGCAGAGAGCTCTGCAAGCCAAGTGAGTTACCAACCATTTATATCTCTGATAATCTTAATATTAGAATAATAAATGCAACCCAGCATGACTGATGATTATGCAATAAGGAGATTAGTTCACCATTGTACTGACAGATAATTTTGTTCCCATTATGCCTAAGGTCTCATTTTAAACAATTATTATCTTGTAAGTTGGTCCTCAGATTCTTTTAAAGGAAGAAAAGAGTATTAGACAAGTTCTTTAGATTTACTCAGGCAACAATATGTAATATCATTGCTAGAATGAGAACTTGAAAGGTAACATTTTAAGATAAACATTAAATTTTTCTTCAGGATATACTTTCATATTGCGTTCTTATGTTAATCCTATCTTTATTTAAAATCAGTCACTGATGTCAGAAGAGACATTCAAGTACCGTTCCTCTTTCTTCTTATTTATGTTAAAATTGATGTAAAAAAGAAAGTCTTCATTGGGATTGGGGTTTGGAGAGAGAATAAATAATTTTTCTCAGAACTGTAATTTCTTAAGTTTTTCTCTTGTATTACAGAAATATAAGTAGACACTTATTCTGTTATCAGTAGTATGACATAATAAAAAGTGGTTACCTATATTTGGTTTGGTCTTATGTTTAAGAGACAAAAGAACTCTAGTACTCTGAGATGGCACAGTTAATACTTCTCCAAAATACTGTGTGCTCTAGCTGTTATCTTTATTCTGCTACCTACTGTAGGATAAAGATACAACTAGAGGACAAAGGGTAAAAGAAGACCACATTAGAAAGGAAGCTGACTTGGTGTTTGGGGTGAAAATATCACCTGTTTTCATTACTCTCTCTTCTTTTTAAGAGAATTTAAGTTTCAGCAGGCCAACATGAACTGTTGTATCGAGACAATGTGATATTATTCTATACAGTGTCTATCAGTCAGAAATAGAAACTGTTTCTGATATCATTTTTAAATACAAAGATGCAGTGGACAAAGAAGATGAGAGGCAAGAAGAAGTTTGAGGTTGGAGTTTAAATCGAAATAATTGTTTTATCTACTTAATGATGTGTGTGCTGTCACTTCAGTCGTGTCCAACTCTATGCATCCATATGGACTGTAGCCCACCAGGCTCCTCTTTCCATAGGATTCTCCAGACAAGAATACTGGAGTGGGTTGCCATGCCCTCCTCCATGTGATCTTCCCAACCCAGGAACTGAACACATGTGTCTTATTTCTCTTGCATTGGCAGGTAGGTTCTTTACCACCAGTGCCACCTGGTAAACCCCCTTTAATGGTATTAGAATTCAATTCAGTATCATGTGATTTTGTGAGGTCCAAATATCTAAATGGTTGGTTCTTGATTACATATTTTACTAAGTTTTTCTGGATTGCATAAACCAATCCATTATATGGATTTTTTTTAAGCAATGCTACAATTTAATAAATTTTATTTATTATACATCTCTTGCTTTTCATAGACAACTATTGAAAGAGTTTCAAATGTATTGAGAAACCAGAGAGAAAAATCCTTTGGTGGTTATTTAAATCTCTGGGGTCTCCAAAATACTCTAAAAATATTATAAATCAATTTCCTTTGATCTCCATATTTTTGAGTTACTATGGCTTTATCAGTGGGTGATTATGATGGCTTTTAAAAATACAGTTAGCTTCTAATTTTGCTTCAGACCAACCTAATATCTCCACAGAAAAACAGAATAAACTGAAATATACACAGTTCTGTATTCAGAACCAAATTTATATAGGGTCATTAGAGAAAGACGTTGTTTAAATTGTAGCTGGATGCTACTGACATAATTTTGCATAAATCACTAGTAGCGCCCAGCTACAACTTAAACAACATCTTTCTCTGATAACCCTATATAAACTTGATTCTTCCTTCTTAATATCTAAAAGGATAGAACTCTACTTATTTATGGTGCTTACCATAATTTATACTCATATATGTGATTATATTCATGTTTGTATATACCTGTATACTTATTTATATTTGCTTCATATCTGTATTTATTTTTTAATATAAATTTATTTATTTTAATTGGAGGTTAATTACTTTACAATATTGTATTGGTTTTGCCATACATCAACGTGAATTCGCCACAGGTATACACGTTTTCCCCATCCTGAAGCCCTCACCCACATCCTTCCCTTTACCATCCCTCTGGGTCATCTCAGTGCACCAGCCCCAAACATCCAGTATCATACATGGAACCTGGACCTGCGACTCGTTTCATATATGATATTATACATGTTTCAATGCCATTCTCCCAAATCATTCCACACTCACCCTCTCCCACAGAGTCCAAAAGACTGTTGTATACATTTGTGTCTCTTTTGCTGTCTCGCATACAGGGTTATCGTTACCATCTTTCTAAATTCCATATATATGTGTTAGCATAATAATAATATAATATAATATAATCCATTTTGAGTTTATGTTTTGTGTATGGTGTTACAAAGTGTTCTAGTTTCATTCTTTTACAAGTGGTTGACCAGTTTTCCCAGCACCACTTGTTAAAGAGATTGTCTTTTTTTTTTTCTTAAACAGCATGTTTTTATTTCAAGTCAGTATATTACAATTAACTTTACATACCAAAATATCACTTTTGCTTGTCTTTAATCCATTGTATATTCTTTCCTCCTTTGTCAAAGAAGGTGTCCATAGGTGCATGGATTTATCTCTGGGCTTTCTATTTTGTCCCAGTGATCTATATTTCTGTCTTTGTGCCAGTACCATATTGTCTTGATGACTGTGGCTTTGTAGTAGAGCCTGAAGTCAGGCAGGTTGATTCCTCCAATTCCATTCTTCTTTCTCAAGATGCTTTGCCTATTCGAGGTTTTTTTGTATTTCCATACAAATTGTGAAATTATTTGTTCTACCTCTGTGAAAAATATTGTTGGTAGCTTGATAGGGATTGCATTGAAGCTATAAATTGCTTTGGGTAGTATACTCATTTTCACTATATTGATTCTTCCAATCCACGATAATGATATATTTCTCCATTTATTAGTGTCCTCTTTGATTTCTTTTACCAGTGTTTTATAGTTTTCTATATATAGGTCTTTAGTTTCTTTAGGTAGATATATTCCAAAGTATTTTATTCTTTTCATTGCAATGGAATTATTTCCTTAATTTCTCTTTCTATTTTCTCATTATTAGTGTATAGAAATGCAAGGGATTTCTGTGTGTTGATTTTGTATCCTGCAACTTTACTATATTCATTGATTAGCTCTAATAATTTTCTGGTGGAGTCTTTAGGGTTTTCTATGTAGAGGATCATGTCATCTGCAAACAGTGAGAGTTTTACTTCTTTTTGAGTTTGGATTCCTTTTATTTCTTTTTCTGCTCTGATTGATCTGGCCAAAACTTCAAAACTATGTTGAATCATAATGGTAAAAGTGGGCATCCTTGTCTTTTTCCTGACTTTAGGGGAAATGCTTTCAATTTTTCACCATTGAGGATAATGTTTGCTGTGGGTTTGTCATATATAGCTTTTATTATGTTGAGGTATGTTCCTTCTATTCCTGCTTTCTGGAGAGTTTTTATCATAAATGGATGTTGAATTTTGTCAAAGGCTTTCTCTGCATCTATTGAGATAATCATATGGCTTTTATTTTTCAGTTTGTTAATGTGGTGTATTACATTGATTGATTTGTGGATATTGAAGAACACTTGTATCACTGGGATAAAGCCCACTTGGTCATGGTGTATGATCTTTTTAATGTGTTGTTGGATTCTGATTGCTAGAATTTTGTTAAGGAATTTTGCATCTATGTTCATCAATGATATTGGCCTGTAGTTGTGACATTTTTGTCAGGTTTTGGTATTAGGGTGATGGTGGTCTCATAGAATGAGTTTGGAAGTTTACTTTCCTCTGCATTTTCTGGAAGAGTTTGAGTAGGATAAATGTTAGCTCTTCTCTAAATTTTTGGTAGAATTCAGCTGTGAAGCTGTCTGGACCTGGGCTTTTGTTTGCTGGAAGATTTTTGATTACAGTTTCAATTTCCGTGCTTGTAATGGGTCTGTTAAGATTTTCTATTTCTTCCTGGTTTAGTTTTGGAAAGTTGTACTTTTCTAAGAATTTGTCCATTTCTTCCACGTTGTCCATTTTATTGGCATATAATTGCTGATAGTAGTCTCTTATGATCCTTTGTATTTCTGCGTTGTCTCTTGTGATCTCTCCATTTTCATTTCTAATTTTATAGATTTTATTTTTCTCCCTTTGTTTCTTGATGAGTCTGGCTAATGGTTTGTCAATTTTATTTATCCTTTCAAAGAACCAGCTTTTGGCTTTGTTGATTTTTGCTATGGTCTCTTTTGTTTCTTTTGCATTTATTTCTGCCCAAATTTTAAGATTTCTTTCCTTCTACTAACTCTGGGGTTCTCCATTTCTTCCTTTTCTAGTTTCTTTAGGTGTAGAGTTAGGTTATTTATTTGACTTTTTTCTTGTATCTTGAGGTATGCCTGTATTGCTATGAACTTTCCCCTTAGCACTGCTTTTAGTGTCCCATAGGTTTTGGGTTGTTGTGTTTTCATTTTCATTCATTTCTATGCATATTTTGATTTCCTTTTTGATTTCTTCTGTGATTTGTTGGTTATTCAGCAGTTTGTCATTCAGCCTCCATATGTTGGAATTTTTAATAGTTTTTCTCCTGTAATTGAGATCTAATCTTAATGCATTATGGTCAGAAAAGATGCTTGGAATGATTTTTTTTTTTTTTTCAATTTACCAAGGCTAGATTTATGGCCCAGGATGTGATCTATCATGGAGAAGCTTCCGTGTGCGCTTGAGAGAAAGGTAGAATTCATTGTTTTGGGGTGAAATGTCCTACAGAGATCAATTAGGGCTAACTGGTCTATTGTGTCATTTAAAGTTGGTGTTTCCTTGTTAATTTTCTGTTTAGTTGATCTATGCATAGGTGTGAGCGGGGTATTAAAGTCTCCCACTATTATTGTGTTATTGTTAATTTTCCCTTTCATACTCATTCACATTTGTCTTACATATGTGGTGCTCTTATCTTCAGTGCATATATATTTATAATTGTTATATCTTCCTCTTGGATTGATCCTTTGATTATTATGTAGTGGCCTTCTTTATCTCTTTTCACAGCCTTTGTTTTAAAGTCTATTTTATCTGATATGAGTATTGCTACCCCTGCATTCTTTTGGTCTCTATTTGCATGGAATATCTTTTTCTAGCCCTTCACTTTCAGTCTGTATGTGTCCATTGTTTTGAGGTGAGTCTCTTGTAGACAACATATACAGGGGTCTTGTTTTTGTATCCATTCAGCCAGTCTTTGTCTTTTGGTTGGGGCATTCAACCCATTAACATTTAAGGTAATTATTGATAAGTATGATCCCATTGCCATTTACTTTATTGTTTGGATTTGAGTTTATATGCCCTTTTTGTGTTTCCTGTCTAGAGAATATCCTTTATCATTTGTTGGTGAGCTAGTTTGGTGATGTGAATTCTCTTAGCTTTTGCTTGTCTGTAAAGCTTTTGATTTCTCCTTCATATTTGAATGAGATCCTTGCTGGGTACAGTAATCTGGGCTGTAGGTTATTTTCTTTCATCATTTTAAGTATGTCCTGCCATTCCCTCCTGGCTTGAAGAGTTTCTATTGAAAGATCAGCTGTTATCCTTATGGGAATCCTCTTCTGTGTTATTTGTTGTTTTTCCCTTGGTGCTTTTAATATTTGTTATTTGTGTTTGATCTTTGTTAATTTGATTAATATGTGTCTTGGAGTGTTTTGCCCTGGGTTTATCTTGTTTGGGACTCTCTGGGTTTCTTAGACTTGGGTGATTATTTCCTTTCCCATTTTAGGGAAGTTTTCAACTATTATCTCCTCATGGATTTTTTCATGGTCTTTCTTTTTGTCTTCTTCTTCTGGGACTCCTATGATTCCAATGTTGGGGCGTTTAACACTGTTCTGGAGGCCTCTGAGATTGCCCTCATGTCTTTTAATTCATTTTCTTTTTTCCTCTCTAATTCATTTATTTCTGCCATTCTTTCTTCAATTTCACTAATCCTATCTTTTCCCTCCGTTATTCTACTATTTATTGCCTCCAGAGTGTTTTTGATCTCATTTATTGCATTATTCATTTTATATTAACTCTTTTTTATTTCACCTAGGTCCTTGTTAAACCGTTCTTGCATCTTCTCAGTCCTTGTCTTCAGGCTATTTATCTGTGATTCCATTTTGATTTCAAGATTTTGGATCATTTTCATTATCATTATTCAGAATTCTTTATCAGGTAGATTCCCTATCTCTTCCTCTTTTTTTTGGTTCATCCTGTTCCTTTACCTGTTGTGTATTCCTCTGTCTCTTCATCTTATTTATATTTCTGTGTTTGGGGTGTCCTTTCTGAATTCTGGCAGTTTGTGGAGTTCTCTTTATTGTGGAGTTTCCTCACTGTAGGTGGGGTTGTACAGGTGGCTTGTCAAGGTTTTGTGGTTAGGGAAGCTTGTGTTGGTGTTCTGGTGGTTGGAGCTGGATTTCTTCTCTCTGGAGTGCAATGAAGTGTCCAGTAATGAGTTTTGGGATGTCTATGGTTTTGGAGTAACTTTGGGCAGCCTTTATATTGGAGCTCAGGGCTGTGTTCCTGTGTTGCTGGAGAATTTGCGTAGTATGTCTTGCTATGGAACTTGTTGGCCCTCGGTGGTGCTCGGTTTCAGTGTAGGTATGGAGGTGTTTGATGAGCTCCTGTCAATTAATGTTCCCTGGAGTCAGCAGTTCTCTAGTGTTCTCAGGGTTTGGACTTAAGCCTCCTGCTTCTGGTTTTCAGTTTTATTTTTACAGTAGTCTCAAAACTTCTCCTTCTATACAGCACCATTGATAAAACATCTAGGTTAAAGATGAAAAGTTTTTCCACAGTGAGGGACAACCAGAGAGTTTCACAGAGTTACATGGAGAAGAGAAGAGGGAGGAGAGAGTTAGAGATGACCTGAATGAGATGAGGTGGAATCAATAGCGAAGAAAGCAAGCTAGCCAGTAATCACTTCCTATGTGTGCTCCACAACTGGATCACTCAGAGATGTTCACGGAGTTATATAGAGAAGAGGAGAGGGAGGAAGGAGACAGAGGCGGCCAGGAGGATAAAAGGGAGAGAATCAAAAGGAGAGAGACAGATCCAGCCAGTAATCAGTTCCCTAAGTGTTCTCCACCATCTGGAACACACAGACATTCATAGAGTTGGGTAGAGAAGAGAGGGTTTAGGGAGGAGACACAGGCGACCTGGTGGAGAAAAAGGAGAGTCCAAAGGGGGAGAGAGCAGTCAAGCCAGTAATCTCATTCCCAAGTAAAAATGGGTACTGAAGATTGGGTTCCTAAAGGTACAAAATTGATAACAAATACCAAAAAAAAAAAAAAGATTAAAATTCTCGAGTAGAGTTTGTAATTTCAAAGATACAATATTAAAGAAAAGAAGGAAAAAAAAAAGAAAAAGAAAAAAAGTCACAAAAATTATAATATATATATATGTGTGTGTGTGTGTGTGAAGTTTGCTTTTAAAAATAGGGTCTTTTTTTTTTTTTGCAAAGTAATAGTAGGTTATAAAAGTGAAAATTAAAGGAGTAATAGATGATTTAATTTTTTAATAAAAAAAAAGAGTGATCATAAAAATAGTAAAAATATATCTAGGACTTTCTCTGGTGTTGTGTTGGGTATTGTGAGGTCAGTTCATTTTAGGATAGTTCCTTGGTCCAGCTTATATTTCTCAAGAACTATGAGCCCCTTCCTATGTAGTCAGTACTAACAACAGGGTTTTAATCTATTGCATCTGCCACTTCCAAGGCTTCTTCTGTTTGCTGGTCTCTTCAGTGTCTGATTTCCACCCTGACACAAAGGGGGCTGTGGTGGACACTTTTTTTAGGCTCATTTGTTCAGTTGTGCTATCGGGAGGGAGGGACGCTGCAAACAGATAACACTGGTGTGTGCTCACAGTGCCTCAGCCACACTGGGCCTGACCCACTCACGGCACGTGTACCCTTCCTACTCACACTGCTCAGGCTCTAGGTTGCTCCACCAGGAACCGTCCAAGGCTGGCCCTGGGCTGCATGCACCTCCCAGGTCTAAGCTGCTCAGGTTCAGGCACTGGCATAGTCCTCAGAGGTGCAGACTCGGTTGGGCCTGCGTTTTGTGCCCTTCCCAGGTCCGAACAGCTCCAGTGATGAGGTGTTTGGTGAGCACCATCACTGCGACTTATTGCCTCCCCATCCATGCTGCTTGATTTTCTGGGTGTACAACTGGCACATCTTCTCAGGCAGATGTTGACCGTCCAGAACCCCAAGAAGTCTTACTTAGCAAAGAAGCCTGCTTGCAGTTTGGTAGATAATGTCTCTCTGGGGCTGCGATTGCCCCCTTCTGGCTCTGGCTGCCTGTCACCAGAGGGGGATGGTCTGCAGCCAGCTATCTCTGTTCAGTCCTTTGTTCTGTGCGCGGGCCTGATGGTGTCTTAGGTTATGGCTGGCTTTTTGTGTGGTAGTTATCCCACAATCTGGTTTGCTAGCCCAAGTTAGTTCACTCAGATTACGTTCAGGGCATTCTGGCCAGATCTTTAAGCAATGCAGTGCACGCCTCCCTGCCCAGCCCCCGCTTGCTAGTGATGGGTGCAGGTGTCTGTGCTGCTTCTCCGTTGGGGGAGTTACCATTGGGCATGGAATCTGTGGGTTTTAATTATTTATTTATTTTTCCTCCCTGTTATGTTGTCCTCTGTGCTTCCAAGGCTCGCCACAGAGTTGGCAGTGAGAGTGTTTCCTGGTGTTTGGAAACTTCTCTTTTTTTAATACTCCCTTCCCGGGATGGAGCTCTGTCCCTACCTCTTTTGTATCTTTTTTTGTCTTTTATATTTTTTCCTACCTCCTTTCGAAGACAATGGTCTGCTTTTCTGGGGGCCTGATGTCCTCTGCCAGCATTCAGAAGTTGTTTTGTGGAATTTACTCAGCGTTTAAATGTTCTTTTGATGAATTTGTGGGGGAGAGAGTGGTCTCCCCGTCCTATTCCTCTGCCATCTTAGGACCACCCTCCTATATTTCTTTAAATAATTATTTTCTTCTCCCCACTCCCAAACACACACAAAGAGAGGGAATTCATGAGGGCTAATTTCCTACCTATTTCATTTAACAGCACTTATTAAAGGATCAAAAATACTTATTAATAAGTCTAATTATAATAGAGATATTTCTCTATGAAATTAACTTTGTGTCTAAAGAAAGTATATCAAACACTAAGAAATTTCAGCTTTTGTAGTTATCTTTCTTTCCCTATCTAAAATAAGATTGACAAAATAATATTTTAAAAATTATTTGATTTTGCTCTTTGTATCAATAGCCTTGATCTTTCAAGAATAACACACAGTTTGATTTTTTTTAATCATTAAGCTTCTATACAATGAATAATGAACTTTGTTAAGTGAGTAATTTAATGCTTCATGTTAGGACTTTACTAAGGACTATGCAGAATACAAATACCAGTCCTAATCAGTTTCTTTTCTTTAATTCTTTATTTTTATTTTTTAGTTGGTGGAAATTGCTTTCAAGGAGATTATAGTCTAGTTAGGGAGACCAGTTATAACATTTTGTGAGATGTTCACTTAATAGAAAAGCTCCCACAGAGTTATACTATATACAGAGAATACATGGGTAAGTTGGAAAAACAGGTCTCAGGAAAGCATTTTTGCACTGCCAGACCATATGGGCAAACTCTTTTGGATGGATAATTTACATCACCAAATTAAACAGATTTATTTAAATTAAATTACATATTTAACTAAAACTTAAAGAAAATGGGTAGTTATATTTCCCTAAACTATGGACACAATTTTGTGTTAAATATTTTTCTCTCTGGTCATTAAAGTTCTTAATTAAGTACAAGTGAATTAAATTTAAGGAAGCCCAAAGAGTTTAATTAGAGATTTTATAAAGCATGTTAGTAGTTGTTTCAAGGTGAGAGACTGTGATATAGAGAAGTGATTTTTCCTCATGTATTACAACTCCCTTTACTTTTAGACACTCTTTCTCCCCTTAATCTCTGCATGCTCATGAATCACAGTTCACTGTTTGACTTTATTAATTAATTTTAAAATAGAAATAAACTATTTTAGAATCAGAAGAATGATCTTTAACTTTACCTGTTATTTCTATGTGCTTTAAGAAATAGAAAATAAAAATCTCTTTCATCTTATTTAAGTGTCCAGTGTCCTTTGGAGCCCATTGTTTATTGGAAAAAAAGGCAAAATATTGAGAGGATTTCTTTAAAACACTGAGAAAAACATTCATTATTCTCTTGTCATTTCTTTAGGTGCTCTCTTATAGGACCTATGTATTTCTGTCTTCTTTTTATTTTCCAACTATTTTCAATGTTCCCAGCAGATGTAATTCACAAAGGTGAGAAACATTTATCAGATAGTTATTCGAATAGCCTTGTCAGCCCTCAGAGAAATCTTTCTGGTTCAATAGAAACAGTCTATGATTGAAAGAAAGAGACTTTGAATCTTGCTTTAGCTAACAATGCCACTACAGGAAAATCAATTAATCTGTCTCAATTAACTTAATCTCATAGGAAAATGATATCTCTTTTAAGCACAAAATATCTAGCTAAATATGGTCATATGGTCATGAGTCTTGTTGAAATATTTGACAAATGAAGAGTAAGTCATAACTCATGTGAGTCAACAACATACAGAACATGTTAATTTAGATTGAATAGAAAAATAGGAACTTTTTTCTACTTAAAAAGATTTCATTAGTATCTCAAGTGTTATTCTTTGAATATTTTTTAATGTGAGTGAATGGAAAATTTTGAGTAAAATATTGATTAATGGTAGATTGAAATTGGAAATCAAATCCATGAAAAAATAAAGCAAATGTTAGGGGAAAAGGTATTTAGAGTAGAAAACAGAAAGTCAGGAAAGTATTCTCTTGATATTTAAAAGCATGATCTTTCTTATAATTACAAGTTTGTGTTTAGGACTTCTGTAGTCCTCATCAACATCTTTGTTAACAAAGACAGATATAGGCATATGAGAATATGCAAAACATCGTGCATTTATTTAGGGACAGCTCTACAAATAGGACTCCCAGAGGTTACCCTCCCCCCAAAATGCTTTGAGGATACATCAGATAACCCCCATGTCTACTAAGGGGAAAAAATGGGAAATAATTAAAAATTACTACTAGATCTCTCCCAGACTACTGTAATAATTTCCCATCTGGTCTTTGTCACAATAATTTTTCTAAAATATAAATTAAACTGTGTTACTTCCTTGCTTAAAAACAATATTCAGTAGTTTCCCTTGCCTTTAGGGATAAAAGCCAACTTTTGTTCATGACCTACAAAGCTTTGCATAATAAGGTTCTCGCTTACATTTCCAATTTTGTCTTATCCCATTCTTCAATATATTTCATTCCCATTGCACTACCATGAGTTCATATAGTGCACCAACCTAGTTCAATCAAAATGTTTCAGCACATGGAGGTCCCTCTGCCTGGAGTGCTCCTTCAGCCACTCTTCATATGACTCCTTCTCATCCTCTAGATCTGAGTTGAAGTCTTATCTTCTAAGGCCTTTCTTGAGGTATCCTATAATTAACTGGATAGGTTAGATTTACTTCATAATAACTACTGCAATGACATTTTAAAATAATAACTGTTTGTAATTCATGATTCTTTCAGTAAACTATTTTGGCTGAGCTCAGCTAGGCATGTTCTCCTGGTCTGGGTCAGATCATTCATTCAGCCCATTCAACTGTGTGTCATTAGGAACTAGGAAGACTAATCCATGTGGATTCTTATATTCTAGAAGTCTAGGCCAATTTGTTCACATGATGAAAAGGCAGGTTACTATGCATGAGTGTATATGTGTGTGTGTATTTGTAGCAGAGAGAGAGAGAGTCAGAGAGACTCAGAAGCATACTAGGCTTCTTGAGGCTAGTGCTCAGAGCAGGCACACTGTCATCTTTACCACAGTTCATTGTTCAAGTCACCAGACAGTGCAGAATCAAGGGGAGAGGAAACAGACTTCAACTTTTAACAAGAGAAGCTACTGTGTCACATTGCAGGGCTGTGGAAACAGAAATGATGGCGAATTGTGGCCAATTTTGCAGTTGACTACACTATTATAAGTGAGAGAGTACCCTATTAATTCTTTTTATGATGCATAACAAGGGCATCCCTGGTGGATCCATGGTAAAGAATCCTCCTATCAATGCAGAAGACTTGTGTTTCATTTCTAATCCTAGAAGATCGCACATGCCAAGGAACACCTAAGCCAAGGAGCCACAATGACTGAGCCCACAGGCCACAACTACTGAAGTCCCCGAGCCCTAGAGCCTGTGCTCTGCAAGAAAAGGCCCACAGTAAGAAGACCACTCACCACAACCAGAGAAAAACCCACACAGCAATGAAGACCCAGTACAGCCAAAAATAAAAATAAAATTATAATACATATCAAATACATTTCACTCGTTTGATATTTGCTGGGTTATTGTCTGTTATTTCCTCTAGATTATAAACTGTATGAGAGCATAGGCTGCTTTTTTTCTTTTTTAACATAGGACACGATCTGACTGTGGCTCAGATCATTAACTCCTTATTGCCAAATTCAGACTTAAATTGAAGAAATTAGGGAAAACCACTAGACCATTCAGGTATGACCTAAATCAAATCCCTTATGATTATACAGTGAAAGTGAGAAATAGATTTAAGGGCCTAGATCTGATAGACAGAGTGCCTGATGAACTATGGATGAAGGTTCGTGACATTGTACAAGAGACAGGAATCAAGACCAACCCCATGGAAAAGACATGCAAAAAAGCAAACTGGCTGTCTAGGAAGGTCCTACAAATAGCTATGAAAAGAAGAGAAGTGAAAAGCAGAGGAGAAAAGGAAAGATATAAGGATCTGAAAATATAAGGAAAGATATAAGGTTCCAAAGAATAGCAAGAAGAGATAAGAAAGCCTTTCTTAGCCATCAGTGCAAACAAATAGAGGAAAACAAGAGAATGGGAAAGACTAGAGATCTCTTCAAGAAAATTAGAGATACCAAGAGGACATTTCATGCAAAGATGGCCTCGATAAAGGACAGAACTGATATGGACCTAACAGAAGCAGAGATATTAAGAAGAGGTGGCAAGAATACACAGAAGAACTATACAAAAAAGATCTTCACGACCCAGATAATCATGATGGTGTGATCACTCACCTAGAGCCAGACATCCTGGAATGTGAAGTCAAGTGAGCCTTAGAAAGCATCACTACAAACAAAGCTAGTGGAGGTGATGGAATTCCAGTTGAGTTATATCAAATCCTGGGAGATGATGCTGTTAAAGTGCTACATTCAATATGCCAGCAAATTTGGAAAACTCAGCAGTGGCCACAGGACTGGAAAAGGTCAGTTTTCATTCCAATCTCAAAGAAAGGAAATGCCAGAGAATGCTCAAACTACCACACAATTGCACTCATCTCACCTGCTAGTAAAGTAATGCTCAAAATTCTCCAAGCCAGGCTTCAGCAATACGTGAACTGTGAAATTCCAGATGTTCAAGCTAGTTTTATAAAAGACAGAGGAACCAGAAATCAAGTTGCCAACATTTGTCGGATCATGGGAAAATCAAGAGAGTTTCATAAAAATATCTATTTCTGCTTTATTGACTATGCCAAAGCCTTTGACTGTGTGGGTCACAATAAACTCTGGAAAATTCTGAAGGAGATTGGAATACCAGACCACCTGACCTGCCTCTTGAGAAAGCTATATGCAGGTCAGGAAGCAGCAGTTAGAACTGGACATGGAACAACAGACTGGTTCCAAATAGGAAAAGGAGTATGTCAAGGCTATATATTGTCACCCTGCTTAATTAACTTCTATGCAGAGTACATCATGAGAAATGCTGGGCTGGAAGAAGCACAAGCTGGAATCAAGATTGCCTGGAGAAATATCAGTAACCTCAGATATGCAGATGACACCACCCTTATGGTAGAAGTGGAACTAAAAAACCTCTTGATGAAAGTGAAAAAGTTGGCTTAAAGCTCAACATTCAGAAAATGAAGTCATGGCATCTGGTCCCATCACTTCATGGGCAATAGAAGGGGAAACAGTGGAAACCGTTTCAGACTTTATTTTTGGGGGCTCCAAATTCACTGCAGATGGTGACTGCAGCCATGAAATTAAAATACACTTACTCCTGGAAGGAAAGTTATGACCAACCTAGATAGCATATTAAAAAGCACAGCCATTACTTTGCCAACAAAGGTCTGTCTAGTCAAGGCTATGGTTTTTCCCGTGGTCAGGTATGGATGTAGAGTTGGACTGTGAAGAAAGCTGAGCACTGAAGAGTTGATGTTTTTGAACTGTGGTGTTGGAGAAGACTCTTGAGAGTCCCTTGGACTGCAAAGAGATCCAACCAGTCCATTCTGAAGGAGATCAGTCCTGGGTGTTCATTGGAAGGACTGATGCTGAAGCTGAAACTCCAATACTTTGGCCACCTCATGCGAAGAGTTGACTCATTGGAAAAGACTCTGATGCTGGGAGGGAGTAGAGCCAGGAGAAGAGGGGAATGACAGAGGATGAGATGGCTGGATGGCATCACCAACTTGAAGGACGTGAGTTTGAGTGGACTCCAGGGAGTTGGTGATGGACAGGGAGGCCTGGTGTGCTGCAATTCATAGGATCGCAAAGAGTCAGATACGACTGAGTGACTGAACTGAACTGAACATAGGACAGCCATGAGCTGGCATAATCTCTGGCAATACAATTGGCATTTAAAAAATACCTAAAATAACAACTAAAAAGCAAAATAAGAAATCTCTGTAGGGAAGATTTCCCTTATACTTTTGCAGTTATGAAGGTATTGTTAAGGTTCATATGTCTGTCATATATTCACAATCTCAGTAACTAGGAATGGCATTAAAATGTATCATAGCAATGGAAGAAAGTTCTATCACAGCAACTGGAAACGAAACTTATAGAAGGAATGCATTGCATCTGCATATTATTAACAGAATAGAAATGACTTACATTTGCTCTGTGCATTCAATGTGTCAGGCACTATGCTGATAAATTTGCCTACACAATCACTTGTCTGCAAAGCTAATGAGAGAGTAAATGTGACCTAAGGGGGATGGCATGAATTCTCTAACTTGGGAATTGAACCTAGTGTTACTTGGCAGGAATCTAGGAAAGGCTGGCGCATACAGTAAGGTAGAAAGAAATTGCATTAAAAATGAATGCTAGTATGTGATTACCTAGTTCTCAATAAAACACATGGTTACTCTCTAATCTAGATCTTGTTCATAGGTAATCTGCCTCAATATATTATAACTCTAGAATTTGAGCCCAATTACTGAAACACCCAAAATAGAATACATTTTAGAATCCATTAGTATTTAAGGATCCTAAATGTACTTGAGATTTCATGAACTATAATTTTCAGACGAAGCTTGGCATCAGAGAATACTGAGAATAAAATGTTATGACAGTTTCTCTAAAATACTTATTCCTTCATTCAGACCCCTCCAAAGTTGAGTTTAATATTTACAATGCCAATATATAGCTTGAGCATGAAAAAACAAAATTTGAACTAATGATAAGAAAAGTGTAATAAGGTAAATGAAACTTATTCTTATAAAATGGAGTAACTATTATAATACTAATTCTATATTTATGAAACACTGTGTGTTTTCAAAACTTTTCACACAGTTTAAAGCTCTTTGGCTAGTGAAATTCAGAATTAAAGAGCTTAATTAACTTGCATGAAGTCTAGGAGGTGTAAGTACAAATAAATTCAATGCTCCTAATTTACAGTCCAATGTCTTATGCTGGTTTCTGATTCAACAGCAAATATAGAAAGGCATTTACAAATAAATAAAATTCATAGAATTGATTGGCATAATACTTAATAAATTGTATGATCCTTCAGAGTGTATTAAATTTCTGTTTAAACAGTCATTATTTATTAAAGAACACACAAACCAAACTATCAACAATTAAAAGATTAAAATACAGTTTTAATTTTTTGTATAATGAAGCAAGCATGCTCAATTTATTTATCCCAGTTTCTTCAATCTCCCATCTTCTGTAGATTCCCCATTCTTCAATGTCTTTATGCCAAAATTATATTAGAACAAGAAGAAAAATTTTGGTTTTTGCTAAAAACAAAATTAAAAATAGTCTTTCCAGAAGATATAAGATGACCTTATTTCTTATGTTTCTATACTATTTTTCAAAATAAATATGTAAATATTTCTAATGAGATATGCATTTTAATAATCACAATAGAAATAACAACCTCCTAAAAATATTAGTATTTTTGGATCATTAAGATTTTGCCACCATTTACTTACATATCTGGAAAACAAGGTAAGCTGTCCTTTACTAAGCTGTGTTCTGGTCATCCTTGTTTATTGGTATGGACTGAATTCTTGTATTAAAGCTGTAACCCTCACCACCTTAGAATGTGACTTTATTTGGAGACAGGGACTTCAAGGAGCAATTAAGATTAAATGAGGACATATAAGTGAGTTCTACTCCCACCTGACTGATGTTCTCATAGAAGAGGAAATTTGGACACACATGAGAGACACCAGGGGTGTATGTACATAGAGATAAGGCATATAAAGATGTGAAGACACAGCAGAAGGGAACCATCTGGAAGCCAAGGGCAGACCTCAGGAGACCCCAAACTGTGACATCTTGATCTTAAACTTCCAGCCTCTAGGACTGTAAGGAAATATTAATATCTGCAGTTTAAGCCACCGAGGATGGAATATTTTGGTATGGCAGCCCTAGCAAATGAAAACATCCAATTTCAGCAAAAAATATCTCTTAAGATGGAGTCGCCAAGAGTTGGACAGGACTGAGCGACTTCACTTTCACTTTTCAGTTTCATGCATTAGAGAAGGAAATGGCAACCCACTACAGTGTTCTTACCTGGAGAATCCCAGGGATGGGGGCGCTGCACAGAGTCAGACACGACTGAAGTGACTTAGCAGCAGCAGCATCAGGATCTGGCTGAAGGCAACTGGCTTCTATTGTAGGAGCAACAGTCATATCTCGCTATACCTCTTGAGTCTAACAGAGCCTGTAAAGATGATAACCTTCTGGGAATCCACTTCTCTTCCGCCCTTTCTTCTTTGAAATGACTAACTAAAGACTCATCTATGTCCCTTCTCCTAAGAATTTCCTGTCTATCTGACTCTTGACAGATGATCACAGAAACAGAGCTTGGATCTGAGTAGACCCTCTGTTACACATTGCATGTGAAGTGAAGTGTTAGTCTCTCAGTTGTGTCCGACTCTTTGCAACCCCATGGGCTGGGGCTCACTAGGCTCTTCTGTCCATGGGATTCTCCAGGCAAGAATACTGGAGAAAGTTGCTATTTCCTTCCCCAACATACTGCATACACTTTTTTTTGACTGTTCCTTTGCACTGTGTTCAGATTCACTCTATCATGCCGGCTTCCCATTCATGGCTCTTCCTAGCAAGTGCACTGTTTGGTCATTGGCCAAACTTTAGTCTTACCCAATAGATTTGATGACCAGCATATTAAAGAGATAATTAATGGTGTAGGAGACTACGGTGTAGAAGCAGCTCGTGTATTCCTCTGTACACAATTGTACTACTGGGGAGTGGCAGTAATCCAGGTGGAAATTGACCCTTTTGCCTACAGGTAACACATGGGCTTCCTCTGTGGCTCAGCTGGTAAAGAATCACCTGCAATGTGGGAGACCTAGGTTTGATCCCTGGGTTGGGAAGATCCCCTGGAGAAGGGAAAGGCTACCCACTCCAGTATTCTGGCCTGGAGAACTCCATGGACTGTATAGTCCATGGGGTTGCAAAGGGTTGGATATAACTAACACCTACTCACTCAACATGTGGCAAAAAGCTCAAGTTTTACATCACTATAGCACATATTTTTACAACATTTAGAGGCCAAAAATGTAGAAAATCATGTTAAAGTTGTAACTTGTGAATCAGGATAAATGCAGGACTGATAAGCTATTCATGGTGATCTCAGATCTGTACAATCCTAGACGAAAGCAATGGAGAGGACAGTGGACCAACGCTTTCCTGTTTTACACTGTGATGCTTCCCTTTCATCTTGGAGGAGGAAGAGAGATGATGACACTGGAGGTTTTTTTTTTTTTTTTTTTTGTACTTTGATTTACATCTTGAGAAACCCCAAGGTATTTTGAGAGAAAAGTAGTATATTTTAATGTTGTTAGGGCACTTATTTGCCATTATATACTCCTGGAAAAGAAAACGGAAGCACAACTGGTGATTTGAAAGACATATTTTAAGTCTATCTCACAAACCCTGCAAACATATGAGTCACTGATGTGCAGCAATTTTTATAAAAAGCTAACTTTGTGTGTCAAAGAACATTTTTTTTTTTTTTCTTCTGAAGCCATGGCAAAACTTCTGATCTGGATATAAACTAAAGAAGTATTAAAAGTGCTAAGGCTCCCCCTAATGATCATCAAACCAAAACAGGACCTTTTTTTTTTTTTCCCCCTTTTACAAAATACATTTGTTCACTCCGTTGGCAAATTATATTAAACATGCTAATCTACTCATGTCTCTTTGCTAAAAACATTCAGATTCCCTGGTGTTTGGGTTCTGGGTGTCCCATGGGAACATTAACCATAATTTGTTTAATCCTGAAAACCTAATGTTTTCTCTCCAAATCTGCTTCTCCCCTCTCCTGGTCATTTTACTAAGTTACCAAAGCCAGTAGATTGGAAGCCTTCTTAGTAATGTCCATATTCTCCTAAAAGGAAGATTATTCTCCCACCCTAAATTCTGATGTCTCTGTCCTAATTGAGAGTCATCAGCACAACCAATGTCAATAATCACAAAGTCCTTCTTGCCTTTCCCCTTACTTTGCTCTGTCATTCCCTGCTCCCCTAGATCTATCTCTTCACTATTGTCATATGTTACTCCCATTTATCTTCTCGTCAGATATCTTCATATCATTACTCACTCAAAAATGTTCAGTATCTGCCTTTTGTCCATGTATGAGACCCTTGACCTGGCCGATCATGATCTGATTTAAAGTACTTCACTAATAACCACTGAAGATAAAAAGAGATTGAATCACTAATAGTGATACCTGTCGAATGACGGGGAATTATCTTCACTGGTCTCTCAATTTTTTTAAAAATTTCTTATAAATTTTCCTGCTGCTGTAAATGTGCTATCACCATGGATTTCACAGGCATTTATCAAACAGTAGTGAATGAATGAATGAAACCTACTGGTTCAGAGGGAGATGAGACTAAATGTGCTTTTAGAGGACAATGAATAGCAATATTTTCCTCTAATTACTTTCTTGCATGGGATTATTCCAATGCAAGGCATGAGTTACTCTCCTTCTGTTAATTTCTAAACCTTGTATTCTTCAATAATAAGTTGATTTTTACACTTCAAAATGACATGTAGTAAAGATGTGTTCCTTATGTTACCTAACCCTTAAGGATTTAAAAGCACCAAGAACCATGTTTCACTATCCTAGACTCATTTGTCTCACATCATAATATCAATATTTTAAAAATAATAATAAAAGTTTCACCATCACACGAAAGCCTTGAGCAGACACTGGTAAAACATTTGGAAGGTTTGTAAAGCCTCATGTACCCTTAGTATCTGAATGACACAGTGATAATCTCTCATTTTTGCTTTGGGTATTGGCTTGCATTTCTGTCAGAGAGGAAGTCCTTAGGTCTTATTTCAATATAATTACTATGGCAAGTTCTTAGTTTTATTTAGATGTAACTATCCCAAGTGGCACTAGTGGTAAAGACCCTCTCTGTCAAAGCAGGAGACATAACAGATGTGGGTTTGACCCCTGGGTTGGGAAGATCCCCTGGAGGAGGGCATGACAACCCTCTCCAATATTCTGCTTGGAAAATCCCATGGACAGAGGAGCCTGGTGGGCTACAGTCCATGGGATTGCACAGTTGGACATGACTGAAGCAACTTGGCATATTAAATGTGTCTTAATATTAAGCAGTCAAAAGAATAGCATGTTTACCTAAAAGAGATATTCTTAAATGCAAACTATTATTTTGACTTTATTGTTTTAAAATATAGTAACAGTACACTGAAATTTAACCCTTTAATACACTCACACACAGAAACACACATATCACTAATAAATATTTCATACTTTGGAAAGAGAGTGTGAGAATTGGTTTTGGAGAAATCATGAACACCCCTAAATATAAGGCAAGTTATTAGGAACATTAAGACCATAAACAGGAGTATCTCAGAAAACTTATAAAGTTTGAGCAAGGTTAAGCTCTGTAAAACAAAAGGTATTATTGTGTTAATATTCATAAACACTGCCTGTTGCATTGCAGGGATAATTCTGGCTTTGGCTATAATATTCCTCCCTTTGCCCCAGTCATGTTTTTTTTTTTTTAATCTTATTTTTTTTTTAAATTCTGCTGTGCCAAGGTTTGTGGGGAAAGAATGTGAGGAGATTTAGAGAAAATGATAATCCAAGCCAATGATTAAGGGTGACTAAGAAAGGGTTTTCCAGTAGTCTGGAGGAAACAGGCTCTGGTGTGCTCTTCAACTGCCTTTTATGCAAACATATTTTAAAGGAATAAATGATTTGGGATCTGATGAACAGGGTAAATTTTGTATACTGCATGTTTTTCCTAGACTTTGCCTCCACTGTGACCTTCCTCTCTGTCTCTTCCCTTTCTCTGCTCTCTTTTCCATTCTCTATATCTCTTCTCCCCCTCCTTTTTCCCTTCTTTCTTCTCTTACCTTTTTTCTCCTCTCTTCTTTCTCTTTTGCTACTTCCATGTGTCGTAGGTTTTGTACAAGAATTAGATGAATAATTTTACTTCCAGTTATTTGGATAAAATGTTGACCTATGGGTTATTCTCATACAACATAATGCTGCTTTTAACCATGTAAGCTATGTGTATACTTGAGAAGACACTTTTGCCTCCAGTCATGCATAGCAATCTGTTAGAAAAGAGACATATGAAGATAATGACAGCTGATTCTTTTATCTAATAACCCATATGCAATATAACACAGGTAGGAAAATGTGGAGACTATTATAATGGAAGCTAGTAAATCATGCTAAAATATTTTAAGTGTATGTATTATTTAGCCAAAACTTAAATAATAAATCCATGAAATTAAAAGATGCTTGCTCCTTAGAAGGAAAACAATGACAAACTTAGCTAGTGTTTAAAAAGTAGAGACATCACTTTACCAACAAAGATATGCATAGTCAAAGCTATGGGTTTTCCAGTAGTCATGTATGGATGTGACAGTTGAACCACAAAGAAGGCTGAATGCCAAAGAATCGATGCTTTTGAATTGCAGTATTGGACAAGACTCTTGAGAGTCCCATGGACTGCAAGGAGATCCAACCAGTCCACCCTAAAGGAAATCAATCTTGAATATTCATTGGAAGAACTGATGCTGAAGCTGAAGAGCCAATACTTTGGCCACCTGATACGAAGAACTGACTCACTGGAAAAGACTCTGATGCTGGCAAAGATTGAAGGCAAAAGGAGAAAAGGGTGGCAGAGGAGAGGATGAGATGGTCAGATACTATCACCGACTCAATAGACATTAATTTGAGCAAATTCTGTGAGATAGTGGAGGACAGAGAAGCCTGGGATGCTGCAGTCCATGGGCTTGAAAAGAGTCAAAAATGACTTAGTGACTGAACAACAAGAAATTACCTCGTTCAGTTCAGTCGCGGAGTCATGTCTGACCTTTTGAGAACCCATGGACTGCCGCACACCAGGCCTCCCTGTCCATCACCAACTCCCAGAGTTTACTCAAACTCATGTCCATTGAGTTGGTGATGCCATCCAACCATCTTATCCTCTGGCATCCCCTTTTTCTCCTGTCTTCAATCTTTCCCAGCATCAGAGTCTTTTCAAATGAGTCAGTTCTTCTCATCAGGTGGCCAAAGAATTGGAGTTTCAGCATCAACATCAGTCCTTCCAATAAAAATTCAGGACTGATTTCCTTTAGGATGGACTGGTTGGATCTCCTTTCAGTCCAAGGAACTCTCAAGAGTCATCTCCAACACCACAGTTCAAAAGCATTGATTCTTTGGCACTCAGCTTTCTTTATAGTCCAACTCTCACATCCACACGTGACTACTGAAAAAAACCATTGCCTTTGTTGGCAAAGTAATGTCTCTGCTTTTTAATATGCTGTCTAGGCTGGTCATCACTTTCCTGCCAGCATATTAAAAAGCAGAGACATTACTTTGCCAACAATCATTCGCCTAGTCAAAGCTATGGTTTTTCAAGTAGTCAGAATTGCTTTTTATAGTACACAAAGTTTTCTCCTTTTATGGCTGTGAGAAAAGACCTCAACAGAGTATAAACATTTGAAGGATATAATAAAGATATGGCAGTTGTTCATACCAAAGTATCATGAAATACTAATAACCCAAATACAGATTGTGGAAAAAAAATACAATTATTAAATCATTTCATAGCTGAGCATGTGAAGATATCTGGAGGAAGAGTAGTCTAGGCAAGGGAGCATGATGTGACTGACCCAGAGCCAAGAACACAGCTGTGATTTTCAAGGAATAGCAAAGAGTCAGCTTTCATAGAGACAAGTACATCAGAGGACAGTCAGAGTAATTGAGGACAGAATGATACTGGTAGCCAAGATATGTGAGGCCTAATATGCTTTTTTAAATTAATTTTTAATATCAAGGAATGTATAACCATTTTGAAATAAAGGTAAAAGAAAAATATTTGAACTCAACAAATTTTGAGAAATCATGTTCAGCTAGATACAGGAGCTCACATTGTGTCTTTTTTTTTTTTTTTTATGTTTCCCTCTCTCTGATGACAATAATCTGTTTGTGCTATTGGACTGCTTTATGAATCTTGAACATGGCCAACAGCAGTAGTTGTGGCTACCAGTTTAAAACTCCCATTAAAAAGAATTTGCTCCTGATGATAAAATATCAATACAATTGAAGTACTTCAATTAACTTTGCTTAATCATTTTCCCATTCCTTGAAACTGACTATTGGCAATGCCATGTAGTACTACAATGTGATTTAAGCCTAGATCACAAAACAACTCCTGTATCCTAGGTGAGATGCCAAGACTGACATCCATCAGAAAAACATGGAATGACACAGATGTGTTTCCCCAATAAAAAGTATGCTGGGAAGACCTAATGAGTCTATCAATTGGTACTTCAATTTCCCAGTCAATGGAGTAAAATAAGGTATGTCTTTGGATTTTTTTTTTTTTGTCATTGGATTTAAATCTTGTCTTCTTTCCATCCACAAGGACATTATTAAAGATACCTATGCAACCCCTAACAAGGTCTAGGGTCATATCTGTTGATATAGCTAACCGACTAGTTATCTTCTTCATGCTACCACATTTCATGATCTCATGCGTTCATGTCCTTTCTGAAGTCATATGCACAACTGGTGAGTATGCCCTCTCTAAAAAGAGGAAATTCTCAGTTCAGAGAATGTAAACACAAATAGCACTAATCTCCTTCTTAGACTTTCAAACCAGTACTCAAAATTGCTCTACAATTGCACCTATGAAAGAAATCTAAGTGTAGAATCAAATCCTTAGCAGATAAGTTATAGAAGACATAGCATTCTTTGAAAAATTACTTTAAATTCTTAACCTTGAAGGAAAATTACACATGATAATGAGTTTGTTGAGATCATTGTCTGTTTCTCATAGACACAATGCTTTATCATCTGATAATTGGCTATAAAAAGGCCAAATATAATGATTATATGACTCAAAGATTATTAATTAGGTGGGGCTATGGAAACCTGCAGTACTTTGACTTCTCACGTAAATGTCAGGCACTGTTATCTTTAGACTGATCACTTTAGAACATAGACTTTTAAAGAATGAGCATCAGTAACCCCTTGGATATGACCCCAGATGAATACAGGTTATCTGAATTCAGCTCCACACTGTATTTACAATTACACATTGACTTTGTATAGGAAAAATTGATAATATATTCTATACAATTTGCCTTTAGAAAATAGAGAGTTGTAGAAAACAATTTCTCTAAATAAGTTGTTTCTTCTTGCAGAAATTTTGGGTTTCTGCTTTTTTATTTGTTGTTGTTGATTTCTATTTTTGTATATCTGAAAAGAAGTGTGAAATACAGGCAATGCTGAGCTAATAAGAAGTCCCAACTATTACATAATTATAAACAGCTAATTTTTTACCTTAGGTTGTTTGTTTATTCACTGAACCTGAAAAAAAAGTTGGGGTTTGTTCTTTTGAAATTCTTTTATAGTCTGTATTTTCTTAAGTCATGTAAAACTAAATTTACAGTTACCCCTTAATTCTGAAATTGTAACCTCCACAGTACTACTTTACTTATAATTAAAAATAAGGGAAATACTATAAAATGTTGATATTATAACTGTTACAGTAACTTTGTCATAATACTCTGACTAATATAATTAACCTGCATTATTTCTCAATACAACAATGATAAACATCTCAGGCAAAGATCTCAGCAGTAAATAAGAGGCACATGATTCATTCATTTTCACATTGGGTCCTGAAATTCTTCATGGAGTCTTGGCTGATTTCCAAAATATCCAGAAAGTTATTTTATTTCTTGTATACTATTAGTTTCCAGTAATTAAGATGGCAAAGTGAAATACTTTGAAATTATCCCATTTTTAGTTGACAGAAAGACATTCATTAGTTTGCTTAAACTCAATTTTATCTGGAATTGCATCACTTTTACCAGTTTAAAAAATAATTCCTCTCTTGCAAAAAAAAAAAAAAGTGAATACTTCTTTTCTCTAAGCGAGATTTCTCAAGATCAGGACTACTGACATTTTGAGCTGGATAATTATTTGTTGTCTAGGGCTGTCATGTGCATTGCAATTTGTTTAGTAGAATCCTGAAATCAACTCAATACACGATAGTATAACCCTCCCCACCACCAGCACACACTTACACTCACATGCATGCACACACAATACACCCCACATGCAGAAACACCAGGTCTTGACAAGCAAGACTGTCTCCAGATATCAAATGTCTATTGCACAAATAATCTCCCCAGCTGAGAAGCACAGCTCTAAAATTATACCAACTGTCATATACAGAAGGTGCAGTCATACATTTTTCAAGGCAAAAGTAAACTTAAAAGTTATATAGTCTAGTAATCATTCTTATCACTAATAACTAATTTAAATAGGAGAGGTCTAAGAAATTGACTAAGGTCACACAAAGTTAGGATTTGAACCCAGCTTTTCCAACACTTCTCAAATGTCTTACACTTAATTCACAATAAGGGAAAATATAACATGTCATAGAAATTATGAATTATGTGAATCCAGTGGTTATTTTCTATTTACTGACATACTTAAATAAATTATTCAAAGTGATATATATTTTACTAAGTACTCCTTGTTCAGTAATGTCAGTTAATATTTTTATGTATAATCCTTGGAGAAGGAAATGACAACCCACTCCAGTATTCTTGCCTAGAGAATCCCATGGACAGAGAAGCCTTATGGGCTACAGTCCACGGGGTGGCAAAGAGTCAGACACTACTGAGCGACTAACACTTCTTTCTTATGAAACTAAAATACTCAAATAAAATGTTACTTTACTTAAAACTCAAATCCTAATACATATATTTTAATATAAAAGAATAAAAAATGTTTGCCATTTGAGCTTAAAATATCAGTGACTCAATCATATGTGTTAAATATAGTTTTTTATATTGAAAATATTTCATATTGAAAAGAATTAATTAAAAAAGAATTAAAATATGGAGTTTTTCCAAAAAATAAAAAATAGAAACACATTTGGAAGTTTTTAATTATCCCCATATTTTTGTCTGACAGAGATTACTATACTATATGTGAGTGTGTCTATATAAGTTGTAAAAAGTCAAAATTTAAATGTGCTTTACTTACTGAATTTAAATTTTGCTAAATGTTATCTCTACAATTCACCCAGTTATATGTCTGGAACATATTACACACATTTTTCATCTTAGCTCTTTTTTTTTTTTTTTTTTTTTTTTGGGGGCTGTTTAAAATAATTTAAATTTACTATAAAAAAACCTCCTAGTTAAAGGGTCCAAAAGGGCCTTACTAGGCTAAAATCAAGGTGTCAAAAACGCTGTGTTCCTTTCTGGAAGCTCTTTTCTTATATTTTTAGATTTCCAGAGGTTGCCCATATTCCTTCATTTGTGCCCCACTTCTTCCATCTTCTAAACCAACCACATCAAACCCTTCTCTCTTTTTTTTTTTTTTATAGTCATAACTCTTTTTCTGACCATACCTGGGAAAAGTTCTTAAGTTTTAAAAATTCATGATTACATGGGTTCTTCTTGCTACATAGTCCAGATATTGTCAAGTTACTTAATCATGTATATGAAGTCCTTCTTGCCCTGTACGGTACTGTATTCAAAGGTTATTAGAATTATTATGTGGACAACACTAAAAAACTAAGATCATGGCATCTGGTTTCACCACTTTATGGCAAATAGAAAGGAAAAAGTGGAAGCAGTGACAGATTTTATGTTCTTGGGCTCCAAAATCACTGTGGACTGTGATTGCAGCCCTGAATTAAAAGACACTTGCTCCTCGGTAGGAAAGCTATGATAAGCCTGCTGCTGCTGCTGCTAAGTCACTTCAGTAGTGTCCGACTCTGTGCAGCTCCATAGATGGCAGCCCACCAGGCTCCCCCATCCCTGGAATTCTCCAGGCAAGAGTACTGGAGTGGGGTGCTATTGCTTTCTCCAATTATAAGCTTAGAGAGCATATTAAAAAGAAGATACATCATTTTGACTACAAAGGTCCAAAAAGTAAAAGTTTTTCCAGTAAAGCTTTCTAATCATGGTGCTGGGAGAGACTCCTGACAGTCCCTTGGACAGCAAGGATATCAAACCAATAAATCCTAAAGGAAATCAATCCTAAATATTCATTGCAAGGACTGATGTTGATGCTGAAACTCCAATATTTTGGCCAACTGATGAGAAAAGTCAACTCATTGGAAAAGACCCAGATGCTAGGAAAGATTGAAGGCAAAAGAATAAAGGTATTGAATTGGTTCTTGACCTTTGATAGCTTAATAAACAGCTTTGCAAATCTACAGTTTAATTATCTTTACACAGCTTAAAAAAAAAAAAAAAACTCACCAAATGTTTTCTGCTGAGGATTTTCACTAAAATAAATCCTCTGGGCATTTTCCCAGCGGGTGTGGGGGGAAACATGCTATCCAAATACACATAAACACACACCCCAAAATGGACAAACAATTATAGAAAAACAGTACTGTAATTTTAACAAAATGTCTTTGATACTGACTTACATAGCTCCAAGCATATTACCTGGCTAATAGAGTATATTTAAGACATTGTAAATTAATATATTTTCCTTAAAAGATCAAGCTGATTAAGACCATTCTTAAATTTATAGTATAATATTTTGTCCATGTAGATGGGATGTAATGAGGATATAATGTTGAGTTAAGGAGATCGAAAACTCCACCTGCCACTATAGGAGATGCAGGTTCGACCCCTGGGTCAGGAAGGTCCCCTGGAGGAGGAAACGGCCACCCACTCCAGTACTCTTGCCTGAAAAATAAAGAAGCAAGAGGGAAGAGACTGACAGGCTATAGTCCAAAGGATGGCAAAGAGTTGGACACAACTGAATGACTATGCACACAGCAAGGAGATCAAACCAATCAATGCTAAAGGAAATCAACCCTGAATATTCACTGGAAGGACTGATGCTGAAGCTGAAGCACAAACACTTTGGCCACCTGGTGTGGAGAGCCAACTCATTGGAAAAAACCCTGATGCTGGAAAGATTGAAGGCAAAAGGAGAAGCAGGCGGCAAAGGATGCAATGGTTCGATAGTATTACCTAGTCAACGGAGACGAATTTGAGCAAAATCCAGGAGACAGGGAAGGACAAGGAAGCCTGGCATGGTTCAGTACAGTGTCATAAAGAGTTGAACAGGACTTAGTGATTGAACAACAACAATAGTGAGTTACTTTCTGCCAAAATACTTTTTTATCACTATCTCAAATACATATTCTGAAAAATTTAAAAGATTAATTTTATTTATTTATTTTTCTTTTTTCAAGTTTTAAGCTGAAATATGACCTATATATGGGCTTCCCTGGTGCCTCAGACAATGAAGATCCTACCTGCAGTGAGGGAGACCCAGGTCTGAGTCCTGGGTCAGGAAGATCCCCTGGAAAAGGGAATGGCTACCCACTTCAGTACTCTTGCCTGGAGAGTTCCATGGACTGAGGAGCCAGGTGGGCTATAGTCCACGGGGTTGCAAAGAATCAGACACCACTGAGTGACTATAACATGACCTATATATATATATATATATATAACAAATTATAAATGTACATCTCAATGGTACAACAAAAAATGACTGTTGTGTAAATATGCTGCTGCTTCTATTTAGTCAGTTGTCTCCAACTCTTTGCAACCCTGTGAACTGTAGCTCACCAGGCTTTTCTGCCCATGGGATTTCCCAAGCAAGACTATTAGAGTGGGTTATCATTTCCTTCTCCATGGGATCTTCCCGACCCAGGAATCGAACCCACATCTCCTGCTTAGCAGGCAGATTCTTTACCACTGAGACACCCAGGAAGTCCCATATAAACAATAGGTTTGTTTAAAAATTAATTATTAGAGTCCCCCCAAAGTCTCCTTATAGCCTCTATATCTACTGTTCCCTCTCAACTTTTCAAAGTTAATTATTATCCTGGCTTCTAAAATCAAAATTGCTTTCTCCTATTTTTTTTTGTTTTGTTTTATAAAAATGGAATCATGCAATGTGATCTCTTTTGTTTTATTTTTTATTTTTTGACTCATATTATGTTTATTTGATTTATCCATGTTGCTATATGTAGCTCTGGGGCCTTCCCAGGTAGCATTAGTGATAAAGAACCCACCTACCAATACAGGAGACGAAAGAGACATAGGTCTGATTCCTTGGTCAGGAGGAGGGCATGGCAACCCACTCCAGAATTCCTGCCTGGAGAATCCATCCCATGGACAGAGGAGCCTGGCAGGCTACAGTCCACGAAGGTTCAAAGAAACAGGCATGACTGAAGAGACTTAGTATGCAGACATGCACATGTGGCTCTAATTTGTTCATTTTCATTAGAGTAGAACATTCCATTATACAAACATATGTATATTTTTTGTAGATGGCTTAACATTTTTTTAATTAAAATACTGCAACTAAGTGAAAAACTATTAAGGGAAATCAACCTTTCATTAAATTCAATTGGAAAATTTTTATGTATTCCATTTTAACTCAAAATATCCAAAATATATACATGAAGTCTTTATTGTCTGATGAATAATCACTACCAGAATCAAGTGCTTACTTTTATTTGATGGATACATGTAAGAATCTAGTTGGAAAAGGCATTCCTTTCTGTACTTAAGCATCACTGACACTAATTCTATGACTGACTAGTCACCCTTCCATAAAATATGCCTTAGCAATTTTCCAAAGACAGTGAGGAAAACAAATTTATTATTAATAAATACTGAAAGAATAAAATTCTATGTTTCTCTGGGTAGCCTCCTCATTTTTAAATATTATTAATTTAGGTTTTATATATCTACCTTTTTTAAGGCTACCTGACACTACCATTATTTCATCACAATTCTTCAGTTCAGTTCAGTTCAGTTCAGTCGCTCAGTCGTGTCCAACTCTTTGCGACCCCATGAATTGCAGCACGCCAGGCCTCCCTGTCCATCACCAACTCCCAGAGCTCACTCAGACTCACGTCCATCAAGTCAGTGATGTCATCCAGCCATCTCATCCTCTGTCATCCCCTTCTTCTCCTGCCCCCAATCCCTCCCAGCATCAGAGTCCTTTCAAATGAGTCAACTCTTTGCATGAGTTGGCCAAAGTACTGGAGGTTCAGCTTTAGCATCATTCCTTCCAAAGAAATCCCAGGGCTGATCTCCTTCAGAATGGACTGGTTGGATCTCCTTGCAGTCCAAGGGACTCTCAAAAGTTTTCTCCAACACCACAGTTCAGAAGCATCTTAGAATATGGCAAATATTCAAATTAATTTCCCCTTTCAAAGCACTGATGGCTTGTGAAAATAGATTCAGAGAGATAGCTTGGAAAAGTGCTATTTGCCTGTCTCTCTCCAACTCAGGTTTTCTGAATAAATAGCATTTCCTCCATTTGAGCCATTCTTATGTTTTACTTTGTAAGCATCAAATGTCTATTTAAAGATATAAAAATGAGAGTCAAGAAGACTGATACTTTTTGAATGAAGACATCAGGTAAGAATTTGGGGTCAAATGTAGGGACAACCAAAATACCAAATTTATGGCAATCATTAAGTAAGCATAACTACTTTATTTTGGAGAATTGCCTCAATACAACCCAGGAATTAAATATATATATATTTTAAGTATCTCTCTTACTTATTAAAAAGGGCTTTTGCATAGCTTTCTATTGATTCATTTAATAGATATGAATCAAAAAGAAATAAATTAAAATGTAGGGGAAAACTACATACAAAAAGAGTCACCAGAAGAGAAAATAACTTTAATAGTCCAACCTCTGCTCATTCATTATATTACAAGATTCTGGATTTACATGTTTTTCATAATTTGAATGGCTTCAAATGAAAAAAAATGCTAATATGGAGCAGTGGGTTTGAGATTTGACCATTTATAATGTATAAATGGATATTTGAGAAGCTGAGATGTGATTTCTTCATGATGAATATTTTATACTAAAACCAAAATGACTTTAATCAAGAATCTAACAAGTTGCCAGGAAGGACTTTTGTAAATGGACATCATTTCTGAAACCTGTAATTCTCCCTAGCTCTAAATAATCTACATGGATGATTCTGTCCTTGAAATTGCAAACAATCAACCACAACCAAGATTTTTCAGAAAAGTTTTTCCATGATCTGCCCAAGTAAAAGGAGCAAAACCAACTGTCAGTGTCAATTACCTTGAAGGAATATTCTAGGTAATTCAATTCAGGTGAAATAATGGAAAATAAGATGATTGTCTATTAGCTGAATTGTTTTGGGCTTTCTCTAGCCCTAGAGATATTTTAGAAAGGTCAAATAAATGAATGAATATTTTAAAAAGAAAGAAAGGAAAACGATGGCAACGTAAATCTTACCCTATGAGATTACCTCCAGACTTGTCTCCTGCCTCCTGTACACTCAAAAGGACACACAAGATTATAAGTAGAACCTGTCTCAGGTTCTCTAATGCTGTCAGAACTCAGCACTGTCCAGCTGATCACTGTGATGATCATACCGTAAAGTGCCAGAAAGATATTGTTAGCAACAGTGTCAGAGATTTGCAAACATTTGTGCATCAATAATCTCCAAATTACTCATTCAAAATAACAAAGAATCAAATATAAGGAGCATGGCAATTTTCTGAAGGATCTGAGTATCTTGTTATCAGTGTTCTTGTTTGTTTTAGATTATTCAGATCTTAGTAAAATGATTCCATTTCCCTTTTGGTCATCTATTAAAGAATATTGATGACTTGAGGTTATGGGTGGGCAATAAGAGACACTTAAAATGATTAAATGGTTTAGTTGTCTCTTTCAGTTAAATAATGACTACAGATAAGGGGGATTAAAAGTGTTTATATCAGTTTTGCTCAAGCTCAGGCTCTGTCTCCTTGTCAGTTTGGTAAGGCACACATTTATATGCACACACACACACACACACACACGCACACAAACACACACTCTCTCTCTCTCCTTTACACTGTAGTTCTTCATTCAATATCTGCTGAGTGTCTTTTCTATTTTGGATACAGTCCTAGGTTCTGTAATGAGAAAAGATGGATAAGGCAAAGTCGTTGTCAAACACAGACTTGCAGTTGAGTTACTTCCTCTTCTATTTTATGTTAATTAATTGAAAAATTAGGGTTCAAATATCTTAATGTAATTAATCAGAATTTTTAATCTCACAGAAGAACTTGGTTCTTTTTGATAATATCTGAAATATTTAATTTCAAGGTCAAGATTATTTGGGAAAGAAAGGCCCTCAAATTTCAAAAGATTATTTTAATGTGACTTGGAAATATAAATCAGATGCCATCTCTGCAGCACTCTGCATGTCATGCCACGGGGCTCCACAAAGGCCTTAGTGTCACTTTCCGCTGCCTTGAGAAAGCAGTCAACAGCAGCCAGAGGACTGGCTTTCACTTTGAACTCCTGGGCACAGCTTCCTGAATCTAGCATTTCTATATTTCAGGTTCATGGTGGAGATTAGAGGCAGAGTATGGAAACATCTGTTGTATGTCCTATGGCTCTCTCTAGATTCTTTTTCTTCCAGTATTTGGTCATCTTTGTTCCTTTATTTGGGCTTCCCTGGTGGCTCAGATAGTAATATGCCTGCAATGAGGGAGATCTGGGTTCTATCCCTGCGTTGGGAAGATCCTCTGGAGGAGGACATGGCAACCCCCTCCAGTATTCTGGCCTGGAGAATCCCCATGGTCTGAGGAGCCTGGCGAGCTACAACCTATGGGATTGCAGAGTCGGACAAGACTGAACCACCAAGCACAGAGCAATTTACTATACAGCATATTTACTAATAGTAAATTTTGAATATTTTAATATAATCATTTTTTGCTTTCCATCTGAGCCACCAGGGAAGTCCATTATAACTGAATATAATTAACATATATATAAGAAGAATAGTGTAATGATTTAATATATGTATATGTATTGAAATGATAACCACAATAAAGCTAACACACCCATCACCTCATGCAGTTACAAATTTTTGTGTGGAGAACAATTAAGCTCCACTCAGTAAATTTTAAGTATATGATACTGATTTGTTAACTATAGTTACTATACTGTACATTAGACTCCCTTAAAACGTAATCATCTTAAAGCTCTGAACTCTTACCACTGTTTCCCTATCTTCCTTAGACCCTCAGGCCCTGGCAATCACCATTCTACTCTCTGTTTCTATGAGTTCAAGGTTTGGTTTTTTTTTTTTAGATTCTCCATCTAAGTAATAGTAATACTGGACAATGTTTGTCTTCATCTGTCTGGCTTATTTCACTTTGCATAGCTCCCTCCAGGTCTTCCATGTTCTTGCAAATGGCAGGATTCCTGAGTAATATTTCATTGAATATAGAGACCACGTTTTTATATTTTAAAAATGGTAAGAATAGCATCTAGCATTATTTAACATTTAAGAGGACCAAGAGACTATGATAAACACTTGTATATAATACTCATTTATTCAACAAACATCTGTGTCTACTCTGTGCTTCCCTGATGGTTCAGATGGTAAAGAATCTGCCTGCAATGCAAGAGACTCAGGTTCGATTCCTGGGACAGAAAGATCTCCCAGAGAAGGGAATAGCAACCCATTTCAGTATTACTGCCTGGAGAATTCCATAAACAGAGGAACTTGGTAGGCTACAGTTCATGGGGGTAACAAAGAGTTGGACACAACTGAGTGACTAACACTTTCACTTCACTCTGTGCTAGGAACTAGTGTAGGCTAGGGCTTCCCACATATTTCCAATAGAAAATCCTTAGCCTTAGTCAAATAAGTTGTGATTAGCCTCTAGCTTTTATAACCAATTGGATGTGATAAAAGTTTTACGTACTCCAAACTCCTCTACTTTTTTTTTTTTTTAAACACACTATGAATTGAACAAGTGTATAAACAATTCTAATTCCCAGCACACCCTAATAGGAATACTCTCTCTCTCTCTTTCTGCCATGCCCTGCTAAGTCGCTTCAGTCATGTCCAACTCTGTGTGACCCTATAGACTGTAGCCCACGAGGCCTGTCCATGGGATTCTCCAGGCAAGAATACTGGACTGGGCTGCCATGACTTTCTCCAGGGGTTCTTCTCCACCCAAGGATTGAACCCGACTCTCTTAAGTCTCCTGCATTGCCAAGTGGGTTCTTTACCCCTAGTGGCACCTGGGAAGCCCCTCTCTCTTTCTACTCTATGGCAATTTAATTTTTAGTGCAAACCCCACACAAAAAAATCACATGTGTTCTTCAGATCCCAATTCCTTGTGAATCATTATTTTTTATTTTGTTGTGCCTTTTTTTCTTCAAAATAATTTTAAATTTATTGAAAAGTTTTAAGGACTGAAAAAAGATCTCAGACCAAAACTCTCCAAGTAGGAGTTTCTTTTCTTTTTTTTTTTCCTTTTTACTGAAACTGACCAGCTCAAAAGTATATTAGGTTATAAAAATTTCTATTGGAATTTAATTATAAAGCTTAAGTGAAACAACAAATTGAAAAGTCATAAGATAAATGTGAACATACAAAGTATGAAACCTATACAGGCTTGGAAATTGGGAAAGCAAGGATTAGAAAATTAGAGGACCAATTTAGGCAGCAGTTGTTCAGTTGCTAAGTCATGTCTGATTCTTTGCAACCCCATGAACTGCAGTACGCCAAGCTTCCCAGTTCTTCACTATCTCCAGCAGTTTGCTCAAAATCATGTCCAACTCACTGACTGGTATCAACTGTCAGTTGGTGATACCAACTAGCTCATTCTCTATCTTCCACATTTCATTTAAGCAGTACATCTTTTAAAAAAATCATACTGTATCCTGCATCAAACCTAGACTGGTGATTCATTTTGTATATGATATTATACATGTTTCAATGCCATTCTCCAAAATCATCCCACCCGTTGATGTATTGCAAAATGAATAAAGAATTGTAAAGTAAAATTAAAAAAAAGAAAAACAGTGCAAAGCCAAAAATATATATAAAAATAAAAAATCATACTAAATTGATCTTTCTGAGAAGGTGATGGAATCCTTCCAAAGAAAACTTAAACAGACAAAGTAGGGAAAAGGACTAATTCCAGTAAGCAGATTTTAATATGACCTTTGGAAATTAAATGGAATTCAGTTGTGCTTGGACAACATAATCTTACATAGTCAATGGTTGTCATAGTTTAGTGGAAATACAGAGATGAGACAGAGGAATGACAAGCCCATCCTTTTCATCACTACAGAAGATCCAGTCAGAATGTTGGAAGAGAGCTGTCAACTGTAATACAGCCCTATAAGGTGGCAGGGAAGGATAGAATCTCTCTCAGACCTTCTTCTGTTTGTTTTTAAATAGGCAAATATCATTTAAAATTAAAAGAAACAAGGAAAAATCCTCCCCTAACACCTTTCATACCATAATATACATCATAATACTTAAAACTTAGATTCTAATAGCTCCTTGGAGAAAAAATAATAATTCAAGGTCCCTGTTTCCCACATGGCCCACACCTAGTCAACAGGTGACACATTCCTTGCCTTGCCTTGCCATTGTTAGGTGTGCAGTTAATGCCCCAGCAGTCGTGTGTTTTTGCTTTCCTTGGTCTGAATAAGAACTAGTCAACAGGGTCCCTCAGCTGCAGGAAGCACTTAAAAAGCAAGCTTCTGGGGTTCCCACTGAAGAACACTTCAACAATTTTAGAGCTGAAAAGTAGCACCCTCAACCCTCCCAATCAGTGGGGTTTGGTTGGAGAGCTCTGAGAGAGATTGATTAAAGAAGATAAAATGTGTAGAATATATAAAATTCCTGAAAGTATTAAGAGATATATTACACAACTGGGAAGTTCTGAATTAGTGTTAGGAACAAAAAGACCTAAATAAATAATAGGAGGCTTTTATTAACACAAGAGAAAACGAAATGCTAGAAGGAGAGATAATGTAGCTCAGTGCATGACTGAGCTCTGAAGGCTTTCATTTAGCCATAAAATGATAAACATGAATATTCATTTAATCAAAATTATGATATATTATTTCAAGAGGATGGGAGCTCAAAAGTGTGCACGTGTGTGATAGGGGCTGGAAGATGAAAGAGAGCTAAAGTCTAATTTCCCACAGTAGGAAGTCGACAGATAAAGCCTACTAATAACAAACCAAGAAACAGCAATATAAGCATGTTATTTAGAGATATGGAGAGATCTTAAAAGAATCAGCTAATATAGTTGAAAGTGTTTGCATCTGTACAACAGGAAATGGGATGGGTAAAAAGTGCAAGAACGATTTGACACTTTAAACTGAATGAATACACAAATTTGACTAAAGTAAAAAAATAAATTGAAAAATACTATACAGCATATATTGAAATCTAAATCATGTTTGAGTTGAGAGTTTAAGAACACAAAACTAAAAATATTTACTTTCCTGTAAATTAAAAAAGTCTTTTAAAGCTGCTTAAGTTGAAATAAAGTAGAATATTTACTGTAGAAACCATAACCATATTCAATAGCAATAAATTTGACCAACGAGAAAAAGAATTTGATGTAAAAAATTCAGAATTACATGGATAATAAGTCATATATGAATTATTGAAATGAATATGCCCCATAGGAAAATATGGAAGGTTTACTGCCCCCATTTCACAGTTAGCTGGATTACGGATGACCCTGAAAGATGTCACACATCAATGCTGTGCTCTCCAATGTTGCTTTCAGACTTTAACATTCATAGGAAAACTTACAGTAAAAGAATATTCATCATCAGTGACTTTAACAAATCTGTAATGATAAAAAAATTTTATTTGATTTCCTTATGGAAACTATTTTTTTATATTTTAACTTCAGTTATCAATGTATTAGTGATTCAAAAATCCAACACAGTGATATGCTGAAATGAGTATAGTATAATAAAAATTTATACATGTTTTATTGTTTGGTCCTAGAACTGTCTTGACCGAAGCAAGTACCAATTAATGTTTTTAAATGTATAGATTTTAAAAAGTAAATAAATAACTGCCAAATACCTAAACACCAGAGACCTCAATTTATCTAGGTTAGACATAGCCCTAAGATACAGAAACTCAATAGAATGAATGGCATTTTTTTGATCCTTTTAATCTAAATTTTTGCTCAGCTTTATGTTTCTACCAATCTGAGGACAGCAAGACAAGACTAGAAGAAAATCCAGCTTAAAAATGCAAGCAATGGAATAAGAAAATGTATCCACAGGCCTAGAGGAGAGCTTTCCTAGGCCTCACCTTGGGATTCCATATCCATTTTAACTCATCAGTGTTAAACATACATGTATGATATTTCCACATAATCTCTAGCCTTTGCCCCATGAGCATTGCCAAAACCTTCCTTTCAGGTTCTGGATCTGGGATCCATGAACATAAACAAAAATCAGGGATACAGATTAAAAAGCTCAACCTAATCACATCACAATGAGATGTGAAGATTTTACCATAGAGGCTAGCAGTTATTCATATTTTTAGGTCGGGTCATATACATTGTACAGCTTCTGCTAATAATTACAACAAGGTGCAAAGAGAACCTCAGCAATACTCAATTGCAGGCTTGTGAGATGGGATTATTCGTCATGAAAATAAGCCAAAAAATAAGCTGAGATTGATTCATGTCAGCGTTATCTCCCAAGCATGTTACTGTAAGGGCTGGGCATTTCATTCAAAAATGTATACAACTTAAAGCAAGAAAACAAACAATACACATTATGGTCAGAGAAATTCTTACTGAATCGCTAATCTTCCTGTCACCAAGAAAGATACAATGACGTGCTCCAATCCTTTTGCCAATTGTTTGTTATTTTATGCTCCTTAATGCTAAAACCTTCATGCAAATATCACTGGAATTTCCCCACAGCCTGCCATACACATATAGGTTAAAACAGATCTTAATGGTGAACACATACATGTGAGTATACACACACAACAGAGGAAGACAAATCAAAATGACCCTTTTGAGATAAACGTACTAAATGACCTCGCTATCTCCTCTCTCTCAATGAATAATTAAATGTAAAATATATAGAAATGAATCTATCTAATAGAGCAGTAGAAATTAATATATGCATATCTTTTCTAGAAATGAATAAAATAACCCCATGTAGCCATCATTTAAAAAACAAAGCAAAGTAATTTTGTACCTGAATTTTATAATGATGAAATGAGAAGCAACAACAACACCTTGAGGTTAAAATCTCCTTGAATACCTAATTTCAAAAGTGCAATTTACTGAATAAGCCTATGAATGCTGAAAATTCACCTTGTACTCTGCTTACTAAAAGCATTTATTAGGTCAAGGTGCCTGCTGACATGCTCATAAAATGTTCTTATAAAGCACACAGCATAAGAAAACAGCTAAACAAAATGGTTCATAAACAGTTCATAAAAACTGTTTCCATACATGCAACTCAAAAAAACAGATTTGCTGCACATGCAATTGTTTCAAAGTGCAACCTCAATGAAGAGTCCAGGTTGGAAGGTGTTATATTTTCTGCAGCCAATGTGGTAATCTCCAGTCAAAAAATAAAAAAAAATAAAATAAAAGGATGGTAGAGACTGCCCTGTTGGTCCAGTGACTAGGACACCATGCTCCCAATTCAAGGGGTCTAGGTTCCATTCCTAGTCACAGAACTAGATCCCACAAGCCCCAACTAAGAGTTCCCATGATACAATGAAGATGCAACTGAGACTTGGTTTAGTCAAATGAATAAATTAAAAATAAGTAAATAAAAGGATGGTGATGCAGACTGGGCCCTCACTATGACGGAGAGGGTAAAACTGACGTTGTATAGAGTTCAGTCGCAAGTGGGAAGTAGTAGGCAGCTGCTTTGAAAGTGAAAGTGTTATCTGCTCAGTCATGTCCAACTCTGCGATTGCATGGACATAGCCTCCACCATGGTCATCTGTCCATGAAATTCTCCAGGCAAGAATACTGGAGTGGGTAGTCATTCCTTTCTCCAGAGGATCTTCCTGACCCAAGGATTGCACCCAGGTCTCCTACATTGAAGGCAAAATCTGCACTGTCTGAGCTCAGTTGAAAATACACTGAACTGCAGTGAGGGGCCTGTGTTACCCTTGGTGAGGCCCTGGCCTATCTGGACCTTAGGTTCTTCATTTGTGTCATGAAAGGATTAAGCCTCCTTATCATTTTCAGGTTATAGACTTATGGACAGTTTGGTAGAAAACAATGTGCATATCCACTTACATGCGATAACTCGGTCCTACGTGCTGAGGACCCCTAAATTAAACCATCTTTATTGTCTTTCCCAGCTTTTACACTCTTTCATTTTCCTTTCTAATACAAAAGATTTTTTTGTACAGAATAAGATTTGACTTTTTTCTTATGACTATTTTGAGTTTAGATATCATAATGAAATAGTGATACTTTGACATCATATATATATTTGTGTGTGGTTATGCATGTGAATTGGAGAAAGCAATGGCACCCCACTCCAGTAATCTTGTCTGGAAAATCCCATGGATGGAGGAGCCTGGTAGGCTGCAGTCCATGGGGTCGCTAAGAGTCGGACACAACTAAGCGACTTCAGTTTCACTTTTCACTTTCATGCATTGGAGAAGGAAATGGCAACCCACTCCAGCGTTCTTGCCTGGAGAATCCCAGGGACGGGGGAGCCTGGTGGGCTGCCGTCTATGGGGTCGCACAGAGTCGGACATGACTGAAGCGACTTAGCAGCATGCATGTGAATAAGTGTAAGTTTTAACCACTGTCTTCTCCAACAGAAATCCAGGTTACTATGAATTTTACTTTCTGTGTCACTGTAACAGCGACCCTGTGATTAGAGACTCCATTTTTTCTTTCAGGAAAATTTAAAGTGGCTAAATCTCCAGCTGCAGACAAATTTCATGCTTGCTGGACAATCTAATGGTAACTTACAGTCATCTCTTAGACAAAATGACAGTGACTAGGGCAGCAAGCACAGACGCCCTGCTGATCTCAGAAAAATCTGACTGTGCTTCTCTACTCCTGGACCACCACAGGTCAGATTACGCCTGTCTGGCATGTCTGCCAGTAGAGATTACAAGATATGGTGAGAGAGATTGATATAGAGGTTCTTATATGGGCCCTGCTCTGGCAGGTTCCTCACCAGGGACAAAACAGATCTTGAACCACCTTGTTAGACCATTCTCCAGATACTCAGAACACCCTGATCCTACCCAACTGAAACTTAGACTGCTTCCAGGTCTGCCTGAGCTTCCAGCTAGGCTGGAAGAGTAGCCAAGTGTTGACTGTTTTCCAGGAGTGTGGAATCTGGAGTGCCTGCCCAAGTAAGATGACTGAAGGGCAGAATGCAGGAGAGAGCAGGAAAAAAATGCAGGATGCTTGGCAGGACAGATGTTGAGAACTGGTTAGGCCAACATCTTCATTTCAAAGAAAAACTGAGAGTTTTAAATGAGAGCCTGTACACACTAGTAGTTATGAAGGTAGAATATATAAATTTTTAGTTTTTTTTTGCTTGACATATATATTTTTTAAAGAATTTTTTGATGTGGATCATTTTTAAAGTCTTTATTGAATTTTTCACAATATTGCTTTTGCTTTTTGTTTTAGGATTTTTTGGTCATGAGATATATGGGATCTTAGTTCCACAGCCAGGGATTGAACCACACCCACTGCATTGGAAGGTGAAGTCTCAACCATTGGCCTGGAAGGGAAGCCCTGACAATTTTTTTTTTTTAAATATTAGAACTATGATATATAGGCTTCCAGTCATACACTTGCCCCAGAACCATGATGCTACAGACGAGTCTGCCCATTTTGCTCCCACAAGATTATCCCCTCTTATACACCCCACGGTCTAAATCACCCTCATCTAGTCTCCTGCAGAATGAGGTAGTCTGTTTCTCCCTCTACTATTTTTCAAACTTATTATATAGTATACACTCTATGACATATGTTCTGTTAACACAACACTTGTTTGCAAATAAAGTTGAGCTTTGAATGTTATTATTAAGATGTGGATTTTTAAGGCCTGCTTTGGAAATAAAGAATAAAAATAATGATAAAATCCAAAATTTTACTGATGCCTCTGGAAGACTGAGAATAGAGATAGAAGGAGAAAATAGCACAAAGTTTGCTTTATAAGATATTGTCTCATTTCTTGTAAATCATCATTTTTCAAAAATTTCACATAATAATTGGGGGGACAATTAATATCTTGTGATCACTTAGGGCTAGGCAATTATTTGGAGACCTAAAATTCACATAGGTGTAAAGGGTAAAATTCAAAATAGAGGGATTGTATATAGATGTGAAATGTCTACTCCTCAAGAATAATACTTTGCCTTTTCTTGTGTAAAAGTATTTAGGTTGTTCTTTTTTATGATTCCAATCTTCTTGAGAACACTAATACCTAGTATTACTAGATTGAACACATATTGATAGTCATCAGAAAAAAAAAAAGAATACCAAAAACAGCTCAGCTGTCATGCTTTTCTATCTATCCTTCATTCTACACACACACACACACACACACACACACAAATTCTATATAGTAAACACCAAAGAAATGGTTTAATATGAGTGGTATTAGTATAAAGTTAGTATAAATGAGAACACAATATGTGTTTTTCATTAAATTGGGGAAATTGCTCTATAATTTTAAAATAATGGCTCCCAGATAGAAAAACAGTGCTGAAAAAGTTTATTCTAAACATGAAAGCATGATGACAACAATGACAAAATGACCATGACTTTTATTTTTAATAGGCAAACAGTAAAGGAAGAGGATGAAAGGTGTAAAAGTCAAAAATTAATTTTGGAAAACACACTCAAAATATGACAGTTCAATGCTCTCTCAGTGATTTTAAGACAGATAGTCTGTCAGTATTATGACAAGCTTTCCCAATAGAGATAAGCAGAGGAAATTCCTGAAGATTCAAACTGGTTGCATCTAGAGTTTTTAGTGTTTATAAATTGGGAGAAATTCTTAACAATACAGAATTTTATATATATATATATATATAATACATACATACAATATACATATATTTATATTATATATACACACACACATATAATAAAGTTATATGCATTCATGGAAATCTTGATAATGCATTTGAAAATTCTAAGAAATTGTCTTCAAGTTATATTTGATCCGGAACATTATTTACTCAAAAATAAAAATAATATTTTCTTTTAAATATTGCTCTAATAAAAATTTTTATGCACAAGCAAGTTGCTAAATATTTGTTTCAACTCACAGGTTAGTCATAATACTTTTATATACTATCTCACAAGGTTACTTCAAAATGATACATGGATAGTTTCACTGAAATCAAATCATTACAAATGAATCTTTAGTTATAAGGTAGAATGCTATATTCAGATTCAAAAGCCTATACATAACTTAAATTCTTAAATTTCATGGTCAAATAATATGTTTGAACAATAAAAGATGAATATTTACAGAGCAAAATTTATCTTAGCCACACAAAATAAATCATCTACTAAGGACTCACTTTTCACATGAATTATGAAATAGAAGTTAAATATAAAGTATAATTAACTTGGTAGGGTACCAAATCTTTCCAGTCTTATGACAAAAGCATTTTCTAGATCTAGGTACAAAACCTGACCTCTTAGGAGAAGGGTATGGACATAAAAATTGAATAATATATGCAATATTATTTTTTCTCCTTTTTATTTTTTATTGAATGATAATTGCTTTTACAGAATTTTGTTTTCTGTCAAACCCAAACATGAATCAGCCATAGGTATACATATATTCCCTCCCTTTTGAACTTCCCTCCCATCTCCTGCCCCATCCCATCCCTCTAGACTGATACAAAGCCCCTGTTTGAGTTTCCTGAGCCATACAGCAAATTCCTTTTGGCCATCTCTTTTACATATGGTAATGTAAGTTTCCATGTTACTCTTTCCATACATCTCACTTCTCCTCCCCTCTCCCCTTGTCCATAAGTCTATTGTCTTTGTCTGTTTCTCCATTAGATTCCATATGTATGTGTTAGGATATGGTATTTATCTTTCTCTTTCTGACTCCCTTCACTCTGTATAATAGGTTCAAGGTTCATCCACTTCATTAGAACTGACTCAGATGTGTTCCTTTTTATGGCTGAGTAATATTCCATTGTGTATATGTACCACAACTTCTTTATCCATTCATCTGTCAATGGACTTCTAGGTTTCCTCCATGTTCTAGCTATTGTAAATAGTGCTGCAATAAACAATAGGATACATGTGTCTTTTTTCAATTTGGGTTTTGCCTAGGAGTGGGATTGCTGGGTCATATGGTGGTTTTATTCCTAGTTTTTTAAGAAATCTCCATACCATCTTTCATAGTGGCTGTATCAGTTTACATTCCCACCAACCGTGTAAGAACATTGCGTTTTTCTCCATATCCTCTCCAGCATTTATTGTTTGTAGATCGGTGTGAGGTGATGAAATATTATCTTTGAAGATTGGATTGGGTGCTATGTTTTCTATTAAAGTCTGAAATATATGATTGTCTTGGTGCATCCTGCTGCTGCTAAGTCACTTCAGTCGTGTCCGACTCTGTGCAAACCCATAGACGGCAGCCCACCAGGTTCTGCTGTCGCTGGGATTCTCCAGGCAAGAGCGCTGGAGTGGGTTGCCATTGCCTTCTCCAATGCATGAAAGAGAAAAAAGAAAGTGAAGTTGCTCAGTCGTGTCCAACTCTTCGTGACCCCGTGGACTGCAGCCTACCAGGCTGCTCCATCCATGGGATTTTCCAGGCAAGAGTACTGGAGTGGGTTGCCATGGCCTTCTTCACTTGGTGCATCCTGAATGACACCAAATAACAGGAGCTCACAAAGATGAGACTGAGTTTCAAACAAATAATTTGTTACAAACTTAAGTTACAAAACTCTATCTTCCCTGTAAATGGTCTTCATCTCCCTCCCTCACCCTACTTCCTACCAACATCACTAGTATTACCGCTTAAATTTAGAAAATAACTAGTAACTGAGAGCTTTGGAGAATATTATAATGGTATTTCTTTTAAATTTTTATTGAAATCCTTTCTTTTTTCTTGCCTTTTGTTGAGATATGGTTTGACTTCCATGAAATAAAGAACATAATAAAGCCAGTGAAATATCCTAAACCTTTACAGTGTGCTTATTTTCCTGTTCCTAGAGTCAGTTATCTCACTAGCCTGATTCATGATGGAGTTAAAAAGAAATCTTTACCACATAAAAGAGCATTCAGTTCAGCTCAGTTCAGTCATTCAGTCGTGTCCAACTCTTTGCGAACCCATGAATCTCAGCACGCCAGGCCTCCCTGTCCATCACCAACTCCCAGAGTTCACTCAGACTTGCATCCATCAAGTCAGTGATGCCATCCAGCCATCTCACCCTCTGCCATACCCTTCTCCTCCTGTCCCCAATCCCTCCCAGCATCAAAGTCTTTTCCAATGAGTCAACTCTTCACATGAGGTGACCAAAGTATTGGAGCTTCAGCTTTAACATCATTCCCTCCAAAGAAATCCCAGGGCTGATCTCCTTCAGAATGGGCTGGTTGGATCTCCTTGCAGTCCAAGGGACTCTCAAGAGTCTTCTCCAACACCACAGTTCAAACGCATCAATTCTTCAGAACTCAGCCTTCTTCACAGTCCAACTCTCACATCCATACATGACTACTGGAAAAACCATAGCCGTGACTAGACGGACCTTAGTCGCCAAAGTAATGTCTCTGCTTTTGAATATGCTATCTAGGTTGGTCATAACTTTTCTTCCAAGGAGTAAGCGTCTTTTAATTTCATGGCTGCAATCAACATCTGCAGTGATTTTGGAGCCCACAAAAATAAAATCTGACAGTGTTTCCACTGTTTCCCCATCTATTTCCCATGGAGTGATGGGACCAGATGCCATGATCTTTGTTTTCTGAATGTTGAGCTTTAAGCCAACTTTTTCACTCTCCTCTTTTACTTTCATCAAGAGGCTTTTTTTTTTTTTTACCCATATGACAGTCTTGGACTTTGAGGTCTATTTTTCTACTTTATATTCTCTCCCCAATTCCCACACCATCTCTGTAGAGTATCTGCCACCCAGTGTATTAGTTTTCCATTGCTGCAATAACAAATACCTATAAACTTAGTAGATCAAAACAACACAAACTTGTGTTTTACAATTCTGTAGGTTGAAAGTCCAACATGGGTCTCACCAGGCTAAAATTAAGAAGTCAGCAAGCGATATTTATTTCTGGAGTTTCCACAGGGGTGGGGGGAAATAATGTGTTTCTTGCTCATTCAAGTTGTTGGCAGAATGGTTCCTTGGGGTTGTAGGACCAAGGTACTTATTGTCTGACTGTAAAATGAGAACTATCTGCAACTTCTAGAGGCCACCACATTTCTTAGTTCATGGGCCTCTTCTTCCATCTTCAAACTCAGTAACAGAGAAATAGTGTCCCTCTCATGTCTTATATCTGACCAAAATTTCTGCCTGCCCTTTCCATTTTTGAGCAATCATGTGATTATGTTGGATCCTAATAAGTAATTCAAGATAGTTTCCCCATCTCAAGGTCCATGCCCTTAATTTCCTTTTGCCATGCAATTTAACATAGTCACAAGTTCCAAGGGATTCCCTGATGGCTCAGATGGTAAAACGTCTGCCTGCAATGCGGGAGACCCAGGTTCAATTCCTGGGTCTGGAAGATCCCCTGGAGAAGGAAATGGCAATCCACTCCTGCACTCTTGCCTGGAAAAATCCCATAGACGGAGCAACATGATAGGGTACAGTCCATGGGGTAGCAAAGAGTCAGACACGTCTGAGCGACTTCACCCACTCACTTCACTCACAAGTTCCAAGGAGTAAAACAAAAATGCCCTTTCTTGGATTTTCAGGTTACCCCCACCCACCCCAACCATAGATCAGATTTTCCACACTGTACTTGTAAGAATTTCCCACTTTTATTCTTTTTTACACTTCTCCATACCCTGAGTCTCTTCCTGAAAATTGGATAATGTATAAGTCAATGGGTGAGAATTCATATTCCTTCCCCCAGTAAACATTTATTCACTGTCTCACAGACAGGGCTTCTCTATACATCAATTCCAAATTATGACATGAAAAGCATACACTTTACAACTCTTGACAAAATCGTGTGATTAATTTTGAAAGCAGCATGGTCATTTAGTAGCCATTAATTCCTACCACATATTTGACTGCATGTAAATACAGAACTGGAGGAGGGAATGGCAAATCACCCAGTATACTTACTGTGAGAACATCATGAGCTGTCTAAAAGGACAAAAAGATATGACACCAAAAGATGAGTCCCCCAGGTCAGAAGGTGTCTGATATGATACTGGGAAAGAGAGTAGGAGAACTAGCAATTGCTCCAGAAAGAAGGAAGTGGCTGGGCCAAAGCAGAAAAGGTGCTTAGTTGTGGATGTGTCTGTGATGAAAGTAAAATCCAATGAAGCGAAGAACAGTATTGCATAGGAACCTAGAATGTTAGGTTCATGAATTGGACATGGTCAAGCAGGAGATGGTAAGAATAAACATCAACATCTTAGGAATAAGTGAACTAAAATGGATGAGAATGGGTGAATTTAATTCAGTTGACCATTATATATGCTACTGTGGGCAAGAATTCCATGGAAGAAATAGAGTAGCTCTCATAATCAAGAAAAGAGTCTAAAATTCAGTACTTGGGTGCAACCTCAGAAATGACAGAATGATCTCCATTCATTTCCAAAGAAAACCATTCAGCATCACAGTAATTCAAGTCAATGCCCCTACCACTGATGCCAAAGAAACTGAATTTGATCAGTTCTATGAAGACCAGTGTTTTTGCCTGGAGAATCCCAGGGACAGGGTAGCCTGGTAGGCTGCTGTCTATGGGGTCGCACAGAGTCGGACATGACTGAAGTGACTTAGCAGCAGCAGCATGAAGACCTAGAAGACCTCCTAGAACTAACACCAAAAAATGATGTTCTATTCATCATTAAGAATTGGAATACAAAAGTAGGAATTCAAGAGTTACCTGGAGTAACAGGCAAGTTTGGCCTTGGAGAACAAAATGAAGCAAGGCAAAGGCTAGCTGAATTCTGCTGAGAGACTTCACTGGTCATAGCAAATACCCATTTTCAACAACCCAAGAGATGACTCGACACATAGACATCACCAAATGATCAATACCAAAATCAAATTGATTACATTCTTTGTAACCGAAGATGGAAAAGCTGTATACAGTCAGCAAAAACAAGACCTGGAGCTGACTGTGACTCAGATCATCAGCTTCTCATAACAAAATTCAAGCTTAAACTAAAGAAAGTGGGGAAAAACACTAGGTCAGCCAGGTACGACTTAAATCAAATCCCCTATGAATATACAGTGGAGGTAAAAAATAGATTCAAGGGATTAGGTCTAATTAACTGTGTGTCTGAAGAACTATGGATGGAGGTCTGTAATATTGCACAGGAGGCATCAAATGAAACCATCCCAAAGAAAAAGAAAAGCAAAAAGGCAAAGTGGTTATCTGAGGAGGCTTTACAAATAGCTGAAGAGAGGAGAGAAGTGAAAAAGAAAGGAGAAAGGGAAGAGTACATCTAACAAAGCACAGAGTTCCAATGAATAGCATGGAGAGACAAGAAGGCCTTCTTCAATGAACAGTGCATAAAACTAGAAGAAAAAACAGAAGAGGAAAGACAGAGATCTCTTCAGGAAAAATAGAAACACCAAGGGAACATTTTGCACAAAGATAGGCACAATAAAGGACAGAAACAGTCTTAATGAACAGGATTACCATGATGATGTGGTCAGTCACCCAGAGCCACACATTTCGGAGAGGAAGTCAAGTGGGCCTTAGGAAGTACTGCTGTTAATAAAGCTAGTGGATGCAACAGAATTCCAGTAGAGCTATTCAAAACTTTAAAGGTTGATGCCATCAAGATGTTGCATTCAATATGTCAGCAAGTCTGGAAGACTCAGCAGTGGCCACAAGACTGGAAAAAGTCAATCCTCATCCCAGTTCTCAAGAAGGGTAGTACTAAAGAATATGCTAATTATCAGACAATTGCACTCATAGCCCATGCACATGCTAGGCTTCAGCATTATACAAACCAAGAACTTCCAGATGTCCGAGTTGGGTTTATAAAAGGAAGAGGAGCCAGAGATCAAATTGCCAACATTTTGCTGGAGCATAGAGAAAGCAAGGGGATTCAGAAAAACATCTACCTCTGTTTCATTGATTATGCTAAAGCATTTGATTGGGTGGATCATAACAAACTGTGGAAAGCTCTCAAAGAGATGGGCATATCAGATCAGTCTACCTCTCTCCTGACAAACATGTATATGGGTCAAAAAGCAACAGTTAAAACCCTGTAACTGATTGGTTCAAGACTGAGAAAGGAGTACGACAGCGCTGTCTGCTGTCACCTTGTTCGTTTAACCTATACACTGAGCATATCATGAGAAATGCAAGGCTGGCTGAGTTACAAGCTTGAATCAAGATAGGTGGGAGAAACATCAACAACTTCAAATATGCAGATGATACCACTCTAACAGCAGAAAGTGAAGAGGAACTAAAGAGCTTCTTGATGAAGGATGAAGGAGGAGAGTGAAAGAGCCAGCTTAAAACTACATATTAAACAAACTAAGATCGTGGCATCTAGTCACTTTACTTCATGGAAAATAGAAAGGAGAAAGGTGGAGATAGTGACAGATTTCCTCTTCTTGGGCTCTAAAATTGCTGCAGCTGATGACTGCAGCCATGAAATCAGAAGACAATTGCTTCTTGGCAGGAAACATATGACAAACCTAGGCAGTGTGTTGAAAAGCAGAGACATTTTTCTGCCAACAAAGTTTTGTATAGTCAAGGCTATGGTTTTCCCAGTGGTCATGTACAGTTGTAAGAGCTGGACCATAAAGAAGAAAGAATGCCAAAGAATTGATATCTTCAAACTGTGGTTCTGGAGAAAACTCCTGAAAGTCCCTTGGACAGAAAGGAGTTCAAACCAGTTAATTTTAAGAGAAAATAACTCCAAATACTCATTAGAGGACTGATGCTGGACCTGAAACTCCAGCATTTTGGTCACCTGATGCAATCAGCCAGCTCATTGGAAAAGTCCCTGATTCTGGAAAAGATTGAAGGCAGAAGGAGAAGAGGATGTCAGAGGATGAGATGGCTGGATGGCATCACTAATGTAATGGACATGAGCTTGGGCAAACTTTGGGAGATGGTGAAGGACAGGGAGGCCCAGTGTGCTGCAGCCTATGGGGTCACAAAGAGTTAGACATGAATGGGTGACTGGAAAAAACAAATACAGAGCTAATAAAGCTCCTTAGGTTTCCTGAGTCTCAAGTTCCATAAGCGGAATAATTCCCTGCTTTTTATTTTGGTAATAAATGTATGTAATGTTAATTTATTATCCTGGAGTAGAGACAAATGCTTGGCCCTCATCAATGAAGGGTAATTTGATTCCATTTTACATTTCTTTCTTCTGTATTATTTTAAAGAATTATATTCTTGGCTTATTTTTTTATTACTGTTGAATTTGAATCCTAATAATTTTAGGATGTAAAAAGTAAGTTAAAAATAAACTTCCCCAAAAACTGGAAGGTAGGATAGTATGTATAATTTAAGAAAAATAACATGATCTGATTTATTTATAAAGTATGAAGACTTAATACCTGAATTCTATTCCACTATGCATCTAATGGAGAAGGCAATGGCAATCTACTCCAGTACTCTTGCCTGGAAAATCCCATGGATGGAGGAGCCTGGTAGGCTTCAGTCCATGGGGTCACTAAGAGTCGGGCACGACTGAGTGAGTTCACTTTATGCATCTAAAATTCTTGTAGACACTCTGTTTCAGAAATGCACACACCAAAAAAAAAAAAAAAAGAGAGAAAGAAAAATAAAAGAAACTTATTTTGAATGACTACTTTGTACTTTCTTTTCCATTCTCTAACTCCATTCCCCTGAAATAAGTCATTTCAGATATTTTCTATTTTCAAATAGTAATGCAGTTTTGAAAATAACAATAAAACATCCACTTGCATTGCTAGTCAACCTAGGAACTCAAAATTAAATTATTCTGCACATTTCCACTATAAAATTTACCATCAGAACTTGTAAAATGTGCTGATGATGCACAAAGGAAAAGAAAATCCATTGTGGGGATGGATAAATTAGCTCTCTGCACTGGGCAGGCACAGTCCCCAAGCAGTAGCCTTGAATCTACAAAGGACTGAATGCTTGAAACCAGGACAAATATAAATTCCAGAGAAAAGGTCATACCATCTTTATATATTTTTTCCAGTTTAAGCATAGCTTACACTTTTTTGTTAATCTCGTATTCCTCTATTATTGATTTTTTTCAAAATCAAACAAATGAAAATGCATATCTGTATTATTATTTAAAACCTAGGCACAAAGGTGTTCTTCAGAGGATAGGTAATTATTAATATCTCATTATTCTATTTTTCACATTGATTTTGAGTAAGAATACAGTATGTTTAAAATACATCTAAATCCAATAATAATCATTGAATGTGCTTTATAATACACATGAAATAAAATCTAACTTGTAACTATTAAGAAATAAGGAATAGTCTTGAAATTGAATTTTCTTCCATGGTGCCCTTTAGTAAAAAGTAAAATATAGTAACAACTGACCGAAAAGTACACATAAGTGAAAAATTAAGTTTTTTTAAAAAATATTATTAGAGATAAGGAAAAATGGGAAAGCAGAGAATAAGAAATCAAATCAGATTTTGAATAATATTTTTAACATGTAAAATCTCCAAGTGACCATCAATGGCTGAGATTAAAGGCTAATGATTATTTATTATTTGCAAATTATTTGTGCCACCCAGGAAGGATGCTTTAAAATATTTGTTTAGATACTTGGTTGTACTAGACACAGACTAAGAGAAAAAAAAAAAAAAAAAGATGACTTTCAATTATTAATTCATCCACCCATATAATTGCGTGTCTATGGATCTATTTACTCTTCAAACTCCAATTATCTCAGAATGTTTCCAGAGTAGAAAAATGACTCTTTATTTTATTTTTACAAGAGCTATGTGTTCCTTTTAGTCTGTTTCTCTGTCATGTTTGGAGTATACTGATAAATAACAATTAACTATGCCAAGAAGTGGAGCAAGACATAATCTGTAAGACTATAAATCCCATGCTCATAAGAATACAAATTGTTTTTCTTGAGAATGAAAGAGAAAATAATTGATGACCTTGAACAAGTTACTTAATTTTTCTGTGTCTCAGTCTCTCTCTCTCTCTTTTTTTTTTTTATGTAAAAAATCAATTAGCTGTAGTATCTGCCTCATAAGGTGAGGATTAATTTGATACCACAATGTGAAGTCCTTAAGGCAGAGTTTGGTATATATCAAGTGTTCAGTAATTCTTAGCCATATTTTTTAACTTAATTTATAATTTATACTTGTTAACCACAGTCACTTCTCATAGTAGCAGCCACAGTGGCCTCAAAGAATAAAAACTCATATACTCTCAGATGTGCAAACTATTACTAAATCAAGGGTTCTGGTCCACAATGGATCTTGTCAAATTTTGTTGTATTTCTACTTGCACAAGCCCACTTAAGAAAGGCTACTAGGAACACACTGAAAGCAAAGTACAGTTCATTTTACTAACTTTTTTCAGTAAATGAAAAGCAACACCATAGGACCATAACCTTCTCTAAATGGGGGAATTAAGTGTGAACTTGGAAAATTTGAAGATATAATTAGTCACAGGACAGTTTTGGCAGGACTCGGCGAGAATATGTAAACCAAGGGATTTCCTGGAAAGTTATTGTTCCGAGATTTAGAACACAAAACCTAATGCCAAATTACCATTAGATTAGTTTGGCTGAGATCTCATCATTAATATATGAGGATTAAATAGAGTTTATGTTTAATGTGTCTTGCACATCCTGGTTTGATACAGTTTATCTATTTTGTTACTCATAGTAGTGTTTTATAAGTTTGGTTTATGTTCAATTCTAAAGTTCCCCCCAATCACAGCCGATATGCCAGCAGGGCCATTTTCACAACATCACCAATTACTTTGGAGATCTACAGTAGTTCTGGTAAGAAATAATTGTAGAAGATTGTTGTAACTGAAAATGGAAATAAATGGCTGAACTTGAGGATCATGATGAGGAACACTGCATTCTTAGAATATTCTATCTGGTTTTGGTGATTGATGAGATGCTAGAAGATAAAGGGAAAATAATTTTACCAAGGATGCCTGCTAGTTGTTTAATATCTACCAAATTTTTTGACAAATATATTAATATATCTACACATAAATGGAAAAATCATTATCTGTATCAAAATCCACCACAACACATACAATGATGCCCAGTATTCAGCTAAACTATTAATACAAAACTGATTGGAAAATCAAGTGTTCTTTTTAAAATATGGCATACTCCATAAAGCATTTACATTATTAAGATGAAGGAATTTTGAACATGGAAATTAACTAGGGAAAACAATAATACAGTGATGAGTATTTCTAATCCATTCCATTGAGAAACTGCCTATATTTTATTATAGTCAGATTTTCAGAGCAACATTTCACTTTGTCTTTGATGCTATGATCTGAGCACAAATGTTTTCCTTAACTATTCTATTGGATTTGATCATTTGGGCAGCACAGATTTTAAGAATTCATTGATTTTTTAATCCATGTAAAATTATTCTTCTTTACTGAATGACATTGCTGCCGCTATCATATTCCTAATGCTTGTTCATTCCACACACAAGAGAACACTTTGAAATTATATTCAGCATCTGACCTGTGCTTTCTAACATTCACATGGGTATGAAGTAGTAATAAATCAAAGGTTCCTTGTAAGCACTAAGGAAAGCAATATAAAGGATGAAATGAAGCTTAAAATTAGAGCTATATTAAAAGGTCCAGCTAAATTCTAGAAAAGAATTATGCAACAAATTGGCTTATAAGCTGCTTGAAGAACCCTGCTGCTGTAGAGTATGTGTGAAATCCACCTCCCCAAGGACAGCTTTGACTATGTTTGTGCTTTCCTTCTCTGATAAGTAGTAAGAGAAACAAATGAGGTAGAGCCTTGTAATAAAAGCTGAAAAGGTAAAGGTAAAACAAATCAGACTCTTTTCACAAATATGTTAGAAAATTATAGGCTGCTGATCACCTATTCCAATTAATCCAGTTACAATATTCAGCTCAGCTCTAGATGACTTATCCTTTGGCCTAACTGTCTTTACGAATAATCATCCTTTTCCCTTTAAGATGTCACCTTCTACTCCTCTTGGTGAAATTGAAGACTCTTCCTAAATGCTCCCAACCACACAGGATGTAGGCATTCCCTATATGCTTTACCTCCAAACAAGCACTTGTAATACCCATCAATATAAAAACCTATACACAAAGTTATTTGTCATAGCCAAACACTGGAAAAAACTCAGTTGTCCTTCAATAGATAAACTGTTAAGCAAACTACAATACATTCATATCACAGAATGTTGCTCAGCAATAAAAATGAATAAACTGTTGATAAACACAACTATTTGAAATGACCTCAATGGTATTACATTGGGTGGGGAAAAAATGGCTAAAGGTTAAAGACTGTATGATTCCATTCATATGACATTACCAAAATAACAGTATTTTTGCAACTTCCTCTGAATCTTATTTTAAAATAATGTTAATAAAGTCTAAAATGCATATTATAACACAATTCAGCTGAATGTTGATTAGTTTATAAATGGGCTTCTGGCTAAAGAGATAGTGAGACAAATATGTGAGGAAAAGATATTCTAGAGAGTTCCTTTACTTGTAGAAAAATTTCGGAAGAGAAAACTGTCTTTTATGGTTCTGGCCTCTTTGTTATGCTGGGAACCGGGAAGTCATCTTGAGACCAGGAGTACTACCAAGCTACCATAGTAGTATAGAAAAAGACACTTTTAGGAATGTCAAAGTAGAAAACAAAAATTTAAAACCTGTCTTTCATAATGTCAGTGATTTACTGATTTAAGGAAACCTTGTAGTCTCCTTAACTTGGAACTTCTATACTTATTCATGTGACAAATACTTACTGAGTGCCAATTACATACCACTCACTTATAAGTACTCAATATTTCAGCCACATTCCACAAGACTTTTTGATGAAAATAGAGATGAATATTAGAGAAACCATGTAGCATCTGAAGAACCACACAATATATAAATAACTGCCTCAGCTTATGTTCAAATCTCATATAGAGCTAATTTTGTGGTTTTCCAATTATATTAAACTATCTTTTTATCTTATACATCAATATGTTAACCATTGACTATCTCTAGAACCACAGACAATTTTTTAACTAATAAAATTATTCCTACATAAAGTGTAAATAGTAGCTATCTTTTTGGAAAAGGGACTGAAATCATGGTGAAGTACATAGAAGACTTTAAATATATTTGATTTATTTTATCCTTAATCTGGCAGATAGGAACATAAATGCCCATTATAGTTTTCTTCTATTTTATATATGCCTTAAATATGTCATAAGAAATTTTAAATAAAAATTTAAACTACCTTTTATTTAAAATTTTAATTTGAAGCAAGAAATAAGTGCAAGTAAACATTCTGGAGGGAAAAAAAAATGTCTTTTCAAATGTCAGCCAAGAGATATGGAATTTTATGAAGGCATACACATCAAAAATTAGAACTTATGGACCATAATTGTTAATAGATACAAGTTCATATAAAGTATGGTCAGAGTTTCTGGCCCAACAACATCTAGAAGAACAGGTAAATATTACAAGCCTTGTCCTTATATGTAACTCAACATGGAATTTCTACATCATTATGCTGGGATCACCAAGCAAATAAGACTTTTTACAGATGAATACCATAATACAGTCTGAATTATTTTTGAACTGAGGTAGACACATATTAAGTCTTCCCAGGTGGCACTAATGGTAAAGAACTATCCTGCCAATGCAGGAAACATAAGAGACACAAGTTTGATGCCTGGCTTGGGAAGACACCCGGAGAAGGCACCCACTCTAGGATTCTTGCCTGGAGAATCCCATGGATGGAGGAGTCTGGCAGGCTATAGTTCATAGGGTCAGACATGACTGAAGCAACTTAGCATGCACACATGCACACACAGACACATATTTATCAAACATATCATTAGATTAAAAACCACGTTCCACATTATCTCTCAAAAAAAACATATAACAGGTTTGCAAAATGTCTGTCACCTTCCATAAAGTTAGGACTACAGTCTCTAAGCATAGATTAGTCAGTTATAGTAACCTCTTGCCTGGAGTATCACGGGCAAAGATCAAGAGTTTTCAGCAAGTTTTATAAATGAGAGATGATGTATCACCTTGTATCCTGATTGGCTGTTTTCTGAAACTGGATGGATATTATAAAGAGACTGGGACTCCAACTGTGGCCCCAGAGGGTTACATTTATTTAACTTCCAGATGGTAAAACAATGAAGAGGAAAATATGGCCCTATAAACATACAGATGTCCCCAAAACACAAAGAGCAGTGTACATCATCATTATAACTCGTTGTTATTCAGACATATGAAAAGCATCACATTTTAAACAAGATGAAGAGATTTGCTGTGCATCACAACCAGGAATTAATTTTTTAGTGAAAGCTATTAAAAACCACGTTCCACATTATCTCTCAAAAAAACCATATAACAGGTTTGCAAAAAACCTGACAGAAAATATTTTACTGTATCCATAAATATATGGAAATACATTTATCACAATGGGATACATTTTGAGGACTATATGATTAAGGTGAATTATGAAGAGTGACAGCAATTATTAAATAAATCTACTCTTATAAAATAAATTCAAACTGAAAAAAATATCAGACATTCCAGGTATCTTTCTGCATATTCATAACAAATTAAATTTTATAAAATACATCATGTGTTTTTCAAAATGAATGCATTCCTTAATTTTGCCAGTCAGTTTCTTTCTTTACACAATGACTTGGAGTCAGTGTCATTATCAGTTAAAACTGTCAAACTCTCAATTGGAAATATGTAATATACTAACTCATATAAATAAACATTCTGAATCAGCATGATAAAATATATTCATGCCTTTGAGAAATATATTCTTATGAATTCATATAGTCCTTAAATCTGGTGCATTTCTAAATAATACTACACAGTGTTTATGTTTATCTGACTTCTTTCACTAAGCATAATACCCTCCCAGTCCGTCCATGTTGTTGCAAATAGCAAAATTTCATTCCTTTTTTTTCCACATCGGTTTAAGAAAAAAGCCAATCTATCAGCCATGGGGAATTTAGTCTAAGCCATTGTTTTGAAGCTACACTGACTGGTGTTCAAGCTGTAAACCTGAACTCCAGCTCAGGAAGTAAGCTTGGTCAGGCCTTCTGTGTAGAATGAGGCACTTTTATTATACAGAACCTTGCAGGAGGCTCTCTTAATTGTAAACAGAGACCTTGAAAATCAAAGATTACATGCATAATATCCTGCAAAATTGCCAGTCTATGTCCAATGCAGGATACGGCACACTTGGAGCTGGTACACAGGGATGACCCAGAGAGATGTTGTGGGGAGGGAGGTGGGAGGGGGGTTCATGTTTGGGAACGCATGTACACCCGTGGTGGGTTCATGTCAATGTATGGCAAAACCAATACAGAATTGTAAAGTAAAATAAAAAATAAATAAAATTAATAAAAAAAAAGAAAGAAAATCAAAGATTACTAGGTACATTTATATAAAGCCCCATAATTTAGAAGGTAGCCTATCCCTATTATAGAGTAAAGAAAAGAATGTGGCTTTAACATTTTGTAACTTTTAGCTTTTGGTTAAGCTCAGTTCAGTTCAGTAGCTCAGTCGTGTCTGACTCTTTGCGACCCCATGAATCGCAGTACGCCAGGCCTCCCTGTCCATTACCATCTCCCAGAGTTCACTCAAACTCACCTCCATCAATTCGGTGATGCCAACCAGCCATCTCATCCTCTGTTGTCCCCTTCTCCTCCTGCCCCCAATCCCTCCCAGCATCAGAGTCTTTTCCAATGAGTCAACTCTTCGCATGAGGTGGCCAAAGTACTGGAGTTTCAGCTTTAGCATCATTCCTTCCAAAGAACACTCAGGGCTGATCTCCTTTAAAATGGACTGGTCAGGTCTCCTTGCAGTCCGAGGGACTCTTTGTAACTTTTAGCTTTGGGTTCAGTGGGATATATATCTTGGTCTGTTTATAATCACCTTTTAAATTTTATCTATTCATACTTTGTCTATCAACTATGTCTCCACAAGAATGCTAATAGAAGCCCAGTCTGAGAAAAACAGTTACAGAAATACAGATTAAATATTAGATGTTATAGAGTTAATATTTTAAGTAAGCTATGTAATTATTAGGAAAACAGGGGAAAAACAAATAGTTTAATTTACAAAGTATCTACTGCATGAAAATGATCCAGCTATCTTCCCTTTTATGACCACAGTACAGGTCACTTCTGTAATCAGTATTCATGTGAACACAAATCTACATGCCTGATAGTAACATTGAAGGACTGTTTCCCTTCTTTGCTAGATCTTTTTAATTTGAGCTTATGTTGCAGTCAATGATCATTAGCCTTAACCAAAAACTCTTTTCTCCCTATTTATTCTCCCCTGTCAGCAAGAAGTTGATGTTGCATATAAACAGTATCTCCTTGGCAGCCACCAAAACTGAAAACAAAGCAAGCAAAATGAGTGCAAGCCAATTAGAAGACTTCATCAAAGATTATTTTATTTATCCAAAACAAAAGCATTGTTAATTATTACTTTACTTCAGCAGAGGAAGTTTAACAAATTCATATTATGAAAACTTCAGTCTTGCATAACTATAATGTATCTCTAAATCACTCATAGAGTCATGTACAAAGGAAATAATTCCTTTGTTTGAAACTTCTGCCTTCTGTGATGGGGGAAGTAGAGATTTGCTGGTATGAACACATGCCCTCTGTTCTAAAGATGCCAAAGGATTACCAGTTAAATGCTCCATATTTTGGAGCTTAAACCCAAGTTTAAATGGCGTCTCTCCTGTTCTGATACAACTTTCATTGCCTAGAATACTAAATTTCTTGCCCAACGTCACTTGCCCAGTTTCAACATGAACAAATTGGAAGTGGCAGAGCCTGTTTAATTTTTAGCTAAGGTGTGCAACTGCCTCCTGGCATTCCATCCAATCAAAGCAAGGAAGAATCTGTTTCCACCCACATTGTTTTGTCAGCTGTGATTGCATTATGGCAATTGCACTAAGCCGCTGACTCCAAGACTAACTCTATCTTTTCAAAGCATTATTGATCATCTTTCTCCACCTGAAAAATTTTAAGGATAGCAGAAAGTAGATGAAAAGCTTTGTTCTCTGTGGATTTATGTACATCAAAGAATCAACCTCTGACCTAGTTTTATAAGTATGAAAATGTGTGCCTTTGAGTCAAGAGTGTTTTGTCAATTGGAGCACTTTAAAAATCTCTATTTAATTATACCTGACTGGGTATATTTAACTTGAAATTCATTAGGTTAACAAAAGGATTAGTTGTTAAAAATATAACTATACCAATGTGAAATGTAAACAGAAAACATGCAAACAATTAAGTTTAAATTAGCTTTTAAGAATTCATGATCTTTCTTTTTACATTTAAAGAAGTAGATGTTTTTGTAATTTGCCATCTAAGTAGTATACAATTTGCATATCATTCATTATGTCACTGTGTTTTGGGTTGTCTTAGTAGGCAGTCCTATGCTCAAATATTGGCACTGGTTCTCAATAATGAAATGACAGTTTATATTACCTCTCAATTTTAACCTTTTAATCTATAAAATAGGGATAATAGCTTATTTCACATAACAATTCTAAAGATTTAATGAAATGCCATGCCAATGATTTGCCAAATTTAATATGCATAAGAATCACCTGACATGCATGTTTAAATGCACTTTGTATAGGTTGCAACTCTATAGATTCTAATTCAGAACATCAAATGTGTTCATGGTGTGTGAGAATATGCATTTTAAGCATGAACCGCGGTAACTTGATTTAAGTGGCCAATATATACTTCAGTTCAGTTCAGTTCAGTTCAGTCACTCAGTCGTGTCAGACAGTTTGCAACCCCATGGATGGCAGCACAACAGGCTTCCCTGTCCATCACCAACTCCTGGAGTTTACTCAAACTCATGTCCATTGAGTTGGTGATGCCATCCAACCACCTCATCCTCTGTTGTCCCCTTCTCCTCCTTCCCTCAATCTTTCCCACCATCATGGTATTTTCAAATGAGTCAGTTCTTTGCATCAGGTGGCCAAAGTATTGGAGTTTCAGCTTCAGCATCAGTCCTTCCAATGAATATTCAGGACTGATTCCCTTTACGATGGACTGGTTGGATCTCTTTGCAGTCCAAAGGACTCTCAAGAGTCTTCTCCAACACCACAGTTTATTGTAAAGTAAAGTAAAGTGAAGTGAAATAAACAAATAAATAAGACTAAAAAAAAAAAAAAAGCATCAATTCTTTGGTGCTCAGCTTTCTTTATAGTCTAACTGTCACATCCAAACACGACTACTGGAAAAATCAAAGCCTTGATTACACAGACCTTTGTTGGCAACATAATACCTCTGCTTTTTAATATGCTCTCTAGGTTGGTCATAACTTTTCTTCCAAGAAGTAAGCATCTTTTAATTTTATGGCTGCAGCCACCATCTGCAGTGATTTTGGAGCCCAAAGAATAAATCTGTCACAGTTTCTACTGTTTCACCATCTATTTCCCATGAAGTGATGGGACCAGATGCCATGATCTTAGTTATCTTCTGAATGTTGAGCCTTAGGCCAAATTTTCACTCTCCTCTTTCACTTTCATCAAGAGGCTCTTTAGTTCCTCTTCACTTTCTGCCATAAGGGTGGTGTCATCTGCATATCTGAGGTTATTGAGATTTCTCTTGGCAATGTTGATTCCAGTTTGTGCTTCATCTAGCCTGGCATTCTGCATGATGTACTCTGCATACAAGTTAAATAAGCAGGGTGACAATATACAACCTTGACGTACTCCTTTCTGTATTTGGAACTAGTCTGTTGTTCCATGTCCAGTTCTAACTGTTGCTTCCTAACTTGCATACAGATTTCACAAGAGGCAGGTCAAGTGGTCTGGTATTCCCATCTCTTTAAGAATTTTCCACTGCTGCTGCTGCTAAGTCGCTTCAGTCGTGTCCGACTCTGTGCGACCCCAGAGACAGCAGCCCACCAGGCTCTCCCGTCCCTGGGATTCTCCAGGCAAGAACACTGGACTGGGTTGCCATTTCCTTCTCCAATGCATGAAAGTGAAAAGTGAAAGGGAAGTCGCTCAGTCGTGTCCGACTCTTAGCGACCCCGTGGACTGCAGCTCACCAGGCTCCTCCGTCCATGGTATTTTCCAGGCAAGAGTACTGCAGTGGGGTGCCATTGCCTTCTCCCAAGAATTTTCCACAGTTAGTGGTAATCCATGCAATCATAGGCTTTGGCATAGTCAATAAAGAAGAAATAGATGTTTTTCTGGAATTCTCTTGCTTTTTCAATGATCCAGTGGATGTTGGCAATTTGATCTCTAGTTCTTCTGCCTTTTCTAAAACCAGCTTGAACATCTGGAAGTACACGGTTCATATACTGTTGAAGCCTGGCTTGGATAATTTTGAGCATTACTTTACTAGCACGTGAGATGAGTGCAATTGTGCGGTAGTTTGAGCATTCTTTGACAATGCTTTTCTTTGAGATTGGAATGAAAACTCACATTTTCCAGTTCTGTAGCCATTGCTGAGGTTTCCAAATATGTTGGCATATTGAGTGCAGCACCTTCACAGCATCACCTTTCAGGATTTGAAATAGCTCAACTGGAATTCCATCACCTCCACTAGCTATTGTTTCTTCATAAGGTCCACTTGACTTTGCATTTCAGGATGTCTGGCTCTAGGTAAGTGATCATATCATCATGATTATCTGGGTCATGAAGGTCTTTTTTTGTATAGTTCTTCTTGTGTTCTTGCCACCTCTTCTTAATATCTTCTGCTTTTGTTAGGTACATACCATTTCTGTCCTTTACTGTGCCCATCTCAGGATGAAATGTTCCTTTGGTATCTTTCATTTTCTTGAAGAAATCTCTAGTCTTTCTCATTTTATTATTTTCCTCTAATTTCTTTACATTGATCACTGAGGAAGGCTTTCTTGTATCTCCTTGCTATTCTTTCAAAATCTCCATTCAAATGGGTATATCTTTCTTTTTCTCCTTTGCTCTTCACTTCTCTTCTTTTCACAGCTATTTGTAAGGCCTCCTCAGACAGCCATTTTGCTTTTTTGCATTTATTTTTCTTGGGGATGGTCTTGATCCCTGTCTCCTGTATAATGTCAAAACTTCCATCCATAATTCATCAGCCACTCTATTAGATCTAATAGATACTTAAGAATCTTTAATACATACATAATACAGCAGATAATTAATACATATAAATTAAGTATTACACTATCATAGATTAATTATTTTACTGGTTCTAGGAATTAGATAACATGTAGTTAGAACTAGAATGACATATTGGTATTAGCTACAAAATCGTCCTGTAACTGAAAAGGGTTAATTTTGACTTTATACTGGATTTACTTCTATGTAACCTTAACTTGCTGCTTTTATTATTATCAGCAGCAAAGTTGCTCAGTCATGTCTGACTCTTTGCAACCCCGTGGATTGTAGTCTACCAGGCTCCTCCATCCATGGGATTCCAGGCAAGAATACTGGAGTGGGTTGTCATTTCCTTCTCCAGAGGATTTTGCCGACCCAGGGATGGAACCCAGTTCTCCCACATTGCAGGCAGACTCTCTGCCATCTGAGCCATCATGGAATCTCTTATTATAGGCATACATAATGGCCTACCTTCTGGAGACAACCTAAGCCCACCCACCTGTGAAATGACTGCAAGGAAGTGAAACTAACACATCCCCCTACCTGATGCTTGCCATCCTAGGAGATATTAACAAGAATTAAAGGGTCTTTTTACTTTGTTTCCTTACCACTCTCCATCTCTAATCCATAAAAGAACCCAGTATCTAGGTACTGACAATTTGGGTTTATTTTGAGATGCAAGTCTACCGTCTTCTCTGAATAGAGTCATAGTCCTTGCTTCAACACCTTGTCTCCCAGATTTACTGGTGTAGCAGAGCAGAGCAAGTGAGGGTAACAGTCCCTTACTAGGGTGGTGTTCAGCCCTCAACTAGAAATAACTACAGAAGTGATTCCTGCTTAGCACTAGTCCATAACCACTTAACATTACCATTACGATTGTACTTCACTTATGATAATATTCTCAGATTCTGAATCTTATATTGGTCAGTCTTTCTGATATAAATGCAGAAATCTTATTCGCTCCATTGGCAATTGCTCAAATTTTTGTCTCCCATTCCGATATTTATCTTCCTAAATGTTCCACAGAAGTCTAAGTGACACAGGAATGGATGTCAGTGCCCTCTCCTGGCTGTTCCCCTTTAAGTTTCCTGGAAGGCTTGAGAAAAGCATCTACCTTTTGCTTCTTTTCTTACCTCTGGCATTCACAAGTCCTTTCAGAAACATACCGATAAAAAAGACAGACTTTTATGGGAATCAAAGTAAATCAAGTCAGAACCTAGCAGAGTTCATGCAAATGATCAATAGTTTAAACATTATGGCCAGTTTATAAAATGGACAGAAAATACAACATTTAATTTATAAATAAATTGATCTTAGATTAGTATTCTATATCTTTCTCTACTTGTTAACTGGAATAGTACTTAGAGGAATCTTTGGAATTTGTCTGATTTCAAACTACTGCCTTCGTAGGACTGTCATAAAATGTAAATAAAATAGTATACTAGCAAAATTATGTAGTTTGTGAGGAATCATCTTTACAGCCTTCTCTTTGCAGTACTATAAAAGCCAATGAACAGAGACTAATTTCCTCAATTAAACACTGAAACTTAAGGAATCCTTTATTAAAATCCAAATAAATTGTTAGGGGAGTGTGTAATTTCCTCGGTTCTCTCTCATCACAACAAAACTTTGAAGTGATGGACGTTAAAGCCCTTGGCCAGAATGTGTCTCAGCTCTCCGACAGACCACGTTACAGCTCTCAGTTCTTGGACAGATGTGTTATAACTCCGTGTTACAGCTCAGTTTTATCTAGAAAATAAAAGGAAACTACATCCTAGAGGAATGAGGGCATGCTGAACCAAAAGACATGAAGAAAAGAGAGAGCCCCGGCCCTTTCACTCCTCTTCATATATATATAATTTTTTTTTCCTCCCCCTGGGCCTGCCCTTTGTAAATTGGATAGAAGTGCTGTTTGTTATACCTCACTCCGACCCTCAGGCCTTCCTTTATTTTATTTTCAAGGCTTTTCCCTTCCTTGTCTTTTAGCCACCACGATTCTGGACTCCTTTTCCCTATTCTAACTACCTAACATAAATTATATTTTTATTACATTAATTACCCTGTTGGAAAACTTACCTCAACAAACCACAAATTAAAGCTTTAAGACACTGAAGAGGAATACAGAAAGACATGTTTCCCAGGCAGTGGCAGAATGCCTTCAGATGGCTGGGGTTTGGTTGTCACATAGGAACATGTACTAAGAGAAAAGACTCATGCAATAAAAAGGGATAATAAGGGTAGAAGGAAAAGTGGATAGAATGAAACCAAAAATTCAATTATTTCACAATTTTTCACAGGATTTTCCTGTTCCTAAATCATACTGAGAGGCAAAGTGGATTCTGTGCTAAGCCCTAAAGCAGGTGAGCAATAAGTGCTATTCTGTATCCTCGCCTTTGGGTAGAAAGTGTGAGAAAAATATCCTCTAATTGTCTTAATACCAAGCATCATAAATAAGGAATTTACATTATTTTATGGTGGCTGCTGGATTTCTAAATTAATTATATGATTTGAAATTTTCTTATAACTTTAAATAGAAAAAATGAAAATAATGACTTGCAACAGGAACAGGTTGATTTATTTGTGAAAATATTTTTTTAATTTAGTTTCTTAGATGATATCTCAGTTACTCTTCCTAATGTTTAGTGAAATCAAATTTATGCAGAGCACAGCACTATTTAAATCAGGGGTAGACAAATAACAACCTTCCAAATATGGCCTATCACCAGTTTTTGTAAATAAAGTTTTATTGGAACATGGCCACCTGCTGGCTACCTTCTAGTATTATTGGTAGAATTAAGACTTCAGCCTTATAGAGATCTATGACCTTCAAAGTCTACAAAATTTATTTAAACTTTTTTTTTTCACAATGATGTTTTACAATGTTTTCAGGTGACAAAAGAGGAAGAAGAAGTGATTTGATGGGTGGCACATTACAAACAGGTCTTCAGGGAAGCTGTCTCCTTCACTCAATCTATAACGTCCAAAGCACAACACCAGGCTTGAACATGTCCATTTGTGGAAGCCTTGACCAGCTGTCATTACTGCCCTGAATATCTGATAAATGGAAAAGTTTCTTATGACTCATTAATCCTCAACAATGATGTACCATAGATTAAAGACAATACCCGAATCAGACACATCACCAATTTATGTATCAAGTCAAGATGCTAAACTGAAACAGGGCTGGAGAATAAAAGGAGTTAGAGAAAGATTGAGTGGAAAAAAGGAGAATCTTATGAAAAATTGGGGCAGGTGAGCAGTGAAAAATGAAAGCAGTTCTGAGACAGTTCCCACAATACTGAATAGTCTTCACAATGTTTCTTTTATATAGAAGCCCCTTCATTTAACAGAAGTGAACTTTATAACGGGTCTGAGCAGAGAATGTGTTCCCAGAGAACTGCATATGGAGAAAGTTGCCTGTCTCACATATTAAAGTCCAGGTTTCTTGGCAGCCAGCTGACTCTCTGACTTAAAAAAAAAAAAAAAAAAGTTTAAGTGTACCTACCTGCCCTAAATACACCACAGGAACACATTTGGAAGAACTTTTCTCTCTCATAAGCTACATTCTATATAAGAATGTCTGATAATTAAAATTTGGAAAAAAAAATGTTATGACTTTGTCGGGGGTGTGAGGGCATGTGAAATCTAAAAGCTGTCTGTAAACTGTAAATAATAAGCAATGTATTATTTATTAAGAGCTATACTTCTATTTATAGACATTATTTATAGCTATGTCTCTACACCACGAAAAACAAGAAGTGCTTAAAGTTATTTACTATGGCATAAAAATAGGCATGGCTATGTACACAAAGAATATATACTATATATATATTACACACACACACACACACACACATACATATATACTCACCCTGTTTATTTAACATATGCAGAGTACATCATGCAAAATGCCAGGCTGAACGAGTCACAAGCTAGAATCAAGATTGCCAGGAAAATATCAACACCCTCAGATATGCAGATGATACAACCCTAAGGGCAGAAAATGAAAAGGAGGCTCTTGATAAGGGTGAAAGAGGAGAGTGAAAAAGCTGGTTTAAAACTCAACATTCATAAAACTAAGATCATGGTATCTAGTCCCATCACTTCACGGTGAAGAGATGGGGAAAAAGTGGAAGCAATGACAGATTTTACCTTCCTGGGCTCCAGAATCACTGCAGATGTAGGCTGCAGCTATGAGCTTAAGATTCTTGCTTCTTGGAAGGAAAGCATTGACAAATCTAGACAGCCTATTAAGAATTAGAGACATCTCCTTGTCGACAAAGGTCCATGTATTTCAGTTCAGTCACTCAGTCGTGTCCAACTCATTGTGACCCCCATGGATGGTAACATCCTAGGCTTCCCTGTCCATCACCAACTCCAGACTTGTTCAAACACATGTCCATCAAGTCGGTGATACCATCCAACCATCTCATCTTCCACCGTCCCTTTCTCCTCCTGCCTCCAATCTTTCCCAGCATCAGGGGCTTTTCCAATGAGTCAATTCTTTGCATCAGGTGGCCAAAGTATTGGAGCTTCAACTTCAGCATCAGTCCTTCCAGTGAATATTCAGTACTGATTTCCTTTAGGAAGAACTGATTGGATCTCCTTGTAGTCCAAGGGACTCTCAAGAGTCTTCTCCAACACCACAGTTCAAAAGCAGCAATTCTTCAGTGCTCAGCTTTCTTTATAGTCCAACTCTCACATCCAATACATGACTACTGGAAAAAAACATAGCTTTGACTAGATGGACCTTTATCAACAAAGTAATGTCTCTGCCTTTAATATGCTGTCTAGGTTGGTCATAGCTTTTCTTCCAAGGAGCAAGCGTCTTTTAATTTCATGGTGGCAGACACCATCTGCAGTGATTTTGGAGCCCAAGAATATAAAGTCTGTCACTGCTTCCATATAGTGAAAGCTATGATTTTTCCAGTAGTCATGTACAGATATGAGAGTTGGACTATAAAGAAAGCTGAATAGTTAAATATTGCTGCTTTCAAACTGTAATGTTAGAGAAGACTCTTGAGAGCCCCTTGAACTGCAAGAAGCCCGAGATCAGACCAGTCAATCCTAAAGGAAATCAACCCTACATATTCATTGGAAGAACTGATGATGAAGCCTTAATAGTCTGGCAGCCTGATGTGAAGATCCAACTCATTGAAAAAGACCCTGATGCTGAGAAAGATTAAAGGCAAATGGAGAAGGGGAGTGGCAGACGATGAGATGGTTAGATAGTATCACTGTATATATATATTGCAATGTGAACATGAACATAAAGTCGCTCAGTCGTGTCCAACTCTTTGCAACCCCATGGACTGTAGCCTACCAGGCTCCTCTATCCATGGGATTTTCCTGGCAATAGTACTGGAGTGGATTGCCATTTCCTTCTCCAAGGGATCTTCCCAACCCAGGGATCGAACCCGGGTCTCCCGCATGGTAGACAGATGCTTTACCATCTGAGACAACAGGGAAGTCCACATATATTGTAATATACATGAATATATATATATATATATATAATATTATATAATTATATTTTATAACTATTATTATATAATATCAGGCTTCCCTGATAGCTCAGTTGGTAAAGAACCCTCTTGCAATGCAGGAAACCCTGGTTCGATTTTTGGGTCAGGAAGATCTGCTGGAGAAGGGATAGGTTACCTACTCCATATCAGTGAACGTTTATCCCTGTTAATATATATGTATATATATGTATATGCATATATTATGTATATAATATACATATATATATTAACATCTATAGGGTCGCACAGAGTCGGACATGACTGAAGCGACTTAGCAGCAGCAGCATATTAACAGGGATAAACATTCACTGATCTAGAAATCTTCCTTGCTTTATCATAAAGGCCAAATCTTTACAGTCAGTGCAGTGCCTAAAAACATAATCCACAATGATGATCTTGATATTTAGAATAATAATAATAGTCTATCATTTATTTCCCAATACACTTGTCATATTAAAAACATTAAATATAATCCTTCCAAAACTATAAAGAATATGATAATATTTTCAGCAAACAAAGAAGAAAGGCTAAGTATGCCTGCTTTCCCTATACTATCTTACATTTTAAACCTGGTAACTATGATTGTGTTTAAATTGTGAAATTAATAAAAGTTTATGCTCACATAATAACCACATTCACATACTGAAAGAGAATCTAACTTAAGGACTCTGCCAAACTGCTACTCACAACAGTTTCTTAGTAGATAATGAGTCTATCAAATTTAACAATTTTAAATCCAGAAGGAAATGGCAACCCACTCCAGTGTTCTTGCCTGGAGAATCCCAGGGATGGAGGAGTCTGGTGGGCTGCCATCTATGTGGTCACACAGAGTCGGACGCGACTGAAGTGACTTAGTAATCGTTCCTTGAAGTACACGTTTAAATGCATCAATGGCCTGAAAACCAAACTGTTTCAATTACAGAAGTGAAAGTAGTTTTCTTAATTATAAGGCTATAGAAAGATAAACCTAATCATTCTCTAATTATGAGAAATGCATATATGTTTATCCTCTGCAAGTAGTATTTGTTCACATCTTAAAGGAACTCTCACAATGGTCTTTGTAAATAGCTCTGGTTATTTCAAATACTTTAATTTTGAAGAAAACTGGTTTATGTATGTTAGAAAAGCTCAGAAGTTTCCAGATGTAAACCACAAACTTTTAATTTTTGCTTTCTCAATGTAATAAATAAAAAAATCAGTTTAGGATGTCATATGAGAAAATATAATAATGTCTTAGATTAATACAAGAAATCCATATCATCCTCCTAGTATGGGAACAGAAAAGGGAAAATACATAAATAATTAATCAGAGATTATGATACTAATAAAAATAAATTGAATGATAGCATAAGCAGCATAGTTGGAAAAATTAATGGGACTTCTAATCACATACTGAATTTTGTTTATTTAATACAGCTGGAACATTAGCTGCACATAATGACTCAGATTTCACATTAATATGTTTATACTTATCAATTTATATGCACAGTTACTGGAACATGGGAGTCTTATTGCCACATGGAAGTCTTATTGCCAATCTAAAAGAGATAATGTATTAATAATAGCTTAGTCTTCCCAAACAGTGTTTGTTTGAAACATGAATATTCCATATTTGGGAATGCTGTAAATTTGAATATAGATTGATTCATAATGTCTTCTTTCGTTCTAGTAAGTAGTGCAAATGACACTGGGCAATTCACACTTTTGAAAAATCTACAAGTCTATCCTTATTTATATCACTATACTATTTTTGTAAATTAACTCTAAATAAGAATCAGTTTTAGAAAATAAATATCCACAGGAAACCATGTGAATAATGAAATATTTTATTCTTCAAAAATTAACAGATGCTGCAAAGCATATGAAGCAACAGAAACTGTTCTTCATTGCTGGTGGAAAATGAAAATGGTACAGCTACTTTGGAATACAGTCTGACAGTTTCTTACAAAATGAAACAATTGAACATTTCCATGAACAAGTCCATGGTATTTAACCAAAGGACTTGAAATCCTACATCCACACAAAAACTTGCACATTTATAGCAACTTAATTCATAAATGTCAAAACTTGGCCTTTGAATTGACTGGATACAATGGAATATCCAGACAGTGTAATATTGTTTAAGTTAAAAAGACATGGATTATCAAATCATGAAAAGATATGGAGAAAACTTTAATGTCGTTATTAAATGAAAGAAACCAATATTAAAAGGCTACATACTGCATGATTTCAACTAAGCTGTCTCTTGGATATATTGGAGGTTTGAATCCAGAAAAATAACAAAAAGATATTTTCCACAATAAAGGAAATACCACAAAAATCAAGTATCACATAAATATGTATATTGCACAAATTTTTCACTTTCCATGTGCATATAAAAGTTATCCTTATAATATATATCAGTTCAGTTCAGTCACTCAGTCGTGTCTGGCTCTTTGTGACCCCATGAATCGCAGCATGCCAGGCCTCCCTGTTTATTACCAACACCCGGTGTTCAGTCACACTCACGTCCGTTAAGTCAGTGATGCCATCCAGCCATCTCATCCTCTGTCGTCCCCTTCTCCTCCTGCCCCCAATCCCTCCCAGCATCAGAGTCCTTTCCAATTAGTCAACTCTTCGCATGAGGTGTCCAAAGTACTGGAGTTTCAGCTTTAGCATCATTCCCTCCAAAGAAATCTCAGGGCTTATCTCCTTCAGAATGGACTGGTTGGATCTCCTTGCAGTCCAAGGGACTCTCAAAAGTCTTCTCCAACACCACAGTTCAAAAGCATCAATTCTTCGGCTCTCAGCCTTCTTCATAGTCCAACTCTCACATGACCACTGGAAAAACCATAGCCTTGACTAGATGGACCTTTGTTGACAAAGTAATGTCTCTGCTTTTGAATATGCTAGCTAGGTTGGTCATAACTTTTCTTCCAAGGAGTAAGCATCCTTTAATTTCATGGCTGTGATCACCATCTGCAGTGATTTTGGAGCCCACAAAAATAAAGGCTGACACTGTTTCCACTGTTTCCCCATCTATTTCCCATGAAGTGATGGGACCAGATGCCATGATCTTCGTTTTCTGAATGTTGAACTTTAAGCCAACTTTTTCACTCTCCACTTTCACTTTCATCAAGAGGCTTTTGAGTTCCTCTTCACTTTCTGCCATAAGAGTGGTGTCATCTGCATATCTGAGGTTATTGCTATTTCTCCTGGCAATCTTGATTCCAGCTTGTGTTTCTTCCAGCCCAGCATTTCTCATGATGTTCTCTGCATATAAGTTAAATAAGCAGGTGACAATATACAGCCTTGACATACTCCTTTTCGTATTTGGAACCAATCTATTGTTCCATGTCCATTTCTAACTGTTGCTTCCTGACCTGCATACAGATTTCTCAAGAGACAGGTCAAGTGGTCTGATATTCCCTTCTCTTTCAGAATTTTCCACATACCTCAGCCTATTAAGAGTACAATAGCATTATGTGTGTGTGTGTGTGTGTATATATATATATATATATGTGTGTGTGTGTGTGTATGTGAGTGTGTGTAAATACACACACACCTTAATTCAGCTGGTAAAGAACCCAGTTGCGAATCCAGGAGACCCAAGAGATGCCAGTCCAAGCCCTATGTTGAGAAGATCCCCTGCAGAAGGAAATGGCAACTCATTCCAATATTCTTGCCTAAGAAATCCCATGGACACAGGGGCCCGGCAGATTACAGTCCATGGGTTCACAAAGGGTCAGACAAGCCTCTTAGCACAGCACAATGCTCACATAAAAACCACATTCATATACTGAAAGGTAATCTAAGTTAAGAATTCTGTCAAACTGCTACTCACAACAGTTTTTTTGCAGATACTATCTATCATATCTAAAAATTTTAAATCCAACAATCTTTACTTGAATTTCAGTTATCAATGAGTTAATGGCCAGAAAACAATACTGAGAAGAAACATGATAAACCCCAGAGGAAAAACTAAGTGAAGCAGACATATGGGCAGTATACCCAATAAAGATTTCAAGGTAATGATCACAAAGATGCTTAAATGACCCTGTATGCAGGACAGCAAAAAAGACACAGATGTGTATAGCGGACTTTTGGACTCAGAGGGAGAGGGAGAGGGTGAGATGATTTGGGAGAATTGCATTGAAACATGTATAATATCATGTAAGAATCGAATTGCCAGTCTATGTCCGATGCAGGATATGGCACGCTTGGGGCTGGAACGTGGGGATGACCCAGAGAAATGTTGTGGGGAGGGGGGTGGGAGGGGGGTTCATGTTTGGGAACGCATGTACACCCGTGGTGGATTCATGTCAATGTATGGCAAAACCAATACAGAATTGTAAAGTAAAATAAAAAATAAATTAAAAAAAAAAAAAAGAATTTGGTGAAGACTGGAGGAACAGTGAGAAGTTACACATTTTTAACAAAGTAAAAAACACAAAGAAGAATAAAACAGAGATGAAAAGCACAATAATTTAAATAAAACGCATCCTAGAAAAGAATAAACAGTACATGAGATGATACAGAAGAATGGATTAGAGATATGAACGACAGAATACTGGAAATCACTTAAGATGAATAGAATAAAAAATAATTCAAAGAGTCCTAGGGCTGCAGTCTATGGGGTCGTACAGAGTCGGACAAACTGAAGCAACTTAGCAGCAGAAGCAGCAGCATAAGGAGAAAAGACAGATAAGAGGGGCAGAGAATATTTTTTGAAAATATAACAGCTGAAAAAATCCCTAATCTAGGAAAGGAAACACACATCCTGTGTCCTTCCTGTTCAGGAAGCACAGAAAGTCACAAACAGGATCAGACAAAAACTGTATCAGGACACATTACATTTAAAATGGAAAAAATAAAAGATAAAGAGGGAATAGTATAACCATCAAGGGAAAAACAACACGTTACTTAAAAGGGAATTCCTATAATGCTATCAGCTGACTTTTCAGCAAAAACTCTACAGACTAGAAAACTGTGGCATAATATATTTAAAGCTATGAAAGAGGAAATCTTAAAACCATGAATACTCTGCTCAGCAGGGCTTTCATTCAGATGGATGGAGAAATAAGAAATTTTATAAACAAGCAACAGATAAAAGAGTTCAGCACCACCAAATCAGCTTTACAAGAAATGTTAAAAGATCTTTCCTAAGTGAAAAAGAAAAGGCCACAAGTAGAAACACAAATTATGAAAGGAAAAAGAACATTGGCCCAGGCAAATATGTAGTAAATGTAGTAAATCAACTATGTAAAAAGTTCGAAAAAACAAAGAAGCAAAATTATCTAAGAGATGCACAAAACAAAAACACATAAAATATGATAGCAAAAACAGTAATGTGGGAGAGAGAAGAGTTAAAATACAGAGTTGTTGGAATGTGTTTGAACTTAAGAACAGCAACTTGAAATAGTCATCTATCTATTTATCCACACCAACATTAATGTTTTTAAAGTCACACACACACACAGACACAGACACACACACACCCTTCACAGTAACCACAAACTAAAAAATTATGATAGACACATGCACATGAAAAAGAAATCAAAACTTAACCTGAAGACAATCATCCAATCACAAGGGAAGAAAACAAAACAAAAAAGAATAAAGGAACAAAAAGAAACAAAAATGAACCTCCAAGCAATTAACAAAATGGTGATACATACCTAATCATAAAAACTCTAGGGGGTTCTCTGGTGACTCACTGGTAAAGAATTCACTTGCTCATGAAGGAGACATGCGTTCAATCCGTAATCCAAGAAGATTCCACGTGCAACAGAGCAACTAAGCATATGTGCCACAACTATTGAGCCTGTGCTCTAGAGGCCAGGAGACTTAACCACTGAGCCCATGTGCCTCAACTATGGAAGTCCATATGCATAGAGCCCACGCTCCACAACAAGAGAAGCCAATGCAATGAGAAGCCCATGTACTGCAACTAGAGAGTAGCGGGCACTCACCACTACTAGAGAAAGCTTACACACATCAATGAAGATCCAGCATAGACAAAAATAAATAAATCGATAAAATTATTAAAAAAATAAAAACTTTACATGCTAACAATAAAATGTTCCATTCAAGAGACATATATTGCTGAAGAGCTGAGAAAACAAGAGCAACTTGTATTTTGTCTACTAGAGATTCACTTCAAATCTACAGACACAAAAAGACTGAAAGTGAGGACATGAAAAAGGTTTTCCATACAAATGGAAATGAAAAGAAAGGTAGGGTAACTATATTTATAACAATCAAAATTGACTTTCAAACACAGATCACAACAAAAGACAAAGAAGGACATTAAATAATAATCAAAGGATCAATTTAAGAAGTTATAAAAATTGTAAATATGCATGCACTAAATGTAGGAGCACCTAAAACTATAAAGAAAATATTAATAGACTTAAAGAGAGAAATCAACAGTAACACAAATAATAGAGGGAATTTTAACACCTCACTTACATTAGTGGACAGATGAACTAGACAGAAATCAATGAGGAAACACTGACTTTAAGTGACACATTAGACCAAATAGACTTAGCAGACACCAATAGAGCATTCCATCCAAAAGCAGCAGAATACATGTGCAGATGGAATATTTTCCAAGGTAGTATCACATTTGGCTACAAAACAAGTTTCAGTAAATCAAAGAAAACTAACATCAAATATCTTTTCTAATTACAACACTGTGAAAACAGAATACAAGTTTAAGAAAAAAAGAATAGCAGAAAAACAAACATGTGAAAGTCAACCAGTATTCTACTGAACGACCAGTGGATCACTGAAGAAATCAAAGAAGAAATTAAAAAAAAAAAAAAGAAAAAACAGACAAAAGTAGACAAAATGATCCAAAATCTATCTGCATGCATATATGTGTGCTTGCTAAGTTGCTTCAGTCATGTCCAACTCTGTGCGACCCCATAGATGGCAGCCCACCAGGCTCCCCCGTCCATGGGATTTTCCAGGCAAGAGTACTGGAGTGGGTTGCCATTGCCTTTTCCACATGTGTGATTAGTTGTATCCAACTCTTTGTGATTCCGTGGACTGTAATCCACCAGGAATTTTCTAAGCAAGAATACTTGAGAATGTGTTGCCATTTCTTCCTCCAGAGGATCTTCTCAAACCAGAGACTGAACCCATGTCTCTGGTTTCTCCTGCATTGCAGGTGGATTCTCTACTGCTTGAGCAATCAAGGAGGCAGCAAAATCAAACTTAAGAGGGAAGTTTACAGTGATACAAGCTTAAATTAAGAAACATAAAAAATCTCAAACAGACAACCTAATCTCAAACAAACACCTAAAGGAACCAGAAGAGTAAGAACAAACAAAACTCAAAGTTAGTAGAAGGAAATAAATCATAAGGAACAGAGCAGAAATAAATGAAACACAGACTAAAAACAATGGCAACGATCAATAAAACTAAGAGCTACTTCCTTGAAAAGATAAACAAAATTGATAGAACTTCAGCCAAAATCATGAAGGAAAAAAAAAAAAAAGTGGATTGAAATCAATAATGTCAGAAATAGGAAAATTTAAACAGACACCAAAGATATACAAATGATCATAAGAGATTATAATATATAATTATAAACCAATGAAATGGACACACAGAAGAAATAATTTCCTAGAAATGTATAATATCTCAATAGTGAACCTAGAAGAAAAAGAAACTATGAACAGGCCAATTATCAGCCATAAAGTTGAATCAGTAGTAAAACAACTCCCAGAAAACATAACTTCAGGACCAGGTGACTTCACAGGTTAATTCTACCATGTATATAAAAGAGTTAACACCTCTACTTCAAAAACAATTCTAAAAAACTGTAGACAAAAAAACACTTCCAAACTTATTCTATGAAGACATTATCACCCTGATATCAAAACCAAACAAAGATTTCACAAAAATACATTACAGGCCAATATTACTGAGGAATATAGATGCAAAAATCCTCAACAAAATACTAGCAAACAGACTCCAACAACATATTACAAAGCTCATACACTATGATCAAATGGGACTTAGCCCAGGGAGGTAAGGATTTTTCAGTATCTGCAAAAATCAATCAATGTGATATGCCATATTAACTAATTGAAGAATAAAAACCATATGACAATCTCAATAGATGCATAAAAAGCTTTTACAAAATTTAATATCCATTTATGACCAAAAACAAAAACAAAAAACAAAAACTCTCCAGAAAGTGGGCATAGAGGGAAACTGTCTCAATATAATAAAGGTTGTATATGACAAATCTACAGCAAATATAATTCTCAACGGTGAAAAATTGGAGACATTTCCTCTACAATCCAAAACAATACAAAGATGCCAAAGCATTTGACTGTGTGTATCACGATAAATTGTGAAAAATTCTGAAAGAGATGGGAATACCAGACCACCTGACCTGCCTCTTGAGAAACCTATATGCAGGTCAAGAAGCAACAGTTAGAACTGGACATGGAACAACAGACTGGGTCCAAATAGGAAAAGGAGTACGTCAAGGCTGTATATTGTCACCCTGCTTATTTAACTCTATGCAGAGAACATCATGCAAAATGCCAGGCTGGATGAAGCACAAGCTGGAATCAAGATTGCCAGGAGAAATAGCAATAACCTCAGATATGCAGATGACACCACCCTTATGGCAGAAAGTGAAGAGGAACTAAAAAGCCTCTTGATGGAAGTGAAAAAGGAGAGCAAAAAAGTTGGCTTTAAGTTCAACATTCAGAAAACGAAGATCATGGCATCTGGTCCCATCACTTCATGGGAAATAGATGGGAAAACAGTGGAAACAGCACCAGACTTTATTTTTTTGTGCTCCAAAATCACTGCAGAGGTGATTGCAGCCATGAAATTAAAAGACGCTTACTCCTTGGAATAAAAGTTATTGCTTTGCCAACAAAGGTCCATCTAGTCAAGGCTATGGTTTTTCCAGTGGTCAAGTATGGATGTGAGAGTTGGACTGTGAAGAAAGCTGAGTGCCAAAGAATTGATACTTTTGAACTGCGGTGTTGGAGAAGACTCTCGAGAGTCCCTTGGACTGCAAGGAGATCCAACAAGTCCATTCTAAAGATCAGTCCTTGGTGTTCATTGGAAGGACTGATGCTAAAGCTGAAACTCAAATACTTTGGCCATCTTATGCGAAGAGTTGACTCATTGGAAAAGACTCTGATGCTGGGAGGGATTGGGGGCAAGAGGAGAAGGGGACGACAGAGGATGAGATGGCTGGATGGCATTACCGACTCAATGGACATAAGTTTGAGTGAACTCCGGGAGTTGGTGATGGACAGGGAGGCCTTGCATACTGCAATTCATGGGGTCACAAAGAGTCGGACATGACTGAGCGACTGAACTAAACTGAACTGAACTGATGGGGAAAACTTTTAAGCTACTTTCAATGAGTTTTGTGATTGAGCAAATAAATAATTCAGTTTTTCACATTTACTGATGGAATAATTCAATATATATTTATTATCTAATATATAATAGCTACCATTTTAATATACAGATAACTACATGGAAACTAAGGAATGGCAAATATATTCAGTGAGCTTAAGTTTTATTTGAGAAGATGAGTGCTAGTCACTCAGTCATGTCTGACTCTTAGAGACCCCATGGACTGTAGCCTGCCAGGCTCCTTTGTCCATGGAATTCACCAGGCAAGAATACTGGAGTAGGTTGCCATTTCCTTCTCCAGAGCATCTTGCCAACCCAGGGATTGAACACAGGTCTCCTGCATGGCAAGTAGATTCTTTACCATCTGAACCACCAGGAAAGCCTACTATTAAGAGACATTTCTAAGTATAATGACATGTCAACTTTAAAAGTATCAGCAGATACATGTTTGACTTTATATTATAATCTACAGACAATAGAAATGAAAAAAAAAATTTCAGGGTAGAAAATTAAATGTTAACAAAAAGCTATGTTAGAAAATTGTGCATATTTGCATTTAATTGTGAATTTTACATTAGAAACATTTTCAGTAGGTAAATTTAAATGTGTATGCACCTTCTTTGGGGGAAAGGTGGCTAAACAGGAAATATGATTACTCATTTGCCTCAAAATTAATTAGAAGAGACATTAACACATCAGCCCAATCTACGTACACTACAAATGGATCACTGATGAAAGGCTCGTAATAAAAACAGCTGCCAGAAGTTTAAATTATAAATACATTCTTTTCTTAGGCATTCAGCTACCTTGTAAATTAGCATAGTGCACACATAAAAGTATACAAATAATTTAATAATTTCTACTTAAATATGTCTTAAGTATTCTTATTAAATTGTCAATGAATTGTTTGGTAGGTGATTGATGAAGGCCCTATGAATAAAACAATGCTTTGTCAAAATCATTGTAATTCACCTCTTTGGGGGCATTCATATTCAGAATAGACTATTTATTACTGTTTCCAATACACAAAAGAGTCCTCTAGAGACAATCATTTTCAAACTGGTTTAATTACACTGAGGCATAATTTTAATTTGATTGGGATTTATGGCATCTATCCATAGACTTTCAAGTGAAATAAAAGACTCAATAAATGTATAATTAAATATAAAATCTTAGAAGGAAGGCATATCCTTTTATATATCACAAGAATAAATATACTTGTCAACTTGCAAATAAATTGTCAGAAGAGTAGATAAAGAAAATCTGCTTTGCATGGCTGTCATAAGTTTATTTTATGCAAGGAATATTTGCTCTCTTTAATACAATTCATGGTGGAATGTAAATAAAGCAGTCTTACTTATGTTATGTGTCACAAAGACCATATTGTGTCATATCACTTCAAGAGGAACTTAAATATGGATACCTAGATACAGGTATCACACATTTTGGAAAAATAATGAAGTACTCACTCCAATTGCTTATCTGTTATTGTTTCCATGATAGGATTTAAGTACATGATAGGGTCTAATGTAACAGGACATTCCCTTCTATGATCAAAATGAGAGGATTTTTATATGTCATAAAGTTAAAAAGCTTAATTTTATGTGTCAACTTGACTGGGCTAAGTGATGCCTAAATAGGTAAAATGCTATTTCTGATGTGTCTGTGAGGGTGTATCTGGAAGAGACCAGCATTTGAACTGGTAGGCTGAGTAAAGAAGAATGCTCACACAAATGTAGGTAGGCATCATCCAATCCATCAAGGATCTAAAAAGATGAAGAGAAAATTTACTCTCTTTCTTTGAGCTGGGATGTCTATCTTCTCCTGCCTTCAGATATCAATCAGTTCCCCTAGTTCTTAGGCTTTCAGACTCAAACTGAATTAAACCACTAGCTTTTCTGGTTCTCCTGCTTAAGGGCAACTTGTGAGAATTCTCAGCCTCCATAATCACATAATCAAATTCTTATTGGTTCTGTTTCTCTGGAGAACCCTAATATAGGGAGCACTGGCTTTAAAAAATATATCTTAAATACACTTAAGGGAAGTTCTTTACTTTTTCCACAAATAAGCTACTCGTCTTTGGAAATGAAGGCATTGTGTCTCTAGAATGGTTCCCTTTGTCTTCTGATTAATACAGAATTCCTCCTCATGGGGAATGGTGGGAGGGCAGGGTATTCTGTTCCACAGTTTTAGACTTAGTACTAGAAAAGAAGTCACTAATTGCATAACTGAAATTAATATAACAGTCTATTCCTGATTCCTGCTGCTAGTTGCAAAGAAGAAAAGGTAAGGAATATTTGCAGAAATTCATCATGTGTATGTGTGTGTGTGTATGTGTTTTAAAAATACAAAAAGTATTTTCTGCTGGAGTTATAGTCAGATGTGGAAAGCCATTAATTTGCATTTTAATTTTTAAGATACCAAGATTTTGCTGGTATAATCCACAGAATCCACAGAATGAATAATAACAACCTAACATGCTCTAAGTAAAATAAAAGTCATTTTAAATAACTAGTTTTAAATTAACTAAATATACCACTTATATCTATTGCTATCTTTTATCTTTTATAAAATACAGACTTCAACTGCATTAATTGTAATATGTTACACTTTTACTGTGTGTGATGTCTTCAAAAGGATTACTGTGTGCATATTTAAAATCTCATTATAGAAACTGTAACATATTTTATTTTGATTTGCTATTGTAAACCTTCTTGACACAAACATTTTCAAGAAGACATATATTTTGACACTATACAAAATAAAAAGTATGCCTTAGTTTTGATTATCTCACAGACCCATTGACATGAGGATTTCAAAATAACCAGTGTGGGCAGATGCGACCAGCACACTAAGTGTGGCTGAGAGGAGCTACCCCACCTCCGAGGTCAGGGGCAGAAGCCGGGAGGACCCCATGCCCGAAGGGCAGCGGCCAAGAGGAGTTACCCCCAAGTCTGAGGTCAGGGGCAGCAGCCAAGTGTGCCAGGCTGTGAAGGCCCAGGAACGGCCAAGAGGAGCCACCCCGTGTCTGAGGTCAGGGGCGGCAGCCAGGAGGGGCAACACCATGCCCGAGGCCAAGGGCGGTGGCCGGGAGGAGCAACCCCATGTCCAAGGAGTGGTGGCTGCACAGGCACAAGAGGGCCTAGAGGAGCTATCTCACGTTGAAGGTCAGGAAGGGTGGTGGTGAGATACGCTTCATCCAAGGTAAGGAGCAGTGGCTGCACTTTGCTGGAGGAGCCGTGAAGAGATACGCTACGCCCAAGGTAAGAGAAACCCAAGGAAGATGGTAGGTGTTGCAAGAGGCCATCAGAGAGCAGACACATGGAAACCATACTCACAGAAAACAAGTCAATCTAATCACACTAGGACCACAGCCTTGTCTAACTCAATGAAACTAAGCCATGCCCATGGGGCAAACAAAGATGGGTGGGTCATGGTGGAGAAGTCTGACAGAATGTAGTCCACTGGAGAAGGGAATGGTAAACCACTTCAGTAGTCTTACCTTGAGAACAACCATGAACAATATGAAAAGGCAAAATGATAGGAAACTGAAAGAGGGACTCCCCAGGTCAGTAGGTGCTCAACACACTACTAGAGCTCAGTGGAGAAATAACTCCAGAAAGAATGAAGGGATGGAGCCAAAGCAAAAACAATACCCAGCTGTAGATGTGACTGATGATTGAAGCAAGATCCGATGCTGTAAAGAGCAATATTGCATAGGAACCTGGAATGTCAGGTCTATGATTCAAGGCAAATTGAAAGTGGTCAAACAAGAGATGGCAAGGGTGAATGTCGACATTCTAGGAATCATCAAACTAAAATGGACTGGAATGGGTGAATTGAACTCAGATGACCATTATATCTACTACTGCAGGCAGGAATCCCTCAGAAGAAATGGAGTAGCCATCATGGTCAGCAAAAGAGTCTGAAATGCAGTACTTGGATGCAATCTCAAAAATGACAGAATGATCTCTGTTTGTTTCCAAGGCAAGCCATTCAATATCACAGTAATCCAAGTCTATGTCCCAACTAGTAATGCTGAAGAAGCTAAAGTTGAACAGTTCTACAAAGACCTACAAGACCTTTTAGAACTAACACCCAAAAAAGATGTCCTTTTCATTATAGGGGACTGGAATGCAAAAGTCAGAAGTCAAGAAACACCTGGAGTAACTGGCAAATTTGGCCTTGGAATGCAGAATGAAGCAGGGCAAAGACTAATAGAGTTTTGCCAAGAAAATGCACTGGTCATACCAAACACCCTCTTCCAACAACACAAGAGAAGACTCTACACATGGACATCACCAGATGGTCAACACCAAAATCAGATTGATTATATTTTTTGCAGCCAAAGATGGAGAAGCTCTATACAGTCAACGAAAACAAGACCAGGAGCTGACTGTGGCTCAGATCATGAACTCCTTATTACCAAATTCAGATGTAAAATGAAGAAAGTAGGGAAAACCACTAGACCATTCAGGTATGACCTAAATCAAATCCCTTATGATTGTACAGTAGAAGTGAGAAATAGATTTAAGGGCATAGATCTGACAGACAGATTTCCTGAAGAACTATGGAATGAGGTTTGTGACATTGTACAGGAGACAGAGATCAAGACCATCCCCATGGAAAAGAAATGCAAAAAGCAAAATGGCTGTGTGGGGAGGCCTTACAAATAGCTGTGAAAAGAAGACAGGCAAAAAACAAAGGAGAAAAGGAAAGATATAAGCATCTGAATACAGAATTCCAAAAAAGTAGCAAGAAGAGATAAGAAAGCCTTCCTCAGCAATCACTGCAAAGAAAAAGAGGAAAACAAGACAATGGGAAAGACTAGAGATCTCTTCAAGAAAATTACAGATAACAAGGGAACATTTCATGTAAAGATGGGCTCGAAAAAGGACAGAAATGGTATGGACCAAACAGAAACAGAAGATATTAAGAAGAGGTGGCAACAATACACAGAAGAACTGTACAAAAAAAGATCTTCAATACCCAGATAATCACGATGGTGTGATCACTCATCTAGAGCCAGACATCCTGGAATGTGAAGTCAAGTGGGCCTTAGAAAGCATCACTACGAACAAAGCTAGTGGAGGTGATGGAATTCCAGTTGAGCTATTTCAAATCCTGAAAGATGATGCTGTGAAAGTGCTGCACTCAATATGCCAGCAAATTTGGAAAATTCAGCAGTGGCCACAGGATGGGAAAAGGTCAGTTTCCATTCCAATCCCAAAGAAAAGCAATGCCAAAGAATGTTCAAAATACCACACAATTGCATTCATCTCACATGCTAGTAAAGTAATGCTCGAAATTCTCCAAGCCAGTCTTCAGCAATACATGAACCGTGAACTTCCTGATGTTCAAGCTGGTTTTAGAAAAGGCAGAAGAACCAGAGATGAAATTGCCAACATCTGCTGGATCATGGAAAAAGCAAGAGAGTTCCAGAAAAACATGTACTTCTGCTTTATTGACTATGCCAAAGCCTTTGACTGTGTGGATCACAATAAACTGTGGAAAATTCTGAAACAGATGGGAATACCAGACCACCTGACCTACCTCTTAAGAAATCTGTATGCAGGTTAGGAAGCAACAGTTAGGACTGGACATAGAACAACAGACTGGTTCCAAATAGGAAAAGGAGTACGGCAAGGCTGTATATTGTCACCCTGCTTATTTAACTTATATGCAGAGTACATCATGAGAAACGCTGGACTGGAAGAAACACAAGCTGGAATCAAGATTTCCTGGAGAAATATCAATAACCTCAGATATGCAAATGACAGCACCCTTATGGCAGAAAGTGAAGAGGAACTAAAAAGCCTCTTGATGAACGTGAAAGACAAGAGTTAAAAAATTGGCTTAAAGCTCAACATTCAGAAAACGAAGATCATGGCATCTGGTCCCATCACTTCATGGGAAATAGATGGGGAAACAGTGGAAACAGTGTCAGCCTTTATTTTTTGGGGGTCCAAAATCACTGCAGATGGTTACTGCAACCATGAAATTAAAGGATGCTTACTCCTTGGAAGAAAATTTATGACCTACCTAGATAGCATATTCAAAAGCAGAGACTTTACTTTGCCGACTAAGGTCCGTCTAGTCAAGGCTATGGTTTTTCCAGTAGTCATGTATGGATATCAGAGTTGGACTGTGAAGAAAGCTGAGCACCGAGAAATTGATGCTTTTGAACTGTGGTGTTGGAGAAGACTCTTGAGAGTCCCTTGGACTGCAAGGAGATCCAACCAGTCCAGGAGATTTCTTTGGAAGGAATGATGCTAATGCTGAAACTCCAGTGCTTTGGCCACCTCATGCGAAGAGTTGACTCATTGGAAAGGACTCTGATGCTGGGAGGGATTGGGGGCAGGAGGAGATGGGGACAACAGAGGATGTGATGGCTGGATGGCATCACTGACTTGATTGACATGAGTGTGAGAGAACTCTGGGTGTTGGTGATGGTAGGGAGGCCTGGCATGCTGCGATTCATGACGTCACAAAGTGTTGGACACGACTGAGTGACTGAACTGACTGAACTGAACTGAGTAACAACTCCAGAAATTTTAAGAATTTAAAGAAATTTTCACTGTCCTCCGTTGGAAAAATCTGTCACCTGCTGAGACACGGAGCCTCTAATCCAGCAAGGCATAAATTCACAAGGTAGGAAGCACAGATTTTCCAATTAGTTTCTGGAAGCAATACTGCTGCTACTATGTTGCTTCAGTCGTGTCCGACTCTATGCGACCCCATAGACGAGAGCCCACCAGGCTTCCCCGTCCCTGGGATTCTCCAGGCAAGAATACTGGAGTGTGTTGCCATTTGCTAGGAAGAACCAAACTTACTTTGAGCTTCTGGTTCCTTTAAGTGTTGTTTTAGCCACTAAGGAAACAGTTTATGTTGGATACTGGTTTGGTACATGCAGTGTACCACCTTGTGGGTGCTATTTCCAAGATATTTTAACATTGCACTCAACAGGTCACTATATGTATATTTTTTCAAACTAAACTTTTTATTTTATATTGAGGTATAGCCGATTTACAATGTTGTGGGTAGTTTCAGGTGAAGAGCAAAGGCACTCAGCCATATATATACATGGAACAATCCTCCCCCTGCCGGAGTCCAGCTCCAGCAGCCAGGGCATCAGCCTGAATAGGTGAGTGGTATTGACGGACGATGATGTAGTCTCCGACTCATAGTATGAAACTACATTTTTATTTCAAGCTTCAGGTTCTCTTTTATACTTTGCCAAAAGAATTAGGTCAGAGGTTTGATATTTCTAGTTTCCCCCACCCAGATTTACTGTCTCCAGAAATAATTTTTGCCCTACAAACAGAGTTCCTGCTTCAGTGATTCTCTCAAAAATCGGCTTTACTATCTGTTATCTACTTTCTCTTATGTGTCCTATGCTTAACTTGTGATTTCATTGTAACTCATGCTACATTCCTCAGTTTATTTCTTATCTTTCTAAATCCTGTTTGCCCCTAGCAGCTTAAGATCACTATCTCCTAAAAAGGCTTCTAGCTATTCTTAATTATTCCTAAATCCTAAACTCAGCAAAGATGGGTTCCATAAAGGACAGAAATGGTCTGGACCAAACAGAAGCAGAAGATATTAAGAAGAGGTGGCAACAATACACAGAAGAACTGTACAAAAAAGATCTTCACGACCCAGATAATCATGATGATGTGATCACTAATCTAGAGCCAGACATCTTGGAATGTGAAGTCAAGTGGGCCTTAGAAAGCATCACTATGAACAAAGCTAGTGGAGGTGATGGAATTCCAGTTGAGCTCTTTCAAATCCTGAAAGATGATGCTGTGAAATTGCTGCACTCAATAAGCCAGCAAATTTGGAAAATTCAGCAGTGGCCACAGGACTGGAAAAGGTCAATTTTCATTCCAATTCCAAAGAAAGGCAATACCAAAGAATGCTCAAACTACCGCACAATTGCACTCATCTCACATGCTAGTAAAGTAATGCTCGAAATTCTCCAAGCCAGGCTTCAGCAATACGTGAACCATGAACTCCCTGATGTTCAAGCTGGTTTTAGAAAAGGCAGAGGAACCGGACATCAAATTGCCAACATCTTCTGAATCATGGAAAAAGCGAGTTCCAGAAAAACATGTACTTCTGCTTTATTGACTATGCCAAAGCCTTTGACTGTGTGGATCACAATAAACTGTGGAAAATTCTGAAAGAGATGGGAATACCAGACCACCTCTTGAGACCTGCCTCTTGAGAAATCTGTATGCAGGTCAGGAAGCAACAGTTAGAACTGGACATAGAACAACAGAATGGTTCCAAACACGAAAAGGAGTACGGCAAGGCTGTATATTGTCACCCTGCTTATTTAATTTATATGCAGAATACATCATGAGAAACGCTGGACTGGAAGAAACACAAGCTAGAATCAAGATTGCTGGGAGAAATATCAATAACCTCAGATATGCAGATGACAGTGCCCTTATGGCAGAAAGTGAAGAGGAACTAAAGTGCCTCTTGATGAAAGTGAAAAAGGAGAGTGAAAATGTTGGCTTAAAGCTCAACATTCAGAAAACAAAGATCATAGCATCCGATCCCATCACTTCATGGCAAATAGATGGGGAAACAGTGGAAACAGTGTCAGCCTTTATTTTTTGGGGCTCCAAATTCACTGCAGATGGTGACTGCAACAATGAAATTAAAAGACGCTTACTCCTTGGAAGAAAAGTTATGACCAACCTAGATAGCATATTCAAAAGCAGAGACATTACTTTGGCGACTAAGTTCCATTTAGTCAAGGCTATGGTTTTTCCTGTGGTTATGTATGGATGTGAGAGTTGGACTGTGAAGAAGGCTGAGCACCGAAGAATTGATGCTTTTGAACTGTGGTGTTGGAGAAGACTCTTGAGAGTCCCTTTGACGGCAAAGAGATCCAACCAGACCATTCTGAAGGAGATCAGCCCTGGGATTTCTTTGGAAGGAATGATGCTAAAGCTGAAGCTCCAGTACTTTGGCCACCTCAAATGAACAGTTGACTGATTGGAAAAGACTCTGATGCTGGAAGGGACTGAGGGTAGGAGGAGAAGGGGACGACTGAGGATGAGATGGCTGGATGGTATCACGGACTCGATGACGTGAGTCTGAGTGAACTTCGGGAGATGGTGATGGACAGGGAGGCCTGGCGTGCTGCGATTCATGGGGTTGCAATGTGTTGGACACGACTGAGCAACTGAACTGAAACTCAGCAAACTTCTTTTGCCATAAACATTTCCCTCAGAAACAGGTCTCAGATAACAATCCTTCCCATGTCCTCAAGCTGAAGCCTAAGTGTTCATCCTGGGATATTCTTTATAAAGATCCTTGAACAAATGTCAATGGGTATTTTATAGATTATTTTCTGGGTGCAACTGCATAAGGCTTTATGCTTTCTGATGCTTCTTTCAAGCACTTTAACATTCTTTCCAGCCAACTCAATCGAAGAAAGGAAAGAACAAGTCAGAATCACAAGGCCTAACTCCTTCATTCCAGGGCTGTGCCTGCGAGATGAGGAGAAGGGTTTGGGGCCGTGCCTCCATTTTGTCAGTAATGCCTAATGTGGCTCCTGACATTCCCCAAAACCCCTTCCAAACAGGTTGGTAAATAACATTGAACAGAATTTCATGTGCTATACAGTAAATTCTTGTTGGTTATCCATTTTGTATATGGCAGTGTGTACATGAGCTTTCCAAACTATCTAACTATCCCTTCCACCTGGCAAATATAGGTCACTATATTGATTTATTGGCCATTTGTTTTTCCTGATGACATAGGATATGGAATAGTAGGTAGAGTCTACGATCATTCACTCATAGTCATGTCTCATTTACCATAAAAGGACTCCCTAGGTATGGGAGATGTTATATGGTATTCCATGTTGGCAAATAAAAAAAATATTGTAAATCCTTATGAAGTAGTAAAAGTAGAGGTACAGAAGTTATGTACCAAAAGAGGGATGCCTGTTGCCTCCAGTGTGAAATAAGCTTAGTGGAACTAGCTTTTCAGTATGAAGCTGGATGGTCTCAAGTTACACTATCCAGTTGAAGGCTCAACTTTGGTAGTTGACCTTAACAGAGTAACTGTCACAGCATTACCTACACCATTCTAAATGAGAAGGTGCAGATTCTATTAGGGCCAGGCATTACATAATCTTACCTGCTGCCATGATCCATGGGCTTCCCTTGTGGCTCAGGTGGTAAAGAATGAGCCTGCAATGCAGGAGATCTGAGTTCAATCCCTGGGTTAGAGAAGGAAATGGCAACCTACTCCAATATTTTTGCCTGGAGAATCCAATGGACAGAGGAGCATGGTGGGCTGCAGACCATGGGGTCACAAAGAGTAGAGACATAACTGAGTAAATAAATGCACATACACCATGACCCATGCATTCATGGGGCTTTTGCACAAGGACTAATGGAGGAGACAGGCTGAGTATCATTATGCCCACCTATTATTTAAGTAAATTCTATATGATAAGATATTAGGCAGTAGGGATTTGTAGGAGATATCAGATCTACATGCTTTGTGTCCTCCTCCCCCGTGTGTAGGTCTGACTATATTCCTCTTTGTAGACTTCTTGTTATTGAGTTTTTGATCTTGCCAATTTTATACTCATGACCAACTAATCATCCAATTCATGACTAGGTCATTCACTGCTGCCTCAGTCCATGTATATTTTTACCTTAGACAATGAGAAAGAACAAATAAACTTAACAGAAATGCTCTTTGGAAAGATCCATCCTTTCATGCTATCATTTAAGGTAACTTATGAGAGGGTATACATTGTACAGTATTGCATGCTTAGCTCACATCAACATACGAGACAAACCAACCTGTTATCTAGGTCCAAGATATTTTTCCATTTCTATCAAATGGTAACTGAGAATTCCCTATGAGAATACAGATATAGAAAAAGGAGAAGGTTCACTGCCCCCCAAAAAAGAAGAACCTAGGCTATATAGTTATGTACATCTTTGTAAACAATGTTATTATGACTGCATGGCATTAGACCCTACAGTATCTGATGTTTCTTCACATTTTAAATGCAGCTTTGGTTGAATTTAACACAATCAGGACTTCAGAAAGCTATTCAGTTCAATTCAGTTCACTTGCTCAGTTGTGTCTGACTATTTGTGACTCCATGGAATGCAGCACGCCAGGCTTCCCTGTCTATCATCAACTCCCAAAGCTTACTCAAACTCATGTACATCAAGTCAGTGATGGCATCCAACCATCTCATCCTCTGTTGTTGCCTTCTCTGAGTTAGAGTCCAGTAACTCACTATGATAACTATTTTGCAAATGGTAAGGAGTTGTCTGTTACAAATGACATGGCCTTGCTCTGCAATCCTTTTGAGGCATGGCAAAAAATCCACAAAGCTACTGTACCCAACATAGATATCTGTAACAAGATAGTGAGTAATTTAGATAGTATGAGTAATGTTTTATGTCAAGAACAGCTTATATTGCATTCTGGATTTGATCAAGTTCCCATTCAAAACTAGTATCTTGCTGCATCATTTAATAGCTTTCAGTAATATGCCCAAGTACAGTATTTAATATCTCCCAAATCCAAAGAAACCTAGTAGGCATTATGCTTTCTTTGCAAAGGGTCAATATGCAACATTTGCTGTTTATCTTTAAGCATATCCTTTATTGATAATACTTCAAAACATTCAAGTTTCTAAATATTTTTTTTTGATGAATCAGGACTTTAAATATTACTGTAGTATTTTTCTCCCAAGTTTGGTCATATATCTATCCTATAGGAGATTGCCAGATCACTAGCATGGATTAACATAAGGGTATCCTCTTTTAGACCATATTGTAACCAAAATCATAACACTTCACATAGCCTGCAGCAAGACAGTAAGTGTTTGCTGTTGTCCTGTTCATGTAAAAAGGGATTAGATTAATTTTCCTTAATAGTGGAGATTGAAGAGAAAGTATTTTACTGATTGGTAACTATGCATGAACTATCATAGTTACTATATTAGCAAAACCTAGATAGACTTGTCCTCTGCAGCTGCTGCTGTAATTATGGATGAAGTTGAGCTGATGTGAGGAAGTGTAGCAAAAGTATCTCATATAGAATAGAAAGCTGATTGTTATCAAAATAGATGTCAATTTCCAGTTTGGTATTAGTTTGAAGTTCTTTTAAAACCTTAAAACCGAGTTGAACATCCCATCTCATTATCCACATGGTAAAATAATGATGGAATGATGGCAAAACTAATTATAATGTATTTACATAGTAATGATATATTATTTTCTTAAAACTAATGCCTTGATGGAGGAGGCCATGGCAGTCTACTTCAGGATTCTTGCCTGGAGAATCCCATGGACAGAGGGGCCTGGCAAGCTACACTCCATAGGGTTGCACAGAGTTGGACAGAACTGAAGCGACTTAGGACACACACACACACACAATGTCTTGATCACTGTGTTAGACAGCATACACCGTTCATTTGGTTGTTTTATAAACTTTTTGAAGAATTTTGGGCTCAGGAAGTTTCAGCTACTTGCCAAAGTAACACAGTCATTATTTAGAAAAATCTGAGATTCAAACCTGGCTGAATCTAAAGCCACTATGCTGTCTTCGAAAGGACATTACTTTCCAGTATTGCAATTTTAAGGATTTTTCTTTTCTAATGTTAGTTTTACAGCAACGACTATTTTCACAGAAAATTGGAGAAAAAAGAAAAAGAAAAAGAATAGATATGGCAGAGTAATATAAAACTGCAGACTATGACATTCTATTGCCTGAAAAAAATAATAGTAAAATCAATTAAAAATTTATCATCACCAACCTATAAGTAAAAGAGAAGCTTCTAATGACAAAAAATTCACAACACATAAAATTAGGAATAAAACAGATTTTGGATCTATATAGAGCATGGCTCTGAACCACAGTACTGATGCTGCTGCTGCTGCTGCTAAGTCGCTACAGTTGTGTCCAACTCTGTGCCACCCCATAGATGGCAGCTCACCAGGCTCCCTCGTCCCTTGGATTCTCCAGGCAAGAACACTGGAGTGGGTTGCCATTTCCTTCTCCATTTTATGAAAGTGAAAAGTGAAAGTGAAAAGCTGCTCAGTCGTGCCGACTCTTAGTGACCCCATGGCCTGCAGCCTACCGGGCTCCTTCGTCCATGGGACTTTCCAGGCAAGAGTACTGGAGTGGGGTGCCATTGCCTTCTCCAGAATGACAGCCCTGGGTATCCTATAAATCTATTATAATTATTCCCAAAAATTATTCTCACAGACAACCATTTAGACAGAAGAGAGGTAAATTAAGTGCATATCTTTGCAATTTTCTTCTTTGTTTCTTCTGACTGTATATGTACTCTATATAGATTTTGCAGAAATGTGAGTGAAATGGTGGGGGGCTGGTGAATATCCAAGACTGATTCGGTTTGTGTAACTTAAGATTCCAGTGCTGGGAGCACAAGGGTATGTACCCATAAGATTGAACTTTCCTATTATTATTATACAATTCTTCAGATCATTGGCTCTTTATTCATCATAGACCTCAAATCCTGGACATGTCATCTATGACTGCTCTTCATAGAAAGAATCTTTTCCCAGTTCTTAAACTCACTAAAGTCAACCTAGACCCACTATCGATAATAGTGCAATTACACAGGCAAGAAAAGAACTGGTCCAGAACATCAAAATAATTCCAGACATGACAGAAAAATCAAAGAACCAAGTGAGAAATTATGGCAACTTGAACTTTCTAGAATTTAGAATTGCTTTACACAGTATTCATATATACAAGCTAAACCAAAGGATGCTTGGAAAGGAAGAATCCTATTTGGGGAAAAAAAAAAAAAACTGCATGGAAACAAAATGACTTCTAAGGTTCACTTTTGCATTACCCTGTGTTTCCTCTTCTGGTTTCAACAGATATACTTAGTCTGTTGATATTGTATTATCCTTTATTTCCTAATCTTTTTAAATAAGGTGACCTCAGTCTTGCAGGTGGTAAAAATGGAAATTATTGGATAAACATTAGTGCCACAGATGAGAATTTCTCTTTTAAGGTTAAATATTGTTCTGCTTTATGTGCCTTTTCTAAAGTGCATGCATTTCAATTCCCTGTTTGCCCTTTCTTCTATTCTAATATAATTGAGTGGAAATGATGTACTATGGAATATGTTCTTTGTGGAAGAAAACAGATAGCATATACTCACTAGAGGGAAGAAAATTCTTCCTAAAACCTTTCACCCAGCATTGAGCTATACTTTGAGGTTTACAATTTCCTGTTTTTTTTTTTTTTTTTTAAACTATAGAATCCCACATACGAAATGTTTTCTGTTACCTTGATGAAATTCTTTATTTTTCATTCAAGGGAAAGATGCAATTTACTTTAATATCTAATAAAACTATTATTTAATAACATTTAAATATTAATATTTAATAAAAAGAATTTATCCATGGATTTTTTCTGATTCTATCTCTAAATTTATGGTTATTAAATTAATATTTCCAGTTTATCCTCTTCCCTGAATTTCAGACTTATATACTCAATTGCATACACAACATCTTCATATGGGTCTATAACAGACATCTCAAATTAATATGTCAGCAGCACACCCCTGGAATTCCCACCATGCTGATTGTCAGTCCCAGTTTTTCTCATTCCAGTAAAAGTTTTATCTAGTTTCTCAAAATCCAAACCTAAAGTTACCTTAAGTCCATCTTTTATTTTATACATCTCACAACTATTCCTGGATCCATTGACAAACTAAAGTAGCAGTGTAAACTGACACACTAAAGCCTGGAAAGACAGATGAACCTAGAGAACCTGAGCTAAGATCACCTTTCCTAAAAGAGAAGTCACTAGAGACGTAAATTGGTAAATACACTTAAATGATAATTTTAATGAATTGCTCGAGGCTGAATGCAGAATATTGTGAGAGAGAGAAACTCCTAGGAAGTGCAGTTTTAGGAAATTCCCTATTCTTTTACAAGCTTTGCCTCCAGGAAACCCTCTAGGTTATCACTATAAAGATTTAAGAGAGACCATCCTATAGTTGTAGCAGGTGTACAGAAAGAGTATTCATTGTGAAATATGCCCAGAATATTCTCTCCATAAAATTCTGTCATTCCAGGGAAAAGGCTTTACCAGGGCATATCTCAAATGGAGAAGTGCATTCTTATCAATCCAGAATCATCAATTCTTCTTATTTTACTTAAAAAGAATACAAACGAGCTAAACCATAAGAGTAATACAGGTAAATATCACAGTCCATATCTCTACATTTAATCAAAACTTTTATAGAAAGTTTCCCTTCTCCAATACCTTATGACTGCAAAACAGGATTATAAAAATTAATGGTTACAACTAAAATAGCTGTCCAATATAGTCTCTAAGGAGGAATACTTAGGGAAGCCTGAAATCAACAGAGGAGACTAGAGGGGATATATGTATACCTATGACTGATTCATGTTGAGGTTTGATAGAAAATAACAAAATTCTGTGAAACAATTACCATTCCATTAAAAAATAAATTAAAAACAAAAAACAAGACATGAGAGGAATTTGAAAGTAATGTCTTTCATGAAGCGAGATGCAAAAATCTTAGAAGAAGAATGACTAAGTCACATACAGTGCATGAAAACAATATGTACCAGAATCTAGTGGGATTTATTCCAGATATGCAAGACAGAGTTGACATCCATAAATCAATTAACATAACCCACCACATAAAAGGCTACAAAAGAGAATCATGCAGTAACATAAATTGACAGTGCAAAACATTTCATAAAATTAAACACCCTCTCAGAATAAAAACTTATTTAACAAATTAGAAACAAAGTATAACTTTCTCAACTTGATAAAAGAACATCTACAAAAACTTTCAACTCACATACTTCCCATGAGTAAAAGGCCAAGGATATTCTGTCTCACATATCCTATTCAACATCATTTTCAAAGTCCTAGCTAGCACAGTAAGACAAGAAATAAAAGATACACAGATTGAAAATGAAAAGGTGAAATATGTTATTCACAGAGCAAATGATTATCTTCATAGAAAATCTCAAAGCTTCATCATCAAGAAAAAGGAGAAGGGGAAAGAGAAGAACCCTCAATAAAAAATAATCAAATGTATCTCAAATAGTTATGAAATTTGAATAAGAAAATAGAATATATGCATAGTAGATAGAACATTTTGTTTATTTTCTTCCAGCTCTATTGAAATATAATTGATGCACAGCAGTGTATCAGCTTAAGGTGTACAGCATAATTATTTGACTGGTATATATAGTGAAATGATGACCCCAGTAAGTTTAGTGAACATAAATTGTCTCATATAGATACAAAATTAAAGAAACAGAAAAAAAAATTTTCCTTGTGATGAGAACCCTTAAGATTTACCCTTATAATATTTTTCATATATAGCATATAGCAGTATTAATTATATTTATCATGTTGTAAATCACACTCTTAGTACCCATGTATTTTATAATTGGAAGTTTGTTCTTTTTAACTACCTACATCCAGTTCTCTCTCCCACTGTCCCCTGACTCTGGTAACCACAAATCTGTTCTCTTTTTCTGAGTGTTTGTTTTTGAAGTATGTTGCTATTGCTTGCTAAGTCGCTTTAGTAGTGTCCGACCCTGTGAAACCCCATAGACGTCAGCCCACTAGGCTCCTCTGTCCCTGGGATTCTCCAGGCAAGAATGCTGGAGTGGTGTTGCCATTTCCTTCTCCAATGCATGAAAGAGAAAAGTGAAAGTGAAGTCACTCAGTCGTGTCCGACTGTTAGTGACCCCATGGACTGCAGCCCACCAGGCTCCTCCATCCATGGATTTTCCAGGCAAGAGTACTGGAATGGTGTGCCATTGCCTTCTCCATTTTGAAGTATAATTGACCACAATATGTTAGTTCCTATAACACATACAGAAGTTTGATACTTATATATATATATATATATATATATATCAATATGCTCAATTGTGATGACTCTAGTTACCATCTGCCACTATACAAAGATATTACATATTTATTAACTATTTCCCCACCGTGTACATTTTATACACATGACATTTATTTTGGGTTGCCCCACAGGCATGGCTTGGTTTCACTAAGTTAGACAAGGCTGTGGTCCTAGTGTGATTAGATTGACTAGTTTTCTGTGAGTATGGTTTCAGCGTGTCTGCCCTCTGATGCCCTCTAGCAACACCTACCATCTTACTTGGGTTTCTCTCACTTTGGGCGTGGGGTATCTCTTCATGGCTGCTCCAGCAAAGCACAGCCGCTGCTCCTTACCTTGGACAAGGGGTATCTCCTTACCACCGCCCTTCCTGACCTTCAATGTGGGATAGCTCTTCTAGGCCTTCCTGTGCCTGCTCAGCCACTGCTCCTCAGGTTGCTCCTCCTGGCCGCCAGCCCTGGCCTTGGACGTGGGTGGCTTCTCCCAGCTGCCGCCCCTGGCCTCGGGCTCAGGGTGGCTCCTCAGGGTCACTGCCCCTGGCCTTGGGCACAAGGTGGCTTCTCCCGGCCGCCCCTGACCTTGGACGTGGGGTGTCTCCTCCCAGCTGCCACTGACCTCGGACACAGGGTGGCTCCCCCTGGCCGTTCCTGCACCATTGCAGCCTGGGACTCTGGGCCACTGTCCCTGACTTTGGACTGGGGGTAGCTCTCGGCCGTGCTTAGTGCGTCTGCCAGCCGCCACCACCTGCGCGTAGTGCGCCGGACTGCTGCCACCGCCTGCACTTAGAAAGATCAAGGAGATGGGTAGGTCATGGTGGAGAGATCTGACAGAATGTGGTCCACTGGAAAAGGGAATGGCAAGCCACTTGAGTATTCTTGCCTTGAGAACAACCATGAACAATATGAAAAGGCAAAATGATAGGATACCGAAAGAGGAGCTCCCCAGGTGATTGGGTGCCCAATATGCTACTGGAGATCAGTGGAGAAATAACATCAGAAAGAATGAAGCGATGGAGCCAAAGGAAAAACAATACCCAGTTGTGGAGGTGACTGGTGATACAAGCAAGATCCGATGCTGTAAAGAGCAATATTGCATAGGAACCTGGAATATCAGGTCAAGGAATCAAGGCAAATTGGAAGTGGTCAAACAGGAGATGGCAAGAGTGAACGTCGACATTCTAGGAATCAGCAAACTAAAATGGACTGGAATGGGTGAATTGAACTCAGATGACCATTATATTTACTACTGTGGGCAGGAATACCTCAGAAGAAATGGAGTAGCCATCATGGTCAACAAAAGAGTCCAAAATGCAGTACTTGGATGCAATCTCAAAAACGACATAATGATCTCTGTTCGTTTCCAAGGCAAACCATTCAATATCACAGTAATCCAAGTCTATGCCCCAACCAGCAGCACTGAAGAAGCTGAAGTTGAATGGTTTTATGAAGACCTACAAGACCTTTTAGAACTAACACCCAAAAAAGATGTCCTTTTCATTATAGGGGAATGGAATGTAAAAGTAGGAAGTCAAGAAATACCTGGAGTAACAGGCAAATTTGGCCTTGGAATGTGGAATGAAGCAGGGCAACGACTAATAAAGTTTTGCCAAGAAAATGCACTGGTCATAGCAAACACCCTCTTCCAACAACACAAGAGAAGACTCTCCACATGGACATCACCAGATGGTCAACACCAAAATTGGATTGATTATATTCTCTGCAGCAAAAGATGGAGAAGCTTTATACAGTCAACAAAAACAAGACCAGAAGCTGACTGTGGCTCAGATCACAACTCCTTACTACCAAATTCAGACTCAAATTGAAGAAAATAGGGAAAACCGCTAGACCATTCAGGTATGACCTAAATCAAATCCCTTATGATTATACAGTGGAAGTGAGAAATAGATTTAAGGGCATAGATCTGACACATAGAGTTCCTGATGAACTATGGAATGCGGTTCGTGACATTCTACAGGAGACAGGGATCAAGACCATCCCCATGGAAAAGAAATGCAAAAAAAAAAAGCAAAATGGATGTCTGGGGAGGCCTTACAAATAGATGTGAAAAGAAGACAAGCGAAAAGCCAAGGAGAAAAGGAAAGATATAAGCATCTGAATGCAGAGTTCCAAAGAATAGCAAGAAGAGATAAGAAAGCCTTCTTCAGCGATCAATGCAAACAAGTAGAGGAAATCAACAGAATGGGAAAGACTAGAGATCTCTTCAAGAAAATTAGAGCTATCAAAGGAACATTTCATGCAAAGATGGGCTCGATAAAGGACAGAAATGGTCTGGACCTAACAGAAGCAGAAAATATTAAGAAGAGGTGGCAAGAATACACAAAAGAACTGTAAAAAAGATATCTTCATGACCCAGATAATCATGATGATGTGATCACTAATCTAGAGCCAGACATCTTGGAATGTGAAGTCAAGTGGGCTGTAGAAAGCATCACTACAAACAAAGCTAGTGGAGGTGATGGAATTCCAGTTGAGCTGTTTCAAATCCTGAAAGATGATGCTGTGAAAGTGCTGCACTCAATATGCCAGCAAATTTGGAAAAGGACAGAGGACTGGAAAAGGTCAGTTTTCATTCCAATTACAAAGAAAGGCAATGCAAAAGAATGTTCAAACTACCGCACAATTGCAATCATCTCACGTGCTAGTAAAGTAATGCTCAAAATTCTCCAAGCCAGTCTTCAGCAATACATGTACTGTGAACTTCCCGATGTTCAAGCTGGTTTTAGAAAAGGCAGAGGAACCACAGATCAAATTGCCAACATCCGATGGATCATGGAAAAAGCAAGAGAGTTCCAGAAAAACATCTATTTCTTCTTTATTGACTATGCCAAAGCCTTTGACTGTGAGGATTACAATATACAGTGGAAAATTCTGAAAGAGATGGGAATACCAGACCACCTGACCTGCCGCTTGAGAAATCCATATGCAGGTCAGGAAGCAACAGTTAGAACTGGATATGGAACAACAGACTGGTTCCAAATAGGAAAAGGAGTACGTCAAGGCTATATATTGTCACCCTGCTTATTTAACTTATATGCAGAGTACATCATGAGAAACGCTGGACTGGAAGAAACACAAGCTGGAATCAAGATTGCCGGGAGAAATATCAATAACCTCAGATATACAGATGACACCACGCTTATGGCAGAAAGTGACGAGGAGCTAAAAAGCCTCTTGATGAAAGTGAAAGAAGAGAGCAAAAAAGTTGGCTTTAAGCTCAACATTCAGAAAACGAAGATCATGGCATCCGGTCCCATCTCTCCATGGGAAATAGATGGGAAAACAGTGGAAACACTGTCAGACTTTATTTTGGGGGGCTCCAAAATCACTGCAGATGGTGATTGCAGCCATGAAATTAAAAGACGCTTACTCCTTGGAAGAAAAGTTATGATCAACCTAGATAGCATATTCAAAAGCAGAGACATTACTTTGCCGACTAAGGTCCGTCTAGTCAAGGCTATGGTTTTTCCAGTGGTCATGTATGGATGTGAGAGTTGGACTGTGAAGAAGGCTGAGCACTGAAGAATTGATGCTTTTGAACTGTGGTGTTGGAGGAGACTCTTGAGAGTCCCTTGGAATGCAAGGAGATCCAACCAGCCCATTCTGCAGGAGATCAGCCCTAGGATTTCTTTGGAAGGAATGATGCTAAAGCTGAACCTCCAGTAGTTTGGCCACCTCATGGGAAGAGTTGACTCATTGGAAAAGACTCTGATGCTGGGAGGGATTGGGGGCAGGAGAAGAAGGGGATGACAGAGGATGAGATGGCTGGATGGCATAACGGCCTCGATGGACGTAAGTCTGAGTGAACTCCGGGAGATAGTGATGGACAAGGAGGCCTCGGTGCTGCGATTCATGGGTTCGCAAAGAGTCGGACAGGACTGAATGACTGAACTGAACTGACATTTATTTTATAACTGGAAGTTTGTACCTCTTAATCTTTCTTACTTACTTTTCTCTTCTCCTCCCAACACCAAGCCCTCTGGCAACCACTTATTAATTCTCTGTATCTATGAGTCTGTTCCTGCTTTGTTATGTTCATTTATTTACTCATTTTATCTTTTTATTTCTTCCTTTGTGATTTGATGACTATTACTAGAGTTATGTTTAGATTCCCTTTTCCCTTGTGTATGCCTATTACAGATTTTTGGATAGTCTATATTAACCAATATATCTATATATATTAACCAATATATAATCTACATTATATATATATATAAACATAAACACCTTCTTTCTGATTAAGTTGCTGATCTCTTAAGTTCAAATGTATTTAAACAACCCTGAATTTTTACCAACCCTGCCAAATTTAATGCTTTTGACTTCATATTTTACTTTATTTTGATTTATGTATACCTTAACTATTTATTGTAGATATAGATTATATACACAATAGTGGATATAGTGAAAAGCCACTTAAAACTAAACTTTTAAAAAACTAAGATCATGGCATACAGCCCCATTACTTCATGGCAAATAGAAGGGGAAAAGTTGGAAGGAGTGACAGATTTCCTCTTCTTGGACTCTAAAGTTATTGTGGATATTGACTGCAGCCATGAAATCAGAAGACAATTGCTTCTTGACTATGACAAATCTAGACAGTATTTTGAAGAGCAGAGACATGACTGCCAACAAAGGTCCATATAGTTAAGGCAATGGTCTTCCCTGTGGTCATGTATGGTTGTGAGAACTGGATCATAAAGAAGACAGAGCACCAAAGAGTTGATGCCCTAGAACTATGGTACTGGAGAAGCCTCCTCAGAGTCACTTGGATAGCAAGGAGATCAAACCAGTCAATCTTAAGGGAAATCAACCCTGAATCCTCATTTGGAAGGGCTGATGCTGAAGCTGAAACTCCAGTATGATCATTATTTTGAATTCTTTATCTGATAAATTGCTTTCCTCACCTTAATTAGTTCTTCTGAGATTCTATATTATTTCTTTATTTGGAACACATTCCTTTGCTGCTTCATTTTATCTTTCTGTATTTTTATTTCTACATATGTGGTTGGTTGGTTAATTTTTCTTATCTTGGAGAAACAGCTTCACATGGAAGACGCTTTATCAGGCCCAGTAGAACACTCCCCTCTGGTCACCAGAACCATATGTTATAGGGATTCTCTCTATATAGGCTGTGAGCTCATCTATTGTGGCGAGTTGGCTAATGTGGGCACAATGATAAGTGTGGCTGGCCCCCAGTCCGGTTGGTTACCAGGACTTGCCTAGTGCAAAGATCGCTGGTGAACAAAGCTGAGTCTTGGCATACTGGCTGAATGACCCGAGTCCTGCTCTTGGTTCTGGTTGCTCTACCCTGAGAGCTGGTCCTAAGGGTAGATGTCAATGGTGCTGTGGATCCCAGAGCTAGTATCAGCTTGCTGGTGGGTATGACAGCTTTCTGACAGTTGCCTGCAACTGGTGTCCTGAGCTGGTGTCAACCCACTGATGGATGCCCAGGGTTGATGTTCACACACTGGTGGGTAAGGCACTGTCCCGATATTACTGACAGCCTTCTAATGTGTGGCGCCAGGTCCTGGGGTCACTTGCTACAGTGCCTAGGGGGTCTGAAGCAGTTGTCAACCTGCTGGTGAGTGGAGCCAAGGCCCAGACTGTCCCAAGTTCTCAGCTTGTCCACTGGTGGGTGAGGTTAAGAGCTCAAAAGTTCCTATGGCAGCAGGTCTGCTAGAGAGTAGGCTGTGTCCTCACTTGATGAGTGCATGATTGGAACCAGCTCCTACCACTAATAAGCGAGAGAGAGAATTCCAAAGTGATGCTTGCCAAAACCAGTGTCCTTGTGTTAAAATGAGTTTCCCAAAATGGCTTCTGGCAGCATCTATGTCTCCATGAAAAGTCCCAGTTACAACTTGCCTCTCTGGAGGTTCTCTAAGATCATCAAATGGGTCTGATCCAGGTTCCTTTCAAATTTCTGCTACTTCCCTGGGTCTCAGAGCATGTGAGATTTTGTGTATATCATTTAAGAGTGGATCTCTGGTCTAATATCCCTCTGCCTCTCCTTCCAGGTAAGCCCTACTGGCCTTCAAAACCAAATATTCTAGGGGCTTACCTTCCCAAAGTAGGATACCTGCTTGGAGAGCCCACTGTGAGGCTTGAAACCCTTGCTTCTTGTGGAGAACCTCTGAACTATTATTATTTTCCTGTCAGTGTGTTGCCTACTTAGAGTATAGGTCTTGGCTATACCATATATTCACTTGTTCAAAACTTTTTGTGGTTCATTCTTTATTCCTCTAGAAGACTCTTTCCTGCTAGCTTTCAGGTCAATCTCAGTGATAATTGCTCTAAAAATAGTTCGAATTTGGGGTGCTGAGGGGAGAAGGGGAGCTCAGGGTCTTTCTACTCCACTATCTTAGCCATTCCTCAAACATTCTCATAAATGGTACTTGCATCCAGGCCTAAATTAACATATGTTAGGGCTAACTAATTATTTTTAAACAAAATTGATCACTCTCCACTCTGTGCTAGGAACTTGACCAGGTACTATGGTGATAAATTAGAGAGGCACATGTCTTCCTTTATGGGCATTTTAAACTAGCACTGAAATAACAAGAACTGAGAATTTCAACAATCCTGGCCATATTTTATCACTTTTATCTACTTCCATCAAGCAAAGCAAAACTACTTCAGTTAGTTTTCCTTTGTTCTCATCACATAGACCAAGAAAACCCATTAACTAACTGACATAATTGGATTCTGTCAAACACCAAAAGAGTTTATCTCAAAGGACTCAATGGGAATATGTGTAAAATAAACATGATCCTTATTTATAATATGTGAGATTATTTTTTTCTAGAAATATAGCCATGATGCACCTAAATGAACTAATTATATATTAAATTTCAGTTAGTTTTCACAAGTAGATTTAGATCTTGTGCAGGGATTATCCTAACTTTATAATATACAATAGGCAGCAATGATAATGTAGTTTGGTTTCTGATATTTTACTTAAAACTGGTTAAGGAAAAAAAAATGAACTAAATTTGGAAGGTAATACATTAGAACATAGTTTTCAGATCCAAGTAACCGGGCCACAGCATATGACTCTGCCTTTTATAATCTATAAATTTAACCAAGTCATGTCTTCATTCTGGGTCTCTTTTCCAACAGCACAAGACAAGACTCTACACATGGACATCACCACATGGTCAACACCAAAATCAGATTGATTATATTCTCTGCAGCAAAAGATGGAGAAGCTCTATACAGTTAATGAAAATAAACCAGGAGCTGACTGTGACTCAGATCATGAACTACTTATTACCAGAATTCAGACTTAAATTGAAGAAAGAAGGCAAAACTGCTAGACCATTCAGGTATGACCTAAATCAAATCCCTTATGATTATACAGAGGAAGTGAGAAATAGATTTAAGGGACTAGATCTGATAGGCAGAGTGCCTGATTTATGATGGAATAAGGTTATTGGCATTGTACAGGAGATAGGAATCAAAACCATCCCCATGGAAAATAAATGCAAAAAAAAAAAAGCAAAATGGCTGTCTGGGGAGGGCTTACAAATAGCTGTAGAAAGAAGAGAGGTGAAAAAAAAAAAAAGGAGAAAAGGAAAGATATAAGCATCTGAATGCAGAGTTCCAAAGATTAGCAAGAAGAGATAAGAAAGTCTTCCTCAGTGATCAATGCAAAGAAAAGAACAGAAAGGGAAAGACAAGAGATCTCTTCAAGAAAATTAGAGATACCAAGGGAACATTTTATGCAAATATGGGCGTGATAAAGGACAGAAATGGTATGGACCTAACAGAAGTAGAAGATATTAAGAAGAGGTGGCAAGAATACACAGAACTGTACAAAAAAAAAAAAAAATCTGTATGACCCAGATAATCACGATGGTGTGGTCAATCATTTAGAGCCAGATATCCTGGAACGTGAAGTCAAGTGGGCCTTAGAAAGCATCACTACAAACAAAGCTAGTGGAGGTGATGGAATTCCAGTGGAGCTATTTTAAATCCTGAAAGATGATGCTGTGAAAGTGCTGCACTCAATATACCAACAAATTTGGTAAACTCAGCAGTGGCCACAGGAGGGGAAAAGGTCAGTTTTCATTCCAATCTCAAAGAAAGGCAATGCCAAAGAATTCTCAAACTACCGCACAATTGCATTCATCTCACATGCTAGTGAAGTAATGCTCAAAATTCTCCAAGCCAGGCTTCAGCAATATGTGAACCGTGAACTTCCTGATGTTCAAGCTGGTTTTAAAAAAGGCAGAGAAACCAAAGATCAAATTGCCAACATCTGCTGGATCATGGAAAAAGCAAGAGAGTTCCAGAAAAACATGTACTTCTGCTTTATTGAATATGCCAAAGCCTTTGACTGTGTGGATCACAATAAACTGTGGAAAATTCTGAAGGAGATGGGAATACCAGACTCTTTGATCTGCCTCTTGAGAAATCTGTATGCAGGTCAGGCAGCAACAGTTAGAACTGGACATGGAACAACAAACTGGTTCCAAATAGGAAAAGGCGTATGTCAAGGATGTATATTGTCACCCTGCCTATTTAACTTCTATGCAGAGTACATCATGAGAAACGTTGGACTGGAAGAAACACAAGCTGGAATCAAGATTGCCAGGAGAAATAACAATAAGCTCCAATATGCAGATGACACCACCCTTATGGCAGAAAGTGAAGAGGAACAAAAAGCCTCTTGATGAAAGTGAAAGAGGAGCATGAAAATGTTGGCTTAAAGTTCAACATTCAGAAATCGAAGATCATGCATCCAGTCCCATCACTTCATGGGAAATATATGGGGAAACAGTGTCAGTTCAGTTCAGTTCAGTTCAGTTGCTCAGTCGTGTCCTACTCTTTGCGACCCTATGAATTGCAGCACTCCAGGCCTCCCTGTCCATCACCAACTCCTGGAGTTCACTCAGACTCATGTCCATCGAGTCAGTGATGCCATCCAACCATCTCATCTTCTGTCATCCCCTTCTCCTCCTGCTCCCAATCTCTCCCAGCATCAGAGTCTTTTCCAAAGAGTCAACTCTTCGCACGAGGTGGCCAAAATACTGGAGTTTCAGCTTTAGCATCATTCCTTCCAAAGTAATCCCACGGCTGATCTCCTTCAGAAACAGGGTCAGACTTTACTTTTTGGGGCACCAAAATTACTGCAGATGGTGACTGCAGCCATGAAATTAAAAGACGCTTACTCCTTGGAAGGAAAGTTATGACCAACCTAGATAACATATTCAAAAGCAGAGACATTACTTTGCTGACTAAGGTCCGTCTAGTCAAGGCTATGGTTTTTCCTGTGGTCACATATGGATGTGAGAGTTGGACTGTGAAGAAGGCTGAGTGCTGAAGAATTGATGCTTTTGAACTATGGTGTTGAAGAAGACTCTTGGGAGGCCCTTGGAATGCAAGGAGATCCAACCAATCCATTCTGCAGGAGATCAGCCCTGGGATTTGTTTGGAAGGAATGACACTAAAGCTGAAACTCAAGTACTTTGTCCACCTCATACAAACAGTTGACTCATTGGAAAAGACTCTGATGTTGGGAGGGATTGGGGGCCAGAGGAGAAGGGGACGATAGAGGATGAGATGGCTGAATGGCATCACTGAATCAATGGACATGAGTTGGATGAACTCCGGGAATTGATGGACAAGGAGTCCTGGAGTGCTGTGATTCATGGGGTCGCAAAGAGTCGGACATGACTGAGTGACTGAACTGAACTGAACAGAATTCCAGAAATGCAGGAACTTAACTCCTCTATAGCTTCATTTACTCCCCACCTTTTTACATTATCACCGATGTTGAAGCTGAAACTCTAATAGTTTGGCCATCTGATGTGAAGAGCTGACTCATTTGAAAAGACCCTAATGCTAGGAAAGATTGAAGGGAGGAAAAGAAGGGGACAACAGAGGATGAGATTGTTGGATGGCATCACTGACTCATGGAAATGAGTTTGAGTAAACTCCAGGAGTTGATGATGTACAGGGATGCCTGGCATGCTGCAGTCCAAGGAGTCGCAAAGAGTCAGACATGATTGAATGACTGAGTGGCACAGGAAGAATGAAGAGACCAAGCTTTCACAGGAATCTTACTTTTCTATTTAAAGCAGGGTTTGCATTTCATATATGTTTGTGTGTGTGTGTGTACATATAGTATATACATATTAAGATTTTGGGATTTTTGTGCTTATATGAATAGGATATATAATAAAAGTTTTGAGAGACAAAAGTCTATAATTTTAAGAGAATGACCTGTTTCAGTTACAGATAATTAGCTTTCCATTTAATTTGCATATTAGAAAGCAATTTTTACTGACAAATACTATAGATTCTGACTAAAACAATTAATTTCATTATAATCACATTTAAGTTTGTGCAGTTATAATTGCTAATGTGACTACAGTCATTTTGGTCTTTATAATTCAATTAGATCATGATTTTTAATCTTTCTAATCTAGTATAAGAAGGCCACATGTTTAAAAGTTTTAACTATTTTTTAAACTTCTTTTTCCCTAATAGATAGTACTTAATTGAAGTTAAAATCATTCCCCTGTTTTTAAAATTACCTAGGCACATGCTGTGGCATTGATCAGAGAACCACCATGAAGTTAAGCCCTTCACAAATGTGTGAAAGTGAAGTCCCTCAGTCGTGTACGACTCTTTGTGACCCCATTGACTGTAGCCCACCAGGTTTCTCGTTCCATGGAATTTTCGAGGCATGAGTACAGGACTGGGTTCACAAACTTCAGTTGAGTTCAGTTCAGTCACTCAGTCATGTTCGACTCTTTGTGACCCCATGAACCACAGCACGCCAGGCCTCCCTGTCCATCACCAACCCCTGGAGTTCACTCAGACTCACGTCCATTGACTCAGTGATGACATCCAGCCATCTCATCCTCTGTTGTCCCCTTCTCTTCCTGCCCCCAATCCCTCCCAGCATCAAAGTCTTTTCCAATGAGTCAACTCTTCCCAGGGGTGGAAAAAGTACTGGAGTTTCAGCTTTAGCATCATTCCTTCCAAAGAAATCCCAGGGCTGATCTCCTGCAGAATGGACTGGTTGGATCTTCTTGCATTCCAAGGGACTCTCAAGAGTTTTTTTCCAACACCACAGTTCAAAAGCATCAATTTTTCGGTGCTCAGCCTTCTTCACAGTCCAACTCTCACATCCATACAGGACCACAGGAAAAACCATAGCCATGATTAGACGGACCTTAGTCAGAAAAGTAATGTCTCTGCTTTTGAACATGCCATCTAGGTTGGGCATAACTTTCCTTCCAAGGAGTAAGTGCCTTTTAATTTCATGGCTGCAGTCACCATCTGCAGTGATTTTGGAGCTCCCCAAAAATAAAGTCTGACACTGGTTTCCACTGTTTCCCCACTACTTCCCATGAAGTGATGGGACTGATGTCATGATCTGCATTTTCTGAATGTTGATCTTTAAGCCAACTTTTTCACTCTCCTCTTTCACTTTCATCAAGAGGCTTTTTAGTTCCTCTTCACTTTCTGCCATAAGGGTGGTGTCATCTGCATATCAGAGTTGTTTGTTATTTCTCCTGGCAATCTTGATTCCAGCTTGTGTTTCTTCCAGCCCAGCGTTTCTCATGATGTACTCTGCATAGGAGTTAAATAAGCAGGGTGACAATATACATCCTTGACATACTACTTTTCCTATTTGGAACCAGTCTGTTGTTCCATGTCCAGTTCTAACTGTTGCTGCCTGACCTGCATACAGATTTCTCAAGAGGCAGGTCAGGTGGTCTGGTATTCCCATCTCCTTCAGAATTTTCCACAGTTTATTGTGATCCACACAATCAAAGGCTTTTGCATAGTCAGTAAAGCAGAAGTACATGTTTTCCTGGAACTCTCTTGCTTTTTCCATGATCCAGCAGATGTTGGTAATTTGATCTCTGGTTCCTCTGCGTTTTCTAAAACCAGCTTGAACATCAGGAAGTTCATGGTTCACGTATTACTGAAGCCTGGCTTGGAGAATTTTGAGCATTACTTCACTAGCATGTGAGATGAATGCAATTGTGTGGTACTTTGAGAATTCTTTGGCATTGCCTTTCTTTGGGATGGAATGAAAATTCACCTTTTCCTGTCCTGTGGCCACTGATGAGTTTCCAAACTTGCTGGCTTATTGAGTGCAGCAATTTCACAGCATCATCTTTCAGAATTTGAAATAGCTCCACTGGAATTCCATCACCTCCACTAGCTTTGTTCGTAGTGATGCTTCCTAAGGCCCACTTGACTTCACATTCCAGGATGTCTGGCTCTAGATGAGTGATCACACCATCATGATTATCTGGGTCGTGAAAATCTTTTTTGTACAGTTCTTCCGTGCATAATTGCCAGCTCTTCTTAATATCTTCTACTTCTGCTAGGTCCATACTATTTCTGTCCTTTATCGAGCCCATATTGACATGAAATGTTCCCTTGGTATCTCTAATTTTCTTGAAGAGATCTCTTGTCTTCCCTAGTCTGTTCTTTTCTTCTATTTCTTTGCATTCATGGCTGAAGAAGGCTTTCTTATCTCTTCTTGCTATTCTTTGGAACTCTGCATTCAGATGCTTATATTTTTCCTTTTCTCTTTTGCTTTTCGCTTCTCTTCATTTTTACATCCATTGTAAGGCCTCCTCACGCAGCCATTTTGCTTTTTTGCATTTATTTTCCATGGGGATGGTCTTGATCCCTGTCTCCTGTACAATGTCGAACCTCATTTCATAGTTCATCAGACACTCTATCTATCAGATCTAGGCCCTTAAATCTATTTCTCATTTCCACTGTATGATCATAAGGGATTTGATTTAGGTCATACCTGAATGGTCTAGCGGTTTTCCCTACTTTCTTCAATTTAAGTCTGAATTTGTTAATAAGGAGTTCATGATCTGAGCCACGGTCATCTCCTGGTCTTGATTTCATGGACTGTATAGAGCTTCTCCATCTTTTGCTGCAGAGAATATAATCAATCTGATTTCAGTGTTGACCATCTGGTGATGTCCATGTGTAGAGTCTTGTCTTGTATTGTTAGAAGAGGGTGTTTGCTATGACCAGTGCAATTTCTTGGCAAAACTCTATTAGTCTTTGCCTTGCTTCATTCTGCATTCCAAGGCCAAATTTGCCTGTTACTCCAGGTGTTTCTTGACTTCCTACTTTTGCATTCCAGTCCCTTATAATGAAAATGACATCTTTTTTGGGTGTTAGTTCTAAAAGGTCTTGTAGGTCTTCATTGAACCGTTCAAGTTCAGCTTCTTCAGCATTACTGGTTGGGGCATAGACTTGGATTACTGTGATATTGAATGGTTTGCCTTGGAAACGAACAGAGATTCTGTCGTTTTTGAGATTGCATCCAAGTACTGCATTTCGGACTGTTTTGCTGACCATGATGGCTACTCCATTTCTTCTGAGGGATTCCTGCCCACAGTAGTAGATATAATGGTCATCTGCATTCAATTCACCCATTCCAGTCCATTTTAGTTTGCTGATTCCTAGAATGTCGACATTCACTCTTGCCATCTCTTGTTTGACCACTTCCAATTTGCCTTGAATCATGGACCTGACATTCCAGGTTCCTATGCAATATTGCTCTTTATAGCATCGGAACTTGCTTCTATCATCAGTCACATCCACAGCTGGGTATTGTTTTTCCTTTGGCTCCATCGCTTCATTCTTTCTGATGTTATTTCTCCACTGATCTCCAGTAGCGTGTTGGGCACCTACAGACCTGGGGAGTCCCTCTTTCGGTATCCTATCATTTTGTCTTTCATATTGTTCATGGTATTCTCAAGGCCAGAATACTGAAGTGGTTTTCCATTCCTTTCTCCAGTGGAGCACACTTTGTCAGACCTCTCAACCATGACCTGCCCATCTTGGTTTGCCCTGCGGGCATGGCTTAGTTTCATTGAGTTAGACAAGGCTGTGGTCCTAGTGTGATTAGATTGACTAGTTTTTTTTTGTGAGTATGGTTTCAGTGTGTCTGCCCTCTGATGCCCTCCTGGAATACCTACCGTCTTACTTGGGTTTCTCTTACCTTGAGCGTAGGGTATCTCTTCACGGCTGCTCCAGCAAAATGCAGCCACTGCTCCTTACCTTGGATGAAGGGTATCTCCTCATCGCTGCCCTTCCTGACCTTCAACATGGGGTAGCTCCTGTAGGCCTTCCTAGGTGCAGGCGGCTGCAACCAGCGAACTAGGTGTGGCCGAGATAAGCTACCCCACGTCCAAGGTCGGGGCAGCAGCCAAGAGTGCCAGGCTGTGATGGCTCAGGAATGGCCGAGAGGAGCTGCCCTGTGTCTGAGGTCAGGGGCGGTGGCCGCGAGGAGCTACCCCGCATCCGAGGTCAGGGGTGACAGCTGATAGGAGCCACTCCGCGTCCGAGGCCAGGGACGGTGGTCGAGAGGAGCCACCCAGTGCCTGAGGTCAGGGGCAGTGGCCGGGAGGACCAACCCCACATCCAAGGAAAGGTGGCTCACAAACTTATGACCCATCAAATTTTGAGCAAATTAAAATGGTTGTTTTAGGGCAGGAAATGTTGGTGTATTTGTTATGTAGAAGTATTTCACAAAATCAGATTTTATTCATAATCTGATTATTGCTATAGCTGAGGCCTGGAAACACAAAATTCCTAAAGGAGGGTAGCTAATGGTAGAGGATTTACTTCAAGTCACACTTCTACAACTTCTGTCACAGCCTTTGTCCCTTAAGTCATGAGAACTAACTCTTTTAGGTTTTACATTTGCAAATTGCTAACAAACGTTTGGTAGTTAGACTAATGGAAGACTAAAAGTTGTCCTTCTTAAAAAAAACTAAACAGGTAATCTGTTACATTGGCTTCCTTGGCAAGTTATGACTTTGTTAAATATAGAAAGGTTAAAGAGGTTATTTCTTTAAAAATTGAAACAAATTGAAATAGTAATTATATTTCAGTGCTAGCAATGTTGGTATGATAATATTCTTTATTTTGTAGTAGAAATAAAATGTATCTATACATATTAAATAGGTTTAACTCATTCATCTTTGTATATTTCTTTTCAGTAGTTCCCGTGCAGGGGAATAAAGAGAATGAAAATACAGTGCTCTGGTAGAACATATTGTTCACTAATTCTTATACCCTAGACCTATGGCTTTATCCTTTCTTGTAAGTGATATTTTGACTGTTTTCTCAGACTGTCAGGGAATTTTCCATTTTGATGTTCAAATTCCAATCAATCCTTCTAAATATCTCAGATTTCACATAGAATACCCTTTATAAGTCCTTGTCTTTTTCCTTCTTAACTTTTAAATAAAAGAGAAACATTAGCTAAAGGGATGTCCTAGATCCTTTCTTTAAAGTTTCTATCTGCCAATATAGTCACATTCTGAGGTGCTAGGGCTTGGGAGTTCAAAATGTGAATTTAGGGGAAGACACAATTGACCCCATGATAAGTATACATATTTGTTATGTAACACTTTTAGAATGATTATAATACCTTAGAACACAAAGCAGATTATAGTGCTCCACTCTATATTAAATTACTTCTCACAATTTTAAGATTGTTTTGTCAAATGTGTATAAAGTTCAGTCTCCTACTTAACTCCCATAAGTCACTTCTCACAAGATACATTTGTATTGCCTTTAGGAGCAGGCTACTACTCATCCTAGTGGAAATCTGGAAATCTCTTTACAGTTCAGTTCAGTTCAATTGCTCAGTTGTGTCCGACTCTTTGCGACCCCATGCCTGTCCATCACCAACTCCCGGAGTTCACTGAGATTCACATCCATCGAGTCAGTGATGCCATCCAGCCATCTCATCCTTGGTTGTCCCCTTCTCCTCCTGCCCCCAATCCCTCCCAGCATCAGAGTCTTTTCCAATGAGTCAACTGTTTGCATGAGGTGGCCAAAGCACTGGAGTTTCAGTTTTAGCATCATTCCTTCCAAAGAAATACCAGGGCTGATCTCCTTCAGAATGGACTGGTTAGATCTCCTTGCAGTCCAAGGGACTCTCAAGAGTCTTCTCCAACACCACAATTGAAAAGCATCAATTCTTCGGTGCTCAGCTTTCTTCACAGTCCAACTCTCACATCCATACATGACTATCAGAAAAAACATAGCCTTGACTAGACGGACCTTTGTTGTCAAAGTAATGTCTCTGCTTTTAAATATGCTTTCTAATTTGATCATAACTTTTTTCCAAGGAGTAAGCATCTTTTAGTTTCATGTATGCAGTCACCATCTGCAGTGATTTTGGAGCCCAAATATTAATTAAAGTTAAAAAGCATCATATGAAACATCCATGTGAAATGTTATTGCTGACCCACGAAAAGACACTGGGATTCTTGGCCTCTGGAAGAGAATTCAATCTGGGGCAAGTAATGAGACGAGGCTTGATCGCTCAGTGCTTTTGTGCAATAGAGTTTTATTAAAGTATAAAAGGGATAGAGAAAGCTTCTGACATAGACATCATAAGAGGGCAGAAAGTGTGCCCCCTTGCTAGTGTTAGCAGGGGAGTTATATAACTTTTAATTAGTTATTACAATGAATCAAAAGAATGTCTCAAGTTTGTGAAAATTTTACCAGACCCACTCGCACAATTTTCATTTTAGAATAACAAGATTAGAATTTAACAGTAGAAAGATCCTCCAGACCCACTCCCATAATATACATTCGAAGATATCAGGATTAGTTGGAAGGATTTCCGGAAGGAGAAACTGTCCTCCAGCTGGATACATTGTTGATGTATAATCCCTAGTACAGAGTTTAAACTGAGTTGTGTAAGTGACTAAAACTAAGGAATGTAGAGGAAAAAAAAGTTGTCCTTCTCTACTCCTTGAGAATTCCAGACCACCAATCTCCATTTCGAGAGCCCCGGACCCCCTTTCTCCTCCTGGGACCCTGGACTTCTTATCAATCTGCCTAGGAATTGAGTTTCTCACATGCACATTGATTGTTGAATGTTGAAAAAAATGAGAATTTTTATTTTAATTAATATATAATAAGATCTGTAATAACAAATATTTCAAATACATTTGCACTATAGCTTTTTACTCACTTGTAAGTCAGGGTACATTAATTATAAATTCAAGTCACTTAAAATTAATTGCCCCAAACAAATACATACCAGCATGAGGATTTCACAACTAGATACTTTCCTATGTACTTCATATACACTGACTTTCACAGTTTTTATCAAGAAACCAAATACAGGGGGCATATGCAAATATATTACATATATATATGTATATATATATGTACACACGTGTACAAATCATACATAGGAAAGACATTGCCTTACGCCATTCCATATCAAAGTTAAATGTATATGATTTGTTACACAGTGAACTGAATGTGGAAAATTCCAATTTCATCTCTTGGTGCTCTGAGAAAAAGGGAAAAAAGATGCCAGTCTTAAGCAATGTGACATTAAATGTAATATCAAAGTCATTCTAAATGATGCTATTGAAATAAATTTGATTTTTGTTATATCACAGCCATTTTATCATTGTTGACCATTTTAGAACTGATGTATGATACATACTAGATCTATCCAGTAACATAAGCAAAGTTCTAAACAGAAAAATTTCTGAAAAGCAAAAGGTTATTATGAGGTATAAATAAGAAGGGAAAATAGCACAAAATGTCAATTGGATTTTGAGATTTGTGTAAAAAGTCATCAAGCAGTGGGTGTTCATGTGACTTGCTATTTGTGCTTATATTGATTAATTGAAGATAAATAAAATTTGAGCATTTTAAATACAGAAAGGGAAATGCTGTTAACCTTTTGCATACTGAACTTTATAGAGCTGTTTCTAAATGTGTCAATCTTGCTGAAATTAAAGGAAAAAAGTACACTTTACACACATTTTTATTTTCAATAGGTAATGATTCTAATTTGATCGAAATTCATTGTATGATTTGGGAGAGGGTCATCAATACTTCTGTGAACCTGTCACCCAGGTGTTAGTGATGAGTGAATGTAGATGTAGTATGGCAATTCACAGAAGAAAGAAGCAGTTATTGTACAAAAAGTAAAATAATTGGTGTACTGTTTTCTTCAGTTGGCCTTTTAGGGAATTGTTTTGTGAATAATATTAAATGCCCAGTTTGCATCATTCTACAGTGCAACAAAACAACATAATCCTTCAAATATATATCCTCCACTTTCCTACTTGTATCATTATTTTCATAAAAAAGTACACTTGTCATTGTGGACAAGAACCTAGCCCACCAGACTCCACTGTCCACGGAGTTCTTCAGGCAAGAATACTGGGTAGCCATTCCCTTCCTCAAGGAATCTTCTTCACTCAGGACTGAACCCTGGTCTCCTGCACTGCAGGTGGATTTTTTATCGTCTGAGCCACCTGGGAAGCACACTAGACCCTCTTTAATTCAAATTGAATAATTAAAGATGGAGAACCTCCTTGTGATAAAAGGTCATGAATCCTGAGAAGTATATGTTCCTTTTAGAATGTCAAGTTAAATTTTAGATGACATATAATCAAACAGTTGAAAAATACATTATTTCTGTAACTGACGACATTAGGGCAAAAATGACAAAATACAATCTAAAAACTCAGAAACTTTGTATAAATTTCTAATGGTTGAAGCAGAGATTCATTATATTATTTGCTGAGAGATCTATTATCTATTTTAACGAAGCCCAAAGTCTTGGTAAAGCTACTATCCATAGTAAATTTAATAAAAGAATGTGACAGGTGTAAGTGTAGAAAATACTTTTGTGCTAAACTGTTATATAAACCTCATGTGCCTCTGCATACCCTTCTACCTTTTGACCAGCATGTCCATATCATAAAGGAAAATAGTATTGTCCTGGAGTCCAAGTTCACATATTACCCCATCAGGGAATATTTTCAAAATAATGTACCTAGACAGGAATGATCTGTCTTCTATGTTTCTGCACATCATATTACATTACCTCCATTCCAATTATCTTTACATACCACTAAATGTATACATATGCATATATATTCTTAATTTTTATGCCTGACATATAATGGAAACAAAAGAATTAAAACGAAATAACTAAATAAGATTGAGGCCTAACAATTTTGGGTTTGAAATAGATCATGGCTTGGGAGGTGGTCCTAAGATGGTGGAGGAATAGGACGGGGAGACAACGTTCTCCCTCACAAATTCATCAAAAGAACATTTCAACGCTGAGTAAATTCCACAAAACGACTTCTGAATGCTGGTAGAGGACATCAGGCACCCAGAAAAGCAGATCATTGTCTTCAAAAACAGGTAGGAAAGAGATGATTAGGGAGAATGGCATTGAAACATGTATAATATCATGTAAGAATCGAATTGCCAGTCTATGTCTGATGCAGGATATGGCACGCTTGGGGCTGGTATGCTGGGATGACCCAGAGAGATGCTGTGGGGAGGGGGGTGGGAGGGGGGTTCATGTTTGGGAACGCATGTACACCCGTGGTGGATTCATGTCAATGTATGGCAAAACCAATACAGAATTGTAAAGTAAAATAAAAAATAAATTTAAAAAAATTAAAAAAAAAAAAACAGGTAGGAAAAAATATAAAAGATGAAAAAATAGACAAAGGAGGTAGGGAGGGAGTTCCTTCCTGGGAAGGAAGTCCCGTCCCAGGAAGGGAATCTTAAGAAGAGAGGTTTCCAAACACCAGGAAACACTCTTGCTGCCGAGTCTGTGGTGAGCCTTGGAAGCACAGAGGGCAACATAACAGGAAGGAAAACTAAATAAATAATTAAAACTAACAGATTATGAGCCCAACAGTAACTCCCCCAGCAGAGTAGCACAGACGCCTGCATCCCCCACTAGCAAGTGGGGGCTGAGCAGGGAGGCACGGGAAGCGTGGACTGCAGTGCTTTTTAAGAATTGGGCTGGAATGCCCCGTGCATAACCAGAGTCAACTAACTTGGGCTAGCAAACCAGACTGTGGGATAGCTACCACTTGAAAAGCTCGAACATAAGATACCATCAGGACCATGCACAGAACAAAGGACAGAACAGAAATAGCCAGCTGCAGACCATCCCCGTCTAGAGACAGGCAGCCAGAGCCATAAGGGCTGGAAGGGGGCAATCGCAGGCCAAGAGAGACATTACCTACCAAAATGTAAGCAGGCTTCTTTGCTAACTAAGACTTCTGGGTGTTCTGGACAGTCATCATCTGCCTGAGAAGGGACACCAGCAGTATACCCAGAAAACTGAGCAGCAGAGATGGGAAAGGCAATAAGTCACAGTGACCACACTCGCCAAACACCTGAGCTACTCGGACCTGGAAGGCCTAACCAAATCTGCACCTCTGAGGGCTACCTGAGTGCCAAGTCTGAGCAGCTTAGACTAGGGAGGTGCATGCAGCCTAGGGCCAGCCTCAGACAGTTCCCAGCAGAGCAACGTAGAGCCTGAGCAGTGTACACCATGAACAGGGGCAGGCCCAGCGGGGCTGAGACACTGTGAGCACAGGCCAATGTTACTTGTTTGCAGCATCTCTCCCTCCCCACAGCATGACTGAACAAGTGAGCCATAAAAAAAAAAAAAAAAAAAAAAGGATCCACCACCGCCTCCTCCCCTGCCCCGTGTCAGGGCGGAAATCAGGCATTGAAGAGACCAGCAAATGGAAGAAGTTAAACAGAGGGAACCACCTTGGAAGTGACCCCACACTGCCCACAACACCAGAGAAAGGGCCAGATATATCTTTACTATTTTTATGATCATTCTTTTTATGTTGTTGTTGTTGTGTGATTGTTTTTTCTTTTCTTTTTCTTCTTATTTTTTTAGCTTTTTTAAATTTTTAAGTGCTCTGTTTCTCCTATAATTTTAATTTTTATTTTTATAACCTACTATTACTTAAAAAAAAAGACCCTATTTTTAAAGCAAGCACTGTATATAGTCTTTTTGTGGTTGTGTTGTTGTTTCTTTAATAATTCTTGTGGCTTTTTCTTCTTCTTCTTCTTTTCTTTAATATTGCATTTTTGAAAATCCAATCTCTACTCTAGATTTTTAATCTTTGCTTTCTGGTATGTGTTGTCAATTTTGTACATTTAAAAACCCAATCTTCAGCATCCAATTTTACCTGAGAGTGAGATTACTGGCTTGACCACTCTCTCCTCCTTTGGACTCTCCTTTTTCTCCACCAGGTGGCCTCTGTCTCTTCCCTCCCCCTTCTCTTCTCTACCCAACTCTGAATCTCTGTGTGCTCCAGATGGTGGGGAACACTTAGGGAACTGGTTACTGGCTGGATCTGTCTCTCTCCTTTTCATTTCCCTTTTATCCTCCTGGCCACCTCTGTCTACATCCTCCCTCTCCTCTTCCCTGTATAACTCTGTGAACACCTCTGAGCGGTCCAAAATGTGGAGTGCATATAAGGAAGTGATTACTGGCTAGCTTGCTCTCTCCTCTTTTGATCCCATCTCATCTCATTCCAGTCACCTCTAACTACCCCCTCCCTCTTCTCTTCTCCATGTAATTCAATGAACCTCTCTGGGTGTCTCCCAATGCGGAGAAACTTTCCATCTTTAACCTAGATGTTTTATCATCAGTGCTGTATAGATGGAGAAGTCTTGAGGCTACTGTAAAAATAAAACTGAAAACCAGAAGCAGGAGGCTTAAGTCCAAACCCTGAGAACATCAGAGAACTCCTGAATCCAGGGAACATTAATTGATAGGAGCTCATCAAACACCTCCATATCTACACTGAAACCAAGCACCCCCCAAGGGCCAACAAGTTCTAGAGCAAGCCATACCATGCAAATTCTCCAGCAACACAGGAACACAGCCCTGAGCTTCAATATACAGGCAGCTCAAAGTTACTCCAAAACCACTGACATCTCATAACTCATTACTGGTCACTTCATTGCACTCCAGAGAAAAGAAATCCAGCTCCACTCAACAGAACTCCAACACAAGCCTCCCTAACCAAGAAACCTTGACAAGCCACTGATACAACCCCAGCCACAGTGAGGAAACCCCATAATAAAGAGAACTCCACAAATTCCCAGAATATAGAAAGGCCACCCCAAACACAGCAATATAACCAAGATGAAGAGACAGAGGAATACCCAGCAGGTAAAGGAACAGGAGAAATGCCCACCAAACAAACAAAAGAGGAAGAGATAGAGAATCTACCTGAGAAAGAATTCCGAATGTTGATAGTGAAAATGATCAAAAATCTTGAAATCAAAATGGATTCACAGATAAATAGCCTGGAGACAAGGATTGGGAAGATGCAGAAAAGGTTTAACAAGGACCTAGAAGAAAGAAAAAAGAGTCAATATATGATGAATAATGCAATAAATGAGATCAGAAACACTCTGGAGGCAACAAATAGTAGAATAACGGAGGGAAAAGATCAAATTAGTGAAATAGAAGATAGAATGGCAGAAATAAATGAATCAGAGAGGAAAAAAGAAAAACGAATTAAAAGAAATGAGGACAATCTCAGAGATCTCCAGGACAATATGTAATGCTCCAAAACTCGAATTATAAGAGTCCCAGAAGAAGAAGACAAAAAGAAAGACCATGAGAAAATCCTTGAGGAGATAATAGTTAAAAACTTCCCTAAAATGGGGAAGAAAATAATCACCCAAGTCCAAGAAACCCAGAGAGTTCCAAACAGGATAAACCCAAGGCGAAACACTGCAAGACACATATTAATCAAATTAACAAAGATAAAACACAAAGAACAAATATTAAAAGCACGAAGGGAAAAACAAGAAATAACACACAAGGGGATTCCCATAAGGATAACTGCAGATCTTTCAATAGAAACTCTTCAGGCCAGGACGAAATGGCAAGACATACTTAAAATGATGAAAGAAAATAACCTACAGCCCAGATTACTGTACCCAGAGAGGATCTCATTCAAATATGAAGGATAAATCAAAAGCTTTACAGACAAGCAAAAGCTGAGAGAATTCAGCATCACCAAACCAGCTCTTCAACAAATGCTAAAGGATATTCTCTAGACAGGACACACAAAAAGGGCATATAAACTCGAACCCAAAACAATACAGTAAATGGCAATGGGGTCATACTTATCAATAATTACCTTAAATGTAAATGGTTGAATGCCTCAACCAAAAGGCAAAGACTGGCCGAATGGATACAAAAACAAGATTCCTATATATGCTGCCTACAAGAGACCCACCTCAAAACAAGTGACACATACAGACTGAAAGTGAAGGGCTGGAAAAAGATATTCCATGCAAATAGAGACCAAAAGAAAGCAGAAGTAGCAATACTCATATCTGATAAAATAGACTTTAAAACAAAGGTTGTGAAAAGAGACAAAGAAGGCCACTACATAATGGTCAAAGGATCAATCCAAGAAGAAGATATAACAATTAAAAAAATATATGAACCCAACATAGGAGCACAACAATATGTAAGACAAATGCTAACAAGCATGAAAGGGGAAATTAACAAAAACACAATAATAGTGGGAGACTTTAATACCCCACTCACACCTATGGACAGATCAACTAAACACAAAATTAACAAAGAAACGCAAACTTTAAATGATACAATAGACCAGTTAGACCTAATTGATATCTATAGGACATTTCACCCCAAAACAATGAATTTCACCTTTTTCTCAAGTGCTCATGGAACCTTCTCCAGGATAGATCACATCCTGGGCCATAAATCTAACCTTGATAAATTTAAAAAAAAAAAAAAGAAAGAAATCATTCCAAGCATATTTTCTGACCATAATGCATTGATTAGATCTCAAATACAGGAGAAAAACTATTAAAAATTCCAACATATGGAGGCTGAACAACACGCTTCTGAATAACCAACAAATCACAGAAGAAATCAAAAAACAAATCAAAATATGCATAGAAACAAATGAAAATGAAAACACAACAACCCAAAACCTGTAGGACACTATAAAAGCAGTGCTAAGGGGAAGATTTATAGCAATACAGGCATACATCAAGAAACAAGAAAAAAGTCAAATAAATAACCTAACTCTACAGCTAAAGAAACTAGAAAAGGAAGAAATGGAGAACCCCAGAGTTAGTAGAAGGAAAGAAATCTAAAAAAATTAGGGCAGAAATAAATGCAAAAGAAACAAAAGAGACCATAGCAAAAATCAGCAAAGCCAAAAGCTGGTTCTTTGAAAGGATAAATAAAATTGACAAACCATTAGCCAGACTCATCAAGAAACAAAGAGAGAAAAATCAAATCTATAAAATTAGAAACGAAAATGGAGAGATAACAACAGAAACACAGAAATAGGATGGATCATAAGAGACTACTAGCAGCAATTATATGCCAATAAAATGGACAACGTGGAAGAAATGGACAAATTCTTAGAAAAGTACAACTTTCCAAAACTGAACCAGGAAGAAATAGAAAATCTAAACAGATCCATCACAAGCACGGAAATTGAAAATGTAATCAGAAATCTTCCAGCAAACAAAAGCCCAGGTCTAGACGGCTTCACAGCTGAATTCTACCAAAAATTTAGAGAAGAGCTAACACCTATCCTACTCAAACTCTTCCAGAAAATTACAGAGCAAGGTAAATTTCCAAACTCATTCTATGAGGCCACCATCACCCTAATACCAAAACCTGACAAAGATGCCACAGAAAAAGAAAACTACGGCCAATATCACTAATGAACATAGATGCAAAAATCCTCTACAAAATTCTAGCAATCAGAATCCAACAACACATTAAAAAGATCATACATCATGTCCAAGTGGGCTTTATCCCAGGGATGCAAGGATTCTTCAATATCTGCAAATCAATCAATGTAATTCACCACATTAACAAATTGAAAAATAAAAGCCATATGATTATCTCAATAGATGCAGAGAAGGCCTTTGACAAAATACAACATCTATTTATGATAAAAACTCTCCAGAAAGCAGGAAAAGAAGCAATATACCTCAACATAATAAAAGCTATACATGATAAACCCATGGCAAACATTATCCTCAATGGTGAAAGTTTGAAAGATTTCCCCTAAAGTCAGGAACAAGACAAGGGTGACCACTTTCACCACTACTATTCAACATAGTTCTGGAAGCTTTGGCCATAACAGTCAGAGCAGAAAAAGAAATAAAAGGAATCCACATTGGAAAAGAAGAATAAAACTCTCACTGTTTGCAGATGACATGATCCTCTACATAGAAAACCCTAAAGACTCCACCAGAAAATTACTAGAGCTAATCAATGGATATAGTAAAGTTGCAGGTTATAAAAATCAGCACACAGAAATCCCTTGCATTTCTATACACTAAAAATGAGAAAGTAGAAAAAGAAATTAAGGAAACAATTCCATTCACCATTGCAACGAAAAGAATCAAATACTTAGGAATATATCTACCTAAAGAAACTAAAGACCTATATATAGAAAACTATAAAACACTGATGAAAGAAATCAAAGAGGACACTAATAGATGGAGAAATAAACCATGTTCATGGATCAGAAGAATCAATAATGAGAATGAGTATACTATCCAAAGCAATCTACAGATTCAATGCAATCCCTATCAAGCTAGCAGCAGTATTTTCCACAGAACTAGAACAAATAATTTCAAGATTTGTATGGAAATACAGAAAACCTTGAAGAGCCAAAGCAATCTTGAGAAAGAAGAATGGAACTAGAGGAATCAACCTGCCTGACTTCAGGCTCTACTACAAAGCCACAGTCATCAAGACAGTATGGTACTGGCACAAAGACAGAAATGTAGATCAATGGAACAAAATAGAAAGCCCAGAGATAAATCCACACATCTATGGACACCTTATCTTCAACAAAGGAGGCAAGAATATACAATGGAGTAAAGACAATCTCCTTAAAAAGTGGTGCTGGGAAAACTGGTCAACCACTTGTAAAAGAATGAAACTATATCACTTTCTAACACCATACACAAAAATAACCTCAAAATGGATTAAAGATCTAAACATAAGACCAGAAACTTTAAAACTCCTAGAGGAGAACATAGGCAAAACCCTCTCTGACATAAATCACAGCAGGATCCTCTATGATCCACCTCCCAGAATACTGGAAATAAAAGCAAAAATAAACAAATGGGACCTAATTAAAATTGAAAGCTTCTGCACAACAAAGGAAACTATAAGCAAGGTGAAAAGACAGCCTTCTGAATGGGAGAAAACAATAGCAAATGAAGCAACTGACAAACAACTAATCTCAAAAATATACAGGCAACTCCTGCAGCTCAATTCCAGAAAAATAAATGACCCAATTAAAAAAAATGGGCCAAAGAACTAAATAGATATTTCTCCAAAGAAGACATATGGATGGCTAACAAACACATGAAAGGATGCTCAACATCACTCATTATCAGAGAAATACAAATCAAAACCACAATGAGGTACCATTTCACACCAGTCGGAATGGCTGAGATCCAAAAATCTACAAGCAATAAATGCTGGAGAGGGTGTCGAGAAAAGGGAACCCTCTTACACTGTTGGTGGGAATGCAAACTAGTACAGCCACTATGGAGAACAGTGTGGAGATTCCTTAAAAAATTGCAAGTAGAACTGCCTTATGACCCAGAAGTCCCACTGCTGGGCATACACACCAAGGAAACCAGAATTGAAAGAGACATGTGTACCCCAATGTTCATCACAGCACTGTTTATAATAGCCAGGACATGGAAGCAACCTAGATGTCCATCAGCAGATGAATGGATAAGAAAGCTGTGGTACATATACACAATGGAGTATTACTCAGCCATTAAAAAGAATACATTTGAATCAGTTCTAATGAGATGGATGAAACTGGAGCTGATTATACAGAGTGAAGTAAGCCAAAAAGAAAAACACCAATACAGTATACTAACGCATATATATGGGATTTAGAAAGATGGTAACGATAACCCTGTATGCGGGGCAGCGGAGGAGACGCAGATGTGTAGAGCAGTCTTTTGGATTCTCTGGGAGGGGGGAGAGGGTGGGATGGTTTGGGAGAACGTCATTGAAGCATGTATGGTATCATGTGAGAGGCGAATCACTGGTCTAGGTTTGATGCGGGTACAGGGTGCTTGGGGCTGGTGCACTGGGATGACCTGGAGGGATGGTGTGGCTGGGGAGGTGGGAAGGGGGTTCAGGATTGGGAGCACGTGTGCACCTGTGGTGGACTCATGTTGATGTGGGGCAAAACCAATACAATATGCCATGTTCTTTGAAATTTATTTTAAAGTAATTAATCAACTACTAACTATTCATTATTAATGCACTGCAGGGCATTAAAATCTTACTCTGGAAATATGGATGTTGCGGGGAGCCAGCATGAGGAACTCCGCCCATGGCAAAGGTCATCAGGAAGGAGGCTTTGGCATATGCAAAGGCAGATTGAGCCTCAGGACCCCCCTGTTCCTGAGCATCTACCCCCCAAACCAGAGTCTGCCTACTTTACTGTTTTATGTTCTCACCTATACATCTGACTTTATGGGGGCTGACCCCCATTACCTCTCTCTGAGAAGGAGTTAACTTACAGCTCCAAGTCAATAAAAATTCCCGGGTGTGACAAGAGTGTTTCAACTTATGAACTCCTCTGAAGGTTATCTAGCCTGCCTGTACAGGTTCGTCCAGCCACATGTGATTGTTTACAGCCTCGCAATCGTGAGAGACATGAGATGTTTTAGACTTACTAAAGGCAGATTCTTTGGGGAAGTTAGAAATTATTGATATAGTGGGTTAGTTAGGAATTATATTGGTGAAGGGTTTTTCATTTGTTGTGCCAATAATTGCTGCTAATTCCCTGCCCTGGGTGTGACAAGGGTGTCTCAGGTTAAACCTCTCTGCTGACAGACTAGCTTGTGTGACATCCTCTCAACCATAAACAGCACAGAGAGTTTGGAGTATCTTGAAAGTCTTAATTAGCATAGGGCTTTTCTCATTGTTGAGTCAATGATTGCCGCCAGGCCTCCATATCCTTAGGCACCTGGGAATATATTAATGTATTTGGAATATAGAAAAGGAAATACAGTAGTTTTTGATGTTAGCAATACTAGATCTTTTGAGTTAATGAATTTTCTCTTTTGTTATAGATCACTGTACTTTGTTATAAATCACTGTGTCCTTGCTATGCAAAAATGTAACTTTATCACTATCTTAAGACTAAATAGATCTTAAGGGGAACATTGGTGAAGGGTTTTCATTTGTTGGGCTGATGTTTGCTGCTAAATCTCCATATTCCCTGCCCTTATAATGAATATAACTAGCATATAGGAGAAATAAGTATTAACCTTTAAGATTAATCATGTTAACCTTAGGTTAAATAAATTCCTTTTTTAGTTGTAACCCACTACACCCTCACCCTATAGGAATGCAACTTTATCTGGTACCTTCAGAGGATGGCGCCTGGTTTAAGAAAAAACACCCTTGGAAAAAATAACTTTTTTGGTTATCAGAAAGGATCATAAAATGTTAGCAGGCCTCATGGCCAGAAGATGATGTAAAACCCCTAAGACCTTTTTTTTTATACATTTATGTGAAGCACCTGATTTTGATAAAGGTCAGGACTGCTGACCCCTGCAAATTTCCATTTGTCTCTATGTGTAAAAAAAGGTATATAAGCAAACCTAAAAAATAAAGAAATCGGATCAATTTCTGGAAAGACTGATTTCCCCATGTCGTTTCTTTCTTGCTCCCCGTTTTTCTGGCTGAATTCCCATCTGCAGCGTGGGTGCTCACCACGTCTACTTACTTGCCCCAGCCTTTAAGTTCCACGTGAGAAGGAGCCCAAGGAGGGGCACCTTCTGATATTCAAGTGGCACCAGTGGCCCAATGTAGATGGTGCAAATTTCTTGTCTTGGAATTTTATTGGTATCCCACATAAAATAAGTTATTCAGCCTCTTTTTCTCCACTAATATTTCCTACTACACTATCCGTTTCTAATCTCTCTATATATCTCTATATATATCTGTAATTAAATAAGTTTTTTCCTAGGACGCTGATTCCGTCTCCCCTTCGAATTACCCTGGATCCACCAGGGCTAGACCCCGGCAGGAAGTATAAGACATTGAACTTAATTTTAAAGATACTGAATTATGAGTAGCAAATCTTATTCATAAACACAGTGAACAAGAGACAGTTTAAGATTACTTACAAATAAATTGCATAGTTTATGACCAGATGAGATGCAATCATTATCTACTGCAATCCATTAGAAATTTCATTTCCTTTTCTTTCTAACATTGTGGAATAATTTCCTCCACAGTCTCTCAGTGAAGTTGCCCTGGACCCATCTGATTAAATCTGAATGTCCTTCCTTATCATAATAAATCTCTCTTGCTTCTCACATCCCTAACAACCAAATCAATCTCATAATTTGCCATATTAAAAAGCCTCTATAAATCTCTGCTAAGTAAAATATCATACTTTATTTCACTGATTTTTACACTTAATTAACTTTATTAAGATATTATTTCTCATTTTAATTGTATAGTTCAGTTGATCTTGGTGAATATAGGTACTTATCACTATTATAATCAAAATATATAATATTTTCATTACTATAAAAAGTATTTTCCTCTCCCTTTCAGGTCAATCTCTGCTCCTAGATCCAGACCCCAAGCAACCACTGAATTACTTCTTTCACTATAGACTAGTATTTAGATTTCTAAAATTTCATATAAATGGAATTATAAAGGATTATTCTCTTATTCTTAGCCATTTATTTGTAATGTTTTCAAATGTATCATATTTCATTCTTTTTATTGATAAATTGTATTCTGTAAAGATATTGCAAATTATGTCAGTTTTAAAACTTTTAGTACATTCATAGTGATATCTCATCAGTGTTAATTTTCATTTCCCTGACTAAAATATGTTGAGCATTTTTTGTAAGTTGAAAAGCAATTATGTAAAATTGATTTTATAAAATATTTTTAATGCTTTTGTCATTTAAAAAATATCTTATTAATGAAAGTGAAAGTGTGAGTTTCTCAGTCATGTCCAACTCTTTGCAACCCAGAGGACTGTAGCCTGGCAGGCTTCTCTGCTCATGGGATTTCCCAGGCAAGAACACTGAAGTGGATTGCCATGCCCTCCTCCAGGGGATCTTCCCAACCCAGGGATTGAACCTGTGTCTCCTGCATTGCATGCAGATTCTTTACTGCCTTACTAATGAGCTATAATTATTCTTTATATATTCTATATAGATACAGGTCTTTTGCCAAATGTAAAACTTGCAAATAATTTCTCCTAGTCTGTAACATGCTTTTCATTTTCTTAATGGTGTTTTTCAAAGACCTGAAAGTTTTTAAATTATGGTGAAGCCCACTTCATAATATCTGATCTTATGGTTCCAAGAAATCCTTGCTTATCCCATCAGTAAGATTTTCTTCTTGAATTTTATAATTTCAGTGTTTACAGTACATGTTGAATTGATTTTTATGTAGTGTGTGAAATAAAAACAGAGCTTCATTTTCCCCCCCAATACATATATCCTGTTGTTCTAGCACCAGCATTGTCTTGCTTGGTTCACCAAACCTTAATTCCCAAATTTTCATATAAAATTTGTCCATGAAGTGGATTGCATTCTAGGGGAATCTGAATGTTAATTGACAGAAGCATGTCTAAACTTTGCTCCAGACAGATACATTATCTCTATCTTGTAAGGTTCTTTTTCTTTTTTCTTTTTTTAAACATTATTTATTTTTATTGGAGGCTAAGTATGTTACAATAGTGTGGTGGTTTTTGCCATACATTAGACATGAATCAGTCACGGGTGTACATGTGTTCCCCCATCCTGAAGCTCCCCCCCTCCTTCTTCCTCACACCATCCCTCTCTTTTACTTAAAAATCCTTAAAAATCCAGTTCAGAAGAAAGTTCTACAGCATCTTTGCTCAGAAAATAATACAAATATGTGAAAGATACAACAAAATTGTCTCCCTTGGCTACTTTTTTTTTTTTTTCCTTAGATTTTTGTGCTTTGTTTGCTGAACTTCTTGGTCTAAATTCTTTTCTTTCTTTTCTTTTTTTTTTTCACAAAATTTGAAAAATTTGGCATCGTTCCTTCCACTAATTTTCCCTTTTATCTTTCTTTCAGGGACTACATTTATACATTTGTTGGGACATATAAAGTTTTCCTACTCACCATTGCTTTGTTTGCCAGTATTTTTATGAGTTTCATTTTTGATAGTTTGTGTTATAGTATTTTTAAATTCGCTAATATTTTATTCTAAATTGTAAGAAACAAATGGTAGGAGAATTGTCCTAGATTAAAAAATATTAAGAAAATATAGTATTCTGTATAAGAGCCACATTTGGGGAAATATTTGAAATTTGGAAATAAACTAGATATTTTATATTAGGGGATTATTGTTTCTTGGAAGAAATAATGAGATGAGATTACTTAGCATAATGTCTTAATTTTAATGTATGGAACCTGAATGGTTTGGGATAATGTATTTACAATGTAATCTACTCATTCAGAGAAAAACAAACAAAAAATAAAACCTAGTCTTTATAGCTTCCAAGTAGATAAATGAAGAAAATGTCATTTAATTTAGACAAACATGTGCATATTTACAGTATTATCTATTCAGATTTTTCTACTTGAAAATTATCAAAACTAAACATTAAAAATATAATATTGAAAAAAATCACTTACATTCTATAATATCTTAGTAGGATACACAAAATAGTATATTTCATGTAGGTTTAAGGATATTCCCTTCAAATGTTGAAGATCTGAGGATCAACTTTGACAAGAAATTTAGACAATTTTATTGGTAAACGTTTCAAAGATGGAAAAAGTAATAGTACTGAAATACAAGATTTAGAGGTTTCTATGCAGGAAAATCACTTTTATAGAAGTAACATTGGATTTATGTGTCTCTCAGAATAGGATATGAAAATATTACCAAAAGTCTACTTCTAGGTCAAGGTACCTTTCATACCTGGGCTTATTAGAGTTACTATAAGAAGCAATATCTTTGTGTATATCTTGTATTAATTTTTAAAAATTATGTCATGTAGTGTTCATGCTTTCACTGACTCTGTAGTACATTTAACCTCTAAGTTTTGCCACTCCAAAAATCCAGCTGCGGACTTTCCTAACCTCTTCAGTTCAGTTCAGTCTCTCAGTCGTGTCTGACTCTTTGTGACCCCATGAATCGCAGCACGCCAGGCCTCCTTGTCCATCACCAACTCCCGGAGTTCACTCAGACTCACATCAATCGAGTCAGTTATGCCATCCAGCCATCTCATCCTCTGTCGTCCCCTTCTCCTCCTGCCCCCAATCCCTCCCAGCATCAAAGTCTTTTCCAATGAGTCAACTCTTCGCATGAGGTGGCCAAAGTACTGGAGTTTCAGCTTTAGCATCAGTCCTTCCAAAGAAATCCCAGGGTTGATTTCCTTCAGAATGGACTGGTTGGATCTCCTTGCAGTCCAAGGGCCTCTCAAGAGCCTTCTCCAACACCACAGTTCAAAAGCATCAGTGCTTCGATGCTCAGCCTTCTTCACAGTCCAACTCTCACATCCATACATGAACACAGGAAAAACCATAGCCTTGACTAGACGGACCTTAGTAGGCAAAGTAATGTCTCTGCTTTTGAATATGCTATCTAGGTTGGTCATAACTTTTCTTCCAAGGAGCAAGCTACTTACTGCTAAAAATCCTTGAGCAAGCAAATCTTACTGGGTGCCTGCTGAGATCCCTGTCAAAATTTCATGTAGTTTATTTCTTTTTGATGACCTCTGTAAATTGTGCAATAGTATATTTCCCTGAGATTGGAAAACTTCAGAAACTTGTCCTGCTTTGTGTAAATGAACGAGTGGACCCATAGTTATTATAATCCCTTGTCATTAGTTGAAAAATTATCTGTGCCATGATATAAGTAGAACAACCAAGTCCTGTGTGTGCATGTGTATGTGTATTTAACTCTTATTAGAAGTTGGGAATACTTTTCTTAGTTTGCTCTCTGATTTAATTTAGAAAAAAGGGTTGAAAATTTTCTTTTGCACAATTCCACTGATAAATGTCAATGAAGATGTAATGAAATAGGAAATTCTCTACTTAGAAAAAATATTTGGCATTGTATATCTAGATTAAAAAATAAGTTCATACAGTTTGAGAATTGCCACTTTAAAATACACCCTAATTAAAAAATATAAGTGATTACATTCTTTGTAAAATATGTGATGATTGCAATATTGCAGAAACTTGGAAAGCATAATAAAATCACTACAATGACAAAAGATTACAAAATTTTATTTATACCTATTAAAGTTTAATATTATTGTAACTAACACACCTTTTCATACTGTTTATGGGGTTCTCAAGACAAGAATACAGAAGTGGCTAGCCATTTCCTTCTCCAGTGGACCATGTTTTGACAGACCTCCCCACTATGACCCATCCATCTTGGTGGCCCTCCACAGCATGGCTCATAGTTTGATTGAGTTAGACAAGGCTGTGATCCATGTAGTCAGTTTGGTTAGTTTTCTGTGACTATAGTTTTCATTCTGTCTGCCTTCTGATGGATAAGGGTAAGAGGCTTATAGAAGTTTCCAGATGGGAGCTACTGACTGTGGGGTAATCTGGGTCTTTTGAAATGGGCAGGGACATGCTCAGTAAATCTTCAATCCAATTTTCTGTTGATGGACAAAGCTGTGTTCCCTCCCTGTTGTTTGGCCTGAGGCCAAACTATGTAGGCATAATGACAGTAATGGTGATCTCCTTCAAAAGGACTTTTGCCTATACTGTTGTATTCAGTGCCCCTGACCCCACAGCAGGATATTGTTGATTCATGCCTTCTCTGGAAACTCCTGGACACTCACAGGCAAGTCTGGCTCAGTCCCTTGTGGGGACATTGCTTCTTTCTCTTGGCTCCTTGTGTGCACATGGTTTTGTTTGTGTCCTCCAAGTATCTGTTTCTCCATCCTGTGAAAGTACTGTAATCAAATCTCACTGGCCTCCAAAGTCTAATTCCCTGGGGTTTCTCAGTCCTTTTGCTGAATCCCCATAAATGAAAATGGTCCTGAATATTCACTGGAAGGACTGATGCTTAAGCTGAAGCTCCAATACTTTGGCCACCTAATGTGAAAAACTGACTCATTAGAAAAGACCCTGATTCTGGGAAAGATTGAAGATGGGAGGCAATGGGGATGACAGAGGATGACATGTTTGGATGGCATCACTGACTCCATGGACATGAGTTTGAGCAAACTCCAGGAGTTGGTGATGGACAGGGAAGCTTGGTGTGCTGTAGTCTATGGGGTTGCAAAGAGTCTAACTCAACTGAGTAACTGAACTGAACTAATACGGTGTTTTCAAAACTATTTTATTGACATAAAAAGTCAGACTCCTCTATTGATGGAATTCTTCAGCTAGAATACTGGAGTATGTGGGTGGCCATTCCTTTCTCCAGGGGATCTTCCTGACACAGGGATCGAACCTGAGTCTCCAGCATTGCAAACAGATTTTTTACTGTCTGAGCCACCAGGGAAGCCCAAAAAATAGGATACAAGAAAAAGTATATTCAACATGATTCCACCATTTTGTCATATACATGATCACAAAAAATGGGAACTATTCATTTAAAGAATCTTTATTTTTTAGTAAAAGGGTCATGAAAAATAAACATTTTTTCCTTTTTTTTTCTAGAATTTTGAGTTATTTCAAAGATAATGGGTGATAAAATACTGTTAATATATTCCTTCAACAAGACCCATCTAGACTACTGTCCACAGGCCAAACAAAGTTGCCTGATATTATAAATAAAGTTTTATTGCAACATGGCCACACCCTTATTGTTATTATTTGCCATATGCTTGTAACTTCTCTCATGCTGCAGGGACAAAGTTGAGTGATTGTAACATCAAGAACTTAAGGCTAGCCAATAGAGTTAAAAATATTTCTTATCTGACCCTTTCCAAATAAAGCATTCAGTTTCATTAAGTCCAAGTTCAAATAAAACAAGAATTTTTTTGTTTTGTTTTAATATAAATTTCTTTATTTTAATTGCAGGCTAATTACTTTACAATATTGTATTGGTTTTGCTATATATTTACACGAATCCACCACGGGTGTACACATGTTCCCCATCCTGAACACCCCTCCTACCTCCCTCCACATACCATCCCTCTGGGTCATCCCAGTGCACAAGCCCCGAGCATCCTGTATCATGCATCAAACTGGTGATTTGTTCCACATATGATAATATAAATGTTTCAATGCCATTCTTCCAAATCACCCCACCCTCGCCCTCTCCCACAGAGTCCAAAAGCCTGTTCTATACATCTGTGTCTCTTTTGCTGTCTCGCATACAGGGTTATCGTTACCATCTTTCTAAATTCCATATATGTGTGTTAGTATACTGTATTGGTGTTTTTCTTCCTGGCTTACTTCACTCTGTATAATAGGCTCCAGTCTCATCCACCTCATTAGAATGGATTCAAATGTATTCTTTTCAATAGCTGAGTAATACTCCATTGTGTATATGTACCACAGCTTTCTTATCCATTCATCTGTTGACGGACATCTAGATTGCTTCCATGTCCTGGCTATTGTAAACAGTGCTGCGATGAACATTGGGGTACACATGTCTCTTTCAATTCTGGTTTCCTTGGTGTGTATGCCCAGCAGTGGGATTGTTGGGTCGTATGGCAATTCTGTTTCCAGTTTTTTAAGGAATCTCCACACTGTTCTCCATAGTGGCTGTACTAGTTTGCATTAAACAAACAAACAAACAAAAAAAGTCTTATGCACCAGAACTTGATAGTTTATACACTTTATGTGTGACTTCATTTATTAGAAATTCTCATTAAGGTCTTGATTACCCCTAAAATTGTGACTTAAATTACTATTTTAAAGCAGAAATTTGAGTGACTCAGAATGGATATTCTTCATTTTTCAGCAGCCTCCTTAGGGGAAAAAACAAACAAACAAACAATAAAACAAAAAAAAACTAAGGTTACTTAAATCTTCATATGCAGAAATAAAGTTTTTAAATCTTTTTTTTTTTTTTTTAAATCTCCACACTATATCTCTTTAAAAAGATTACAGAGAACAGCCATAAGAAATGATTCCATCATGAAACTGGTTAACATGTCGGTTATGACTGTTGGCCTTCCCTGGTGGCTCAGACAGTAAAGAGTCTGCCTGCAATGCAGGAGACTGGGGTTTGATCCCTGGGTCAGAAAGATCCCCTGAAGAAGGAGATGGCAATCCACTCCAGGATTCTTGCCTAGGAAATCCCATGGACAGTGTTGCCTATTGGGCTACAGTCTGTGGGGTGGCAAAGAGTCAGACAGGACTGAGTGACTTTCACATATGACTGTTAAAGGAACAGAGCTCAGGGCAAACACTGCTCTAGCCTTTTTTTATTTTTCCCTTTTCCTTTTGTTTCTTGCTCTGAGATATGAAGTAATAAGAAAACGTAGTCACTTCCCAGCTATGCAAACCACAAGGTGTTTGTTTCACAATAAAGTAGTGATCTTAAAAAATAAAAATAAAAAAGCACTAATGAGCAATGGGGAAGAAATCAATGCATATGTCAATGTATAAAGGCCTAAGGTCAAAGCTCCCAACTGGAAGGTGCAGGATTTTACAAGCATTTTAGGAATTCCTTTTAGTAGAATGTTGCCCCAAATGTACTATTGATTTTTCAAAGAAATCTGATGGTCTGGAGTACAATCCTCCAATTTTCCTAAATTTGTGCCAGGTTTTTCTTCCTCTTTCTATTGTAATTCTGGTTTATTGACTTCCCATTTTAGTCCTTCACTCTCCTGAAGGTGGGCTTGAACCTCTTTGCCAGAATGAAGGATCTGAGCAATCACCCTAATCAACAGGCTATGATGTTGGCTCCAGTCCCCTGACAACTCACAAAGGCTATCAGGAGAGTAATTTCTGTGGTTTCTCAGATCAGATTTCTTTTCCTGTAACATCGTTGACAGGCAAAGTGAGGCTGAAAGAGTACATAAAATCGCCTGGTTACTTTGAAAAGACTGTTCAAATAAGTAGAAGAAGTAATACACTTGTATCTCACCCAAGAAGTTTTCATCATGCACAGATGCTCAATATAATTTCTTTTGCTAACCTCTAGGTCCATTGACCTAGTGGCTTCCCTGATGGCTCAGCTGGTAAAGAATCCTCTTGCAATGTGGGAGACGCAGGTTCACTCCCTGGGTTGGAAAGATCCCCTGGAGAAGGATCTGGCTACCTGTTCCAGTATTCTGGCCTGGAGAATTCCATGGACTGTATAATCCTTGGGGTCACAAAGAGTCTGACATGACTGAGTGACTTTCACTTTCAGGTCCATTTACTATGATCCCATCCTTGGTCTACCTCACAAATTCCCCTCAAATTCAGGTCAAGATCTTCAGTTCAGGTGGAGTTAACTAAGTCACAAGAAGACAAATTACTAATTACTGTTTTCTAAATGGATCCACCTGTTAATTATCACATGATAATATCATTAGCATGTGGGTGGAGCCCTGTATACCTAACATTGAGAACTGATGCTTATGCAGTCTGGTCTTTGACCAGAACAGTTTTCAACTTGGCTGGGGTCCTACTGTGACCTTAATCCACCTCATAATTATGGCCAGAAACATATAAATGTAATGTGGTCTTATAATCTTGATTCTGAAAGTCAACTGTGTAAATTTTCCTCTTTATCTTTCTAATCAGGGCAACTTGGCATAAAACTGAAAACATTTTCAGACACTCATAGAACATGAGTCTATCCACAGTTTGGAAGGACTTTTTTCAAAATAAATATAAAATTTAATGCATAATTTTATATATATATATATATATAATAGAGAAGGAAAATTTTACTTTCTGACTTCTTTGCTGAGATCCCTTATAATAAAAGACAGGTTAACAAAAGAAAAGCAAACAAGATTACTAATATTTATACTTCATGTATACATCAGAGACACCCAAGAAAAATGAGTAATTCAAAGACATGGCTTTAGAATTCAGGTTTAAATACGAAATTAATGGGGAAAGGGAAGGAGACATCTAGGTCTCTTCAGTTCAGTTCAGTCGCTTATTGGTAAGAACTCTGGAATATCTGTGTCTATCACTGATGATGGGGCTTCCCTGGTGGCTCACTGGCAAAGAATCTGCTTGGGAATGCAAGAGAAACGGGTTTCATCTCTGGGTCAGAAAGATCCCCTGGAGAAGGAAATGGCAACCCACTCCAGTATTCTTACCAGGGAAATCCCATGGACAGAGGAGCCTGGTGGACTACAGTTCATGGGGTCAGAAAAATCCAGACATGACTTAGCAGGTAAACATCAACAATCACTGAGAAAAAAAATCATTTGTGAGTCCAAGAAATGAGGTAAAAAGAAACACACATGCAGATGAATGTGTAATATTTTTGCCAGATCTCTTGGAATTCGTAATTGTAATCTAGGAAGGAGGCAAAAATGGGCCTTTTCATGTGTGCTCAGTCACTCAATTAGTTCTGACTCTTTGCAACTCCATGGAATATAGCCCTCCAGTGCTCCTCTGTCCATACAATTTTTCAAGCAAGAATATTGGAATGGGTTTCTTACTTCTCTGGAGTAGGAATGGACATAAACTTGGGCAATCTTTAGAAGATAGTGAGGGACAGGGAGGCCTGGTGTGCTTCAGTCCATGGGGTCACAAAGAGTTGGATACAACTGGACGACTGAACAACAAAACACCAGGGAATCATCCTAACTCAGGAATCGAACTGGAATCTCTAGAATATTTTACATTGGCAGGAGAATTCTTTACCAGTGCCTTAAAGTTATAATTTGAGTAATATACACCAAGGACAATATTATAAGTTCATTTCCACATAAAGAATAAAAATAATATGGAGAACTTGTATAATTTTTAAGGGGTGGGATATAGTTGATGTGGTATGCTCATTTATTTATAACTGGGAGCAAAAATAAGGGAAAGATTACCAATAGAAATAGATGTCCATTGTGAGGTGTGTGTGTGCACGCACGCACACACACACACACACACACACACAAACATCCAAGAAAATAAGAGACCAAACTGTTTTAGTGAGAGTTCTGCATAGAAACAAACCAGCAGGGGATATATATATATATATATACACACATAATATACACATATCAATAACCTCAGTTATGCAGATGACACCACCCTTATGGCAGAAAGTGAAGAAGAACTAAAAAGCCTCTTGATGAAAGTGAAAATGGAGAGTGAAAAAGTTGGCTTAAAACTCAACATTCAGAAAATGAAGATCATGGTATTCAGTCCCATCACTTCTTGGGAAATAGATGGGGAAACAGTGGAAACAGTGTCAGACTTTATTTTGGGGGCTTCAAAATCACTGCAGATGGTGACTGCAGCCATGAAATTAAAAAACACTTACTCCTTGGAATAAAACTTATGACCAACCTAGATAGCATACTCAAAAGCACAGATATTACTTTGCCGACTAAGGTCCATCTAGTCAAGGCTATGGTTTTTCCTGTGGTCATGTATGGATGTGAGAGTTGCACTGTGAAGAAGGCTGAGCGCCGAAGAATTGATGCTTTTGAACTGTGGTGTTGGAGAAGACTCTTGAGAGTTCCTTGGACTGCAAGGAGATCCAACCAGTCCATTCTAAAGGAGATCAGCCCTGGGATTTCTTTGGAAGGACTGATGCTAAAGCTGAAACTCCAGTACTTTGGCCACCTCATGCGAAGAGTTGACTCATTGGAAAAGACTGTGATGCTGGGAGAGATTGCGGGCAGGAGGAGAAGGGGACGACAGAGGATGAGATGGCTGGATGGCATCACGGACTCAATGGACGTGAGTCTGTTTGAACTCCGGGAGATGGTGATAGACAAGGAGGCCTGGCGTGCTGTGATTCATGGGGTCACAAAGAGTCAGACACGACTGAGTGACTGAACTGAACTGAACTGAATCTTTGTACAAAGAGATGTATTTCAAAAAATCACTTCATGAGGTTGTGAGAACTGGCAAGTTTGAAATCTGAGGGATCTAATGCTCAGTTCAGCTTAGTTCAGTTGCTCAGTCGTGTCTGACTCTCCATGAACTGCAGCACGCCAGGCCTCCCTATCCATCACCATCTCCACTAGTTCACCCAAACTCATGTCCATCGAGTCACTGATGCCATTCAACCATCTCATCCTCTGTCGTCCCCTTCTCCTCCTGCCCCCAGTCCTTCCCAACATCAGGGTCTTTTCCAATGAGTCAACTCTTCGCATAAGGTGGCCAAAGTATTGGAATTTCAGCTTCAATAGGCTCATGTAATAGCTGATGTTACAGTCTTGAAGCAGAATTTCTTTCTTTTCTGGTTGGGGAGGGGCCTCAATTTTTGCTCTTCAAGGCTTTCCACTGATTAGATCTCTCTCACGCATGCACACACACACACATTATCAGAATCTTCTTTACTAAAAGTCAACTGAGTGTACATGTAGTCACAACTACAAATTACCGTCCCAGCAACACCTAAATTAATATTTGATTAAATAACTATGACATTTTTATTCATTGAACTTCAATTATTCTCAAAGATCTCTGGTAAGAATAGTACATACATTGTGTTCTTCATTCTCACAACACCACTATGTTCAATATGTGTTCAATATTCATTATCTCTATGCTATAAACTATCAGCCTAAGTTTAAAAAGGATTAAGTTGTTCTGCTTGGGAGTGAATACAGAAATGTTCAGCTCTAAAAATGTGACTGTAAGCACAGTTCCGAAATTCTGCCATGAAAATGATAGCTGCCGGTATACTTCTTCCACATTTATCTCTGGCCATAGGCTTCCTACTGAGCATTGCTTACCACTCCCACATAACAGAGACATTAAATAAGTTTTTAAACAGTACCAGCAGCAGACTGATAAATTAGGAAAATACCTCTCCCTCCTGTTGTATAGACAGCCCAGTTCCAAAGTGAATGGCTCAGCACTATAAGCACAGGTTCAATTATCATTTTCACTGCTCTCTTTATAATAATATATTATTCAGGGTGCAATCTAGAATTAGATATGTATATTTATCTTATTCCTAAACACTTCTATTCATAGGCACTCTAAAGGAACTATGTCTCATGCTAAAAATCATACTTTTCTTCTTCACATTTGTTCATTCTCATTAATTTGTGCTCTTCATGAGTAAGGAGACTAGATTTGCAAATCAAGCCTTTATCTTTTTTATAATTTTTCTTCTCTACTTCTAATCACCTTTACATCAAGCCAGTAACAAATATAGAGATTATACTTCTTTAATGAAGATGGTATCATTAGCATTTTCTCTATTCACACTACCTAATCATGTCTTCACCATTTCTTGCCTAGGTTTCTCCAGTAACCATTTAGGTGATTACCCTATTTCCAATTTTAGCCCCAGAAATTAGATACCATCCTTTTGCCAGAGTAAACTTTCTATATAACAGATGTTTTCAATGCAAACTTTCAATACTTAACTGTAAAATATTTAGAAAAAAATGTTTAATAAGGGACTTGCAAGTCTTATACACTGAAAACCACCAAACATTGTTAAAATAAATTAAAGACCTAAATAAATGGGAAGACACCAGTGTTCACAGATTGGAAGATTTAAAATTATTAAAATGGTGTGTGCTGTGTGTGATCAGTTGCATCCAACTCCTTGTGACCCTATGACTGTAGCCCACCACATTCCTCTGTCCATGGGATTTTCCAGACAAGAATACTGGAGTGGGTTGTCATTTCCTTCTCCAGGGAATCTTCCTGACCCAAGGATCAAATTGGCATCTCCTGCATCATCTGCACTGGCAGGCAGATAATCCTCCCTAAACTGATCTATAGATCCTAAAGAATACTTATCAAAATTCCAATTGCTTATTTTGCTGAAATGAGTAAGCTAAATTTAATTTGTACATGAAAATGCAAGGGATCCTGAAATATCCAAAGCAACCTTGAGAAAGAAGAACAACTAGAGGAGTCACACTTCTAGATTTTGAACTTGCCACAAAGCCACATTAGTTTAAAAGAGTGTGGTATTGGCATAAGAACAGATAGAGTTGCAATGCTGGGCTCATCTTTGTCTTGCATCACTCAGGAAATGGCCTCCTTTGAGGCAGTAGTATTGCAACACAATTCTGATCTCCTCAGGAACCATCCCCACCATTCCTCTTTGCTTATAGTCTTATGACTAGATTTAACAAGCAAGTTCCCTAAGGTGAAGTACAGATTGTGACATATAAGGAGGTAATCTACACTGAAAAACATGTACTGTACTTGAGTTTTCTAATTTACGCTAGCAGAAATCTGGGAAACATGTATGAGAAGGAATATTAATGATGCAGGATACTGATGAAAGAAACATAAAAACGGACCAGGCCATATCTACTGATATGGGATCATTAAGGGGAAATCCTGGAGCTTGTATTGCAATGCAAGTATGGCAGTTAGAATGAGCTCTAACACATTTTGTTTGGTTGGTTGAAATATGGATCGAAAGATGGCCCCATGGTGAGTAGAAATGCCCAGTCTTCCTTGGTTTAAGGCAGAGAAAGAAACTCAAAGACTTAAGAATATTGGAATGTTAGAGAGAAATTATTATTTAAGACCTGATCATCCACATGGAAGGATCCAGAAGACATAACTTTCATTTATACTTTGAGAAGAAAGTTTCTGACAGGAACTCCAGCATCCTTGAAGAGCTCTGTGGTAATTCTTCTCTATAGGCTGACCTTACAGTGGGAACCACAGCCACTCAGTTGAAAACTCTAAATGCAATTGGAATAGATGATCCCAGGTTGGCAGGGGCCAAGTAGATGTACTTAACCACCAAAGGCAATGTGGACACATTTACTTTATTGGACAGCAGAGCCAAAGCAGTAATCAAATTCGGACTCAAGCAGTCATAAGAATTTGGATAGTTAATCATGGCATAGTAGAAGTGAAACAAGTAGGTTCATTAAATTCTTACTTGATATGTAGAAGCAGAAAAGTTCTAGAATGAGTGAACAAAAGTCTTACTCAAATCATAAATATAAAGAGTCCTAGTCCTTCAGTCAATTCCCAGACTTGAGCCACTTATAGGATATCAAGGGGAAGAATAAACATCACTCAAGGATTTACTTCTGTTGGGATAGCTGTTGGCTGTATGGTGGATAGGTTTATCATATTAGAGGGAACTAAGATCTTGCTATTACTTTCATTTGGAGATTAAGTATGATTTAAGGAGAACAATATGGATATCAAGTTGACAAGGGATGGCCTTGTGATGGCTATTTTTATGTGCCAACTTGACTAGGCACTGAAGGCCCAGATTTAAACATTAATTCTGGATATGTCTGTGAAGATGTTTCAAGATGAGATAAGCATTTGAATTGATCGATTCAGTAAAGTAGCTTGCATTCCCCAACATAACTAGGTATCTTCCACTTTGTTGATGGTTTGAATCAAACAAAAAGCAGAAGAAAGGTCATCTCTTTCCTTCCTGTTGAACTGCTGAACTGGGATACTGGACTTCTTGGATCTTGGACTAAGATTAACATCATCAGCTCCTCAGTTCTCAGGTTACCACTGGCTTTCCTGTTTGCAGACACCACACCATGAAATCTCTGAGCCTCCAAAATTAATCTCCCTCTCTCTTCTCTCTCTCTTCAATGATGGAAATAATAGTATTTTCAACAAATGGTGTTATGACAATTAGATAGCCATATGCATGGAAAAAATAAATTTGGACTCCCACCTCACACCATATACAGAAATTAACTTAAATGGATTTTTTAAAACCTAAAGAGCTAAAATTGAAAGCTGTTACAAACACACATATGTCTAAAATTTCATGAATTTAAATTAGGCAATGGTTTCTTGGCTATGATATTGAAACACAAGCAACAACAACAACAACAACAAAAACATGCTGAACATCATAAGAACTTTAGTGTGTCTAAAGATACTAATAAGAGAGTGAAAATATAATCTACCTAATAGAATACTTACAAATAACTTATGTGATAAGGGACTACTATCAGAAATATACAAATAACTTTACCACTCAACAATAAAAACACAAATAACTAAAAATTAGACAAAAAGTCTTTACTAGACATTTTCAAAAAGAATAAATCAACAAGTACTTGAAAAGAAGTTCAACCTCATTATTCATTCAGTTCAGTTCAGTTCAGTCACTCAGTTGTGTCCGACTCTTTGTGACCCCATTATTCATTAGGGAAATGCAAATTAAAACCAATGGAATATCACTTTATACCTACAGGATGGCTAGTTCTTTTTAATAGAGAATAGTAAGTGTTAATGAAGATGGGAGAAACTAGAACATCCATGAGTTGTTGGTTGAAGGTAAAATGGTAAAGCTGTTGTGGAAACATTTAAACAGTTTCTGAAATAAGTTAAACATAGAGTTACGATATTACCCAGCACTTCCACTCTCAAGAGAATTGAAACATCTATTTGCACAAATACCTGTATACAAATGTTCATAGTAGCATGATCAATTATAATCAAAGAGTGGAAACAATTTAAGTATTCACCAGCTGATGAATGGATATACAAAATATATGATAATTATACAATGGAATACTACTCAGTCTAATGCAAATGCATGCACAATATAGATGAATCTTGAAATCATTGTGGTAAGTGAAAGAAGCCAATCATGAAAGACATCAAATTGTATGATTCTATTTATATTAAATGTCCAGAATGAAAAAAATCCATACCTATAGAAAGCAGATTAATGGTTTCTAGGGAATGTAGGAGGAAATATTTGGGAGATATGCAGATTCTCTTTAGATTATGGAGGTATTATGAAATTAGATAGTCTTATGGTTGTACAACATGGTGAATACACTGAAATCCAATGAGTTTTAATTATTTAAATGGTTAAAGTAATAAATTTTATGTTATGTGAATTATATTTCAATTTTAATCAAAAAATTTCTAAAAAGTACCTTCATAGATTATTGAAAATGGATAATGATAACCTTCTCTACTATTCTCTCTAGCTTCATTTTCACAAATCTTGAAAACACTCAATTTTAATCTATTGCAACTAACTATTTGATGTTTTTGATAGTCATGATGCTGTTTCATGACTCTATACCTTTGTTTATGTTATTTATTGTGTCTGAAACTCACTCTTCATAGAACTCTTCTAAGACCTAATCTTCACATCTCAATTTTAGTAGCCAGGATGTTGTTTTTGTTCATTCATTTGACTCACTTGATTCTTCTCCTTGTTCCTATTGTGCCCTCAGTCATAGGTCTTATTCTTCTCAGCTGCAAAATTTGATTACTTTGAGTGTTTCTGATAGTATTAAATCCTTAATTCCTTGAAGGCATTTAGAATTAAACAAAATGCTTGATGCGTAGTGGCCACTTACTGAATATTTGAAGTCTCAAGAAAGGTAAAAAGTGAGCTAGAGAGTATTGAGATACCAGATACTGGAGTAACCTATTAAGATAACAGGCCAAAATGAAAAACAGTCAAGTCTTTAATCATTTATTACAATTGTATAAGCAAAACGCCTGACTAATTGGAAAAGATCCTGATACTTGGAAAGATTGAAGGCGGGAGAAGGGGACAACAGAGGATGAGATGGTTGGATGGCATCACCAACTCAATGGACATGAATTTAAGCAAACACCAGGAGTTGGTGATGGACAGGGAGGCCTGGCATGCTGCAGTCCATGGGGTCCCAGAGAGTCGGACACAACTGAGTGACTGAACTGAACTGACTGAAGTCAGAGAAAGTAGGAAGGATTTCCTCATGGAATAGAGTACTGCTAAAAGACTGTGAAGGAGCTCTGAAAAAAAGCCTGTGATTCTATGTACCAGAGGTCCAGAGGATGGAGTTGGGATGTGGTGATGTAGAACGCCTATTAGTGGGAAAATTTTTAGTACTGTGTTTCAGTGGAAGAAAAGTATTTTCTGGATCCCTCTAACCACTCCCCTCGTTCACACCAAACAAAAGTCTTGGCAGAAGCACCTATGAAAGGCATCTGCTGAAAGTCCCAGTTAAAGAGACCTCCAAGTGGAAGTGCCTAGAGTAGAAACACAGATATTTGTAAGAACGTGGCTGGCTCGAAGGGTCTGAGTTTTTTACTGTAACTCTCTCCAAAATTGTAATGCAATGGCTGTGTACCAGGCCTGGGGTAGTTTTTCCCCATAAGATTATCCGATGCTTTGTAATTGTCTATGGTCAGACCTGAAAAACCACACATAGTTTTTTAGCCAGAAGCTGTACATTTTAAAAAGAATGAAAAGGGGAGCCCTTCTCATACTTATCATCTTTGGGGAAATATAAATCAAAACCACAATGAGATACACTTTCCACCTGCTAGAATGACTGTAATTAAAAACAAACAAGTAAGAAGTACAAACTATACTTAAAAATAAGTACAAAGCACTTATTTTTTAACTTTACAAAACAAGTGCTCCAGGACAGATTTCAAGAAAAACATTAAGACTTTTGATAAGGGAAATATAGTGAGCTCATAAAACTTTCATAAAGGTACTCTTGAAATTGACTGGATTTTACTGGTGGGTAGGGTCATCTCAGGAACTGGAAACAAAATAAGTGAAGGCATCAACACAAGGAAATACTCAGAGAATAGAAAAGTATTAGTAAAATTCTAATTTATCTGAAGTATAGAAGAGAAAACATCTCCAGAGACATTGGTGGAAAATAAGTAGTTTGTGACCATGGTATAAAATGTCTTCAGTATGTATTTTTAAGTCTTTAATTCTGAAAATGATAAAGTCATTTATGTTTTAATTACTATGAGACATGATTAAAGTTTGCTTTAAGAAGGCCACTTAAAGACATTTTCATCATCAGAAAAAATAATTTACCACTATTTAGTTTATTTTCTTTTGAAATAGTTCAAACTGTTTCAAATAATTAATAAAGCAAAATATATGAAATAATTGTATATTCATTTAATCTCTCTAAAATAATAAAGGCAAATTGGAAGGTAAAATTATCTGGTTTAACTCTGTGACTCCAAAACTCCTAGCAATCTGCTTTGTTCAGAGAAGATAATCAATAAATGTTTCCTGTTTAAGCACTATCCTGAAATTGCTACTTACCATGAAGTTGACATTCAATAAATGCACTTAACTCAGAAATGAAACTAAATCTATTTCACACTTTCTTTCCTGTCCTTTTTAAGTTTCTTAAAGCACTTTAAAGATTTTCAGACTTATGGCCAATCGATATAAAGAGTAATAGCCACTGCTAGAATATAACAAATATATATATCGCTTATGTAAAATGTCTTCTCGTTTCATATTCTGGATAAATGGTATCTAATGAAGTTAAGAAAATTTTCTGGCATTAGTATTAAACTACTCCATGAGTTTTGTGCTGAAAGTAGTAGTTTATATTTTGTTTAAAAAATTGTTCCTATATCCTAACATCCTCTTATCCCTGTAGGCAATCATTGTACTTATTCCACTTTATTGTTAGTGCTGTTATCAGGTTGTAAAGATGAAAAACTGTTGCTTCAAAGCTATGCAAGAAAATTCCATACTTCTGTTTCATGGTTATCATAGTCTATATAGTGTGTTCAAGTCTTCTGCATAATTGGCTGTAGTGCACACTGCATGATACTATACAAAGAAAAAAAAGAGAAAACAAATGAAAAAGCCAAATTTGATTTACAAATGCATCAAGTTAAAAATCTGTTTCAATATTTTAACATAGCCTTATGCTGGAAGATACTGTGCTCTTGCCTGCATTATCTTATTATATAGATTCATTTACATGATTGCAATTATTAACCAGTCTAGTAAAAAATTGGATCAACAAAACGACAGAGTAGCTTTTATAATGCAAAGAACTTTACTAGCAAAAAAGTAGGGTGGATTTTGAGAAGTGTTAAAAAGTTAAGCCCTAATAAGAGTTCATGATTCTTTTCAAATAAATAACCATGGTCATCATATAGCAAAAAGGAAGGGAAAAAAGGAAATTTGTTTAGCTGTGCTGAGTCTTGGTTATCTTTTCACCCTTCTTTTAAAAAAAAAATTCTGTTAGAGCATGGAAAATTGAGAGAATTGAGAGTTAATCTTAGTTTTATGAGGTATAACTCATTTTTTTAAAGGAAAAGAAAAAAGAAAAAGATTAAAAAAATAATGATCTTTATGCCTTCGTGTCTATTTATCCCCACTGTCTCCAGTTATACAACCAGGTTGACAGGTGTATATTAGGCTCTCAAGGCATTAGACACCAAATAGGACTCTACAGAACATGTATTCACTGAATAAGGAAACAAATTAAATACATGATGCAGTTCTTACCCTCAATTTGCAAGTACCATTTATTTGAATAATTCATCTACTTTTCATAGTAAGATTGTCCTCAGATGTGTCTTCTTTAACAATTTCATTTACTGGATGGGCAAAGAGTTGGACATGACTGAGCATACACAAACACAAACACAGCTTTGTGGTGGTGGTGTAAAATATCTTCATTGACTCATTGGTTTTTTAGTTGCATATTGTTTAGCCTCCATATTGTGGAGTGTTTTTCCCTTTCTTCATTCTGTAACTGTTTTCTACTTTCACACCATTGTGGTAGGATAAATGCTTCATATCATCTCTATCCTTTTAAATTGCACTTGTTTCATGGCCTAGCAAAGAGCCGACTCATTGAAAAAGATCCTGATGCTAGAAAGATTTAATGCAGGAGGAGAAGAGGTTGACAGAGGACAAGATGGTTGAATGACATCACCAGCTCAATGCATATGAGTTTGAGCAAGCTCTGGGAGATGGTGAAGGACAGAGAAGCCTGGTATGCTGCAGCCCATGGGGTCACAAGGAGTCAGACATGATTGAGCTACTGAACAACAACAATAATTGACAATCCTTTATTACTTCATTATTAAGCATAGTGATTAAAAGCCACATAGCATTGTGGTTAATAATACAAATTTTGGAACCAAACAGACAAGGATGGAATGACATACACACTAGCTGACTATATGATTTTGAACTTATTAATTAATTATCTAAATCTCAGCTTCATTATCTAAAATGGAGATATAGTTACACATAAACAATAAGGTTGAATGAGAAATTAAAGAGACAGTGTGTGTAAAGTGCTTAGAACACAGTCTGGCCCAAAATCAACATGCTGACATTTGCTGATATAATGTGTTCTACCTTATGCTATTTTCAATATATGTAGTTTAGTGCTGTAAAATGTGTAATCAAAGTATTAAATGTGTGGCATAACCATATGTGAGACTACCTAGAGTAGAGAGAAAGCAAAAGTTCTTTGTTTCAATCTGCAGGCATGTAAGAAAGACTTACTCCATACATTGGAATTTATGAATAAGACCTTGGCATTTGTCATTATGAACACCTAGGATAGCACATCTACACCGTCTGCTGATTAAGTATTTGGTATATTTCACCAAGATGTAGTCCTATTTCTCAGGCCAAAACAGCATTATGAGAAACTAAAAGTGACTAAGAATAGGGATGTATCATTCTTTTAGACCCCTCTGTTCATATATGACAATTTAATCCTAATTTTTAACACAAATTGTTCCTGTTAATGATAAATACAAAATATAATGTTGGTGTTAATATCAAACATTTCTTGCTACCTGACATCTTCTAAGAACTAGCTTTAAGATCTGTCTTCATTTGCCAGCAATTACAGGTAAAACTGTATCCCATGTTCTTAATGACCAGCAAATAAGTGGTATGATGTGATTTTGAATAGCATCCTTCCAGAAGTGCAGAAATCACAAAACTTACATAACACTATAGATTTTTATGACCCTTATCTTTGGAGCACCGGTTTATTTCCATGCTTATTGTAACAGATCATTAATGATTAGACAATGCTGGGGAGAACATACGGAATTTAAGAAAAATCATAATATTCTTTTGAGGTTATCCAAGCTTATGTTATTCTTTACATGACTTATATGACATTTTGTTGTAACTAGTTAAAATTAATCAATACATTTTTGCTTATGTGACAGGTGGTTGCTATTTTAATTATTTCTTTCAATAAATCAATAAAAATTAAAACCATCTGATCAGTAAAGTATTGTCTTCAAAACTGATACTTTCTTTGATCTATAGAAATATATTTTAAGAAGGACTTTAACATTCAACGGATAATTACAGCAATCAATGGGATCTGACATAGAGCTCTCTTCTTTGGAAGGAATATGATCCTGTAAGCAGGAATAAAAAGAAAGAAAATAAAATGATGATGATGATATCAGGGTTTTACCTTAGTTGGCTGTGTTAATTTATGATATATATGACTATATCCTTTTGAAAGATAACGTTAATAAATTAATATCTTTTTAAAAAAGCATATTATGGATAAGTGATCAAACCAGAAACTACTCTTTAATTAAGTCCATTAATCTTACCCATTAGATCAGTTTCACCACCTGTAGTTTTGGCTGAGGAAGAATCAGTGTGTGTGTGTGATACAATGAAAGTGAAAGATGTGAGACTGAAGCATTTTTAGATTTATGTTCAAATCCAGGTTTTAGCTGTTTGCATTGTAAAGAAAGAATTCAACCATCTCAAAGTAATACATCGTCTTCTGAGTAGTATTTACCCTCCATAGCCCTAGCTGGCTGGTGTTACTGAGACTCTCCATTTACACATTTTTCTTAAACCAGATCGAGTCAATTTAGAGTAGCAATGCAATTATTTTTATGGACTTAACCTATTAAGAAGTGAGGAAGCTGCCACACAGCATGGTCTCTTAGCTACTCAGGAAGAAACTTGAATCTCAATGTGTCTACCGGGTCAAGAACTAATTTTTCTCTCTACTATGACATCACTTGCTACACTTGAAACTATATGACATAAGGAAACAAATTGTATTTAAAGCCAGGTAAACTAAATTTCAATCCTTGCTCACATGATTACCAGCTGTGTGACCTAGACGTTATTTGTGAAGAATAGAGATTACAAATGTGAGAAGTTTTGCCATACTACTAAACACATGATAGTTTCACAAAATATGTCCAATTTTTTATTATTTAATTACTAACTGGATATGTGCCTCAGTTTCTGCATCAAGAAATCAGATTCCCCAAGTGATGAAGAACTTCTGCCATGAATTACAACCCACTTGATGAATGTGATGATGTATTCTTTTTCCTTTTAAGTCTACTACTGTGGCATCCCTGGAATCTGGTCCTCATTGGCTCTGTATATGTATATGTATACCTTCTTTTCTGCTTGTCTATGGCTGTGAAGCAGAGCACATTGAGATTACATAGCCTAAAATAACTCCTTAGTCTGCTCTTGGGCTTCCCTCATTGCTCAGTTGATAAAACATCTGCCTACAATGCAGGAGACTGGGTTTTATTCCTGGGTCAGGAAGATCCCCTGGAGAAGGAAATGGCAACCAATTCCAGTATTCTTTCTTGGAGAATCCCATGGACAGAGGAGCTGGGCAGGCTACAGTTCATGAGATCACAAGAGTCGGACAACTTAGTGACTAAAAACGAACAACATGCTCTCAATTTTATCGATCAAGAATTTAGGCAAAGCACAGCAAATATGGCCCATTCCTGCTCCATAAAGACTGGTGCCTCAGTTAGGGTGGCTCAAATGGCTGAAGACTGCTGAGACAGCTTAATTTATGTCTTGTGTCTCAGACCTGCTGTTTTGTCTGTTGTTTAGTTCCCTCAGTTCTTCTCCACATCTTTGGTCATGTCTGTTGCAGTCTAGTCTATCCATAATGGTTTTTTCATTCACATGCTTGATATCTGGCCTGGAATGTTGAGACCAGCTGCATTGGATCAGACATTCTGCTCTCTCCATGGCCTCACCACATATGTAGCTTGGGGTACCTCAGAGCCTGATATCGTAGGATAGTGAGATTTCTTGCATGAAGGTTGACTTCCTCAAGAGTAGGCATTCCAAGTGGCCAGAAAGAAACAAGGAGGCTTCTAATGACTTAACCATGGAAAGTATAAAAAGCAAGAATTCTGCCTCATTCTTTTGATCAACCTAATCATGAAGGCCACCTCAAACTCAGTTGCAGACATAACAAAGAATATATTATTTTAAATTTCCTCATTGTATCAGGACTCATCAGGAACTATGGCAGTCTTTGGTTATATTTATTGTCAGATAAGCTATCAAAAAACATCAAGCCATTATCCTAAATATAAATATCTTTATCTCATATTTTCAGCATGCTTCAATTATTAAAATGAATTTTTCTAGATATCTGGCATTAGGTGTGTTGCCTGCCCATTATAAGTGTAATTTTTCTTATCCCTCATTGGAAACAATAGCAGCTATTCCATAAGATTGATTTGGATTGGAGATAATGTTTGATATATATTGGGCACTTAATAAATGGCAGTTGCTATTTTATCATTACTGACAACGGCATACATTGTACTTCTAATACACGAGTGGAACTGTCTTTCTAAACCAAAGCCATGTTCCTCATCTATTTAGTCACTGATTTTTGGCTGACTTAGATCTCACCATAAAGGACAATTCTATGGTTTACTACTCCCTGTGTGTTAGTTATGCCCGACTCTTTGTGACCCCATGTACTGCAGCCTACCAGGCTCCTCTGTCCATGTTACTCTCCAGGCAAGAATACTGGAATGGGTAGCCATTCCCTTCTCCGGGGGATCTTCCTGACCCAGGGATCAAGCTTGGGTCTCCTGCATTGCAGGCAGATTCTTTACCATCTGAGTCACCAGGGAAGCCCATTAGTATTCCCTACGTACTTGTTATTCCATTTGTTCAACTTCTTCTTCCTCCTCAGTACATTTTATTAACTTTCATCATAACTTGCACTCAAGTTCACCCGAATTCATTAAGGCAGTGTAACTTGCACTATCATAAGTTTTTCCGGAGTTTAGATGGAATAGTTGAACATACTGCCTGGTGCCCCTACAGTGAGACTGTGCCCTAACCTCACCCAAATGAAGTATTTCTTCAAGTTGTTCAAATCTTCCTGGTATCCTAACCAACCTACATCTAAGATCAAAGTAAATGCAAATTGAGATATTCCATCCACAAATTAGTAACATTTTCTCCCTTATATGTAGGTTGCTATTTTTCTGTATTTATTGAACTGAATCCCAAGAGAAGGGTCATCCTGAGAAATTTCAGGAGAAAAGACATGTTCATCCTCACATGATACTTTTTGACTAGGATCATGGTGAAACATCTCACTCCTTTTATAATTAATATCAGAAATGGATTTGGGGGCAAAGGAGAATATCCTTGATTAAAAAAAAAAATACTATGTGAGTGCCTATCAAAGAGCATTAGTAATTTAGTGTTAGATGTTTTCCTTTCTTCATGATTTTGTTAAATCACAGAATTTGTAAATCAATTCCTAAGAACAGATTTCTATTCCTAAGGTGTGATATATATATATATATATATATATATATATATATATATATATATATATCTGTATGTGTATATCTGTGTCTGTGTATACATCGATATATATTCAACAGTCTGAGTTACCATTCTTATCAGCAGATATAAATAGGAAATGACACACTAACAGAATTTAGAGATTTTTAAAGCTACTAAGCCCTTTTACCTAAAGATAACATCTTTAGGTCTTCTTTACATGGTTTTATTAATCAAGCCTTCTACATAACAAATTCATGTGAGTTGAAGAACTAATCAATAAATCATATATCATAAATTAACCAAAATTACGTTAAGTATAAAAAATCCCATTATTTACTAGGATTTAATGGCCATATACAAAGTCTTAGGACTACTTTGACATATATTACTTTCAGTCAGTAAATGCTGCCTATGCTTAAGCTGACTCTGTACTAATGCATTTGGGGAAAACAACATGAGCAGTGTGGCTGCATTCAATGTCAATCAAATTATATTAATCTGAAATAATATTACTAACATTTACTTTATATATTATTTTTATATATTTTAAATGCCTCCAAAAAGTGGGTAATTGCATACCTTGGAAGAATCCTTGAATGACTGAATCACAAGCTTGTGGCACAACCCCAGCTAAGTTAAACTGTCCATTTTTAAACTTAGTTTCAAATATCAAGAGACTGTCAGGAATGCATATCTCATATAACCTGTGACTATTATCTATCTGTAAATCCATGCTTCCTCTTTTATCTGAATTCAATTTAAGAAAATATGAACATTTTACATAGCATGTATTTTTTACCTTTATTTTATTTTATTTTATTTTATTGTATGCTGGAAACCACTTTTGCATTATGTCTATTTCTATATAACTAAAGGTAATGATGTGTATGTACCAAACAGTCATATAGGAAAACAATCTAATGAGTTAGATACTCTTATTAAGCCCATTTTGCCAATGGAGAATTGGAGGCACAGGGAAGGTAAATAACTTGCTCAAGTCACAAATTTACATTAAGTTACTGTTTTGATTAGTTTCTTATTGTCACCATAAAAGATTACTGCAGCTTAAAACAGCACTTGTTTATTATCTCATAGTTCTGCAGGTTAGAAATATGACACTGGTCTCACTGGGCTAAAATTTAAGTGTTGTTGGCAGGACTGTGTTCCTCACTGGAAGCTCTGGGAAAGAATCAAATTCCAAGCCCATTCCAACTGTTAGCCTAATTCAGTTCATTACAACTGCAGGAATGAGGTCCTTGCTCCTGAAAGATATCAGCTAGGAGTTAGTCTTTATTCTTAAGGCTGTCTTCACTCCTTTACATGCTTTTCACGAGTTCATAAAGGCCTCTCTCCAGACTTCTAAAGATATGGCCTCTATTTTCAAACCATTAAATGTTCTGCAAATGTTTCATAGGGCTTCCCAGGTGGCTCAGATAATCCACCTGCAGGAGATGCAAGAGATATGGGTTCAGTCTCGTGGTCAGAAAGATTCCCCTGGAGGAGAAAATGGCAACCTACTCCAGTATTCCTGCCTGGAGAATCCCTCGGACAGCTGTAGGCTATGCGATTACAAAGAGTTGAATTGAGCAAATAAGCACATACACAAATTATTTGAAAGCGTGGAGTTTCATACTCCTCAATTCCAGCCTGAGTAAGTGCTATACTCAAGATTAGACTGAGTCCACCTAGATAATGCACAATAACTCACCTATTTAAGGAACAATATATCTACAACTGTGGTCAGGAATCCCTTAGAAGAAATGGAGTAGCCATCATGGTCAACAAAACAGTCCGAAATGCAGTACTTGGATGCAGTCTCAAAAGTGACAGAATGATTTCTGTTCGTTTCCAAGGCAAAACATACAATATCACAGTAATCCAAGTCTATGCCTTAACCAGTAATGCTGAAGAAGCTGAAGTTGGACAGTTCTATGAAGACCCACAAGCCCCTTTAGAACTAACACCCCAAAAAGATGTCTTTTTCATTATAGGGGACTGGAATGCAAAAGTAGGAAGTCAAGAAACACCTGGGGTAAAAGGCAAATTTGGCCTTGGAATGCAGAATGAAGCAGGGCAAAGGCTAATAAAATGTTGCTAAGAGAACGCACTGGTCATAGCAAACACCTTCTTCCAACAACACAAGAGAAGACTCCACACATGGACATCACCAGATGGTCAACACCAAAATCAGATTGATTATATTCTTTGCAGCCAAAGATGGAGAAGCTCTATACAGTCAGAAAAAACAAGACTGGGAGCTGACTGTGGCTCAGGTCATGAACTCCTTATTGCCAAATTCAGACTGAAATTGAAGAAAGTGTGGAAAACCACTAGAACATTCAGGTATGACTTAAATCCCTTATTGTACAGTGGAAGTGAGAAATAGATTTAAGGGACTAGATCTGATAAACAGAGTGCCTGATGAACTATGGACGGAGGTTCATAACATTATATAGGAGTCAGGGATCAAGACCATCCCCATGGAAAAGAAATGCATAAAACCAAAATGGCTGTCTGGGGAGGCCTTACAAATAGCTGTGAAAAGAACAGAAGTGAAAAGCAAAGGAGAAAAGGAAAGATACAAGCATCTGAATGCAGTGTTCCAAAGAATAGCAAGGAGAGAAAAGAAAGCCTTCTTTAGCGATCAGTGCAAATAAATAAAGGAAAATAACAGAATGGGAAAGACTAGAGATCTCTTCCAGAAAATTAGAATTACCAAGGGAACATTTCATGCAAAGATGGGCTCGATAAAGGATAGAAATGGTATGAACCTAACAGAAGCAGAAGATATTAAGAAGAGGTGGTAAGAATACACAGAACTGTACAAAAAAGAGCTTAATGATGAAGATAATCATGATGGTGTGATCACTCACCTAGAGCCAGACATCCTGGAATGTGAAGTCAAGTGGGCCTTAGAAAGCATCACTACGAACAAAGCTAGTGGAGGTGATGGTATTCCAATTGAGCTGTTTCAAATCCTGAAAGATGATGCTGTGAAAGTGCTGCACTCAATATACCAGCAAATTTGGAAAACTCAGCAGTGGCCACAACTGGAAATGGTCAGTTTTCATTCCAATTACAAAGAAAGGCAATGCCAAAGAACGCTCAAACTACCACACAATTGTGCTCATTTCATACACTAGTAAAGTAATGCTCAAAATTCTCCAAGCCAGGCTTCAGCAATATGTGAACCGTGAACTTCCTGATGTTCAAGATGATTTTAGAAAAGGCATGGGAACCAAAGATCAAATTGCAAACATCTGCTGGATCATCAAAAAACCAAGAGAGTTATAGAAAAAAGTCTATTTCTGCTTTATTGACTATGCCAAAGCCTTTGACTGTGTGGTTCACAATAAACTGTTGAAAATTCTGAAAGAGATGGGAATACCAGACCACCTGACCTGCCTCTTGAGAAATCTGTATGCAGGTCAAGAAACAACAGTTAAAACTGTACATGGAACAACAGACTGGTTCCAAATAGGAAAAGGAGTAAGTCAGGGCTGTATATTGTCACCCTGCTTATTTAACTTATAGCAGAGTACATCATGAGAAATGCTGGGCTGGAAGAAGCAGAAGCTGGAATCAAGATTGCCAGGAGAAATATCAATAACCTCAGATATACAGATGACACCACCCTTATGGCAGAAAGTGATGAGGAGCTAGAGAGCCTCTTGATGTAAGTGAACGTGGAGAGTGAAAAAGTTGGCTTAAATCTCAACATTCAGAAAACCCTGATCATGGCTTCTAGTCCCATCACTTCATGGGAAATATATGGGGAAACAGTGGAAACAGTGTCAGATTTTATTTTGGGGGGCTCCAAAATCACGGCAGATGGTGACTGCAGCCAGGAAATTAAAGGACGCTTACTCCTTGGAAGAAAAGTTTTTACCAACCTAGAGAGCATATTCAAAAGCAGAGACATTACTTTGCCAACAAAGGTCCGTCTACTTAACTCTATGGTTTTTCCAGTAGTCATGTATGGATGTGAGAGTTGGACTGTGAAGAAAGCTGAGCACTGATGAATTGATGCTTTTGAACTGTGGTGTTGGAGAAGACTCTTGGGGGTTCCTTGGACTGCAAGGAGATCCAACCAGTCCATTCTGCAGGAGATCAGCCCTGGGATTTCTTTGGAAGGACTGATGCTAAAGCTGAAACTCCTGTATTGTGGCCACCTCATGCGAAGAGTTGACTCTTTGGAAAAGACTCTGATGCTGGGAGGGATTGGGGGGAAGAGGAGAAGGGGACGACAGAGGATGAGACGACTGGATGGCATCACTGACTTGATGGACGTGAGTCTGAGTGAACTCCAGGAGTTGGTGATGGACAGGGAGGCCTGGGTGCTGCGATTCATGGGGTCGCAAAGAGTCAGACACGACTGAGTGACTGAACTTATCTGAACTGAACCATAATTGTCTCTGGAAAGTTCCTTTTCCCATGCAATGTAATCTATTCACAGGTTCTATAGATTTTGTGTGGACATTGTTGATGAGACCACTATTAAGCCTATTATACTATTATTCAATTTTTTTGTTAGTTTTAGTGTAGTTTCATCTACCCTGATAAACCACTTAAAGTTAACTTATTACAGTAAAAATAATCTGTCCCATTTTAATTAGCAGCAAGACTTTTAAATCAAAGACTTTTACTGCATAAAAATGATAATATAAACATAGGTAGATTAGCTACGTTAATTTTTTTTGTTCACCTTAACCAGATTTCCAGCAAATGTTTCATACATGGGGCAATGGGAAAAGATGAAGGAAGAAAAAAGGCAATAACTCCTTAATCAAGAATCTAAGATGCCCAAATTTTCCATATTGTTATCTGTGTTTTGATATATCATGAATAAGTAAATAGTGGGAAGAGTACAAACTTCCTCAGAAATTCTGACCATTTCTTTCTATGCATTTCTCCTAAGTTCCTTCATTACAGGCTGCTGTACCAAAGTGTCATTCACTCAATTACTCTTTTTCAATCATTGCTGCAGAATTATGTAATAATGTACCAGTGAAGTATAAAGCCCTTTTTTAAATATATAACTATCAGTCATAGATAATGATTTACAAACCTACAGGAGCTCATCCCAGTTAATGATCCTATTCATTCTTAGTTTATAAATTATTCACAAAAGGCACACTAATTAATTCAACCTGAGTGATTATCCAAAATAAAATCTTGAACTGGCTTATGAGGTTCCTCCAGTTATTCATTCTATTGACAAGGTCTGAGAAGTGATGTTAATGAAGACAGAAAAAGAGACATACATAATAAGAGAAGGCTGTGAGAGGGAACAGAATATATGGTTAAAAAAAAAATAGACGGCAATTATAAACAGTGCTGCAATGAACATTGGGGTACACATGTCTCTTTCAGTTCTGGTTTCCTCGGTGTTTATGCCCAGAAGTGGGATTGCTGGGTCATAAGGCAGTTCTATTTCCAGTTTTTGCGGGATGGTATGGGAAGAGAGGAGGGAGGGGGGTTCAGGATGGGGAACACGTGTATACCTGTGGCAAATTCATTTTGCCATATGTCAAAACCAATACAATACTGTGAAGTAATTAACCTCCAAATAAATAAATAAACACTTAAAAAAATACACGGCAAAAGGATTACAAAGAAAATGGTGAAAATTAATACTAATGGAATGTTTGGTTATTTTAAGGATAGTAATAAATAAATATCAAAAAGAAGCTTATTCTGGAGTTTATAAGGCTAAAAGTTTTCCACTCTATTTCATGGTTAAAATATTTTAGTTTTCAAGCCATTTTTCCCCTCTTAAATTAAGTTGCTGAAAGGAAATATTGTTTTGTTTTGTTTTTTACATTTTTTAATTTTAATAATATAGAACATAGTTCAGGGCGTGGCTCATCTAGTCACTGGCACAACCCTGAAAATAAGTCTGCTCCCTGGAATGAAGCATGTGGAATGTTTCACATGCCACTGAAATTTACATAAAGAAGTACCAGTCCACAAAATCATGTAATAAATACATAGAGCTTTTTTGCAACCCACAGTAGATGGTAACTCTAACCTAAAGAGGCACATCAGGGTAGACTCAGTGCTGATTTAGTGCTAATCACTGTAGGGCCATACTTCTTAATTTCTTGTGTCTTTGCTAGAGGCTGGGTTTAGAGAGTAGAAGAAAGCAGATTATCAAATATGGGGACCAAAGCATCCAGCAACAGAGCAAACAAGGCCATTTTTAATGGTCATCATAAAGGTTCTCAAATTAAGCATGCTACGGAACCCACAGTTGTTTTGTAATAATGCAGGTTATGGGCCATCACCCAAACTGACCCTATAGATTATTTTTTATGAAGCATCATAAATCATCTGAATATTATATTTTGGAAAAATGGTTAGTTAGAAAGTAGTCTTTGGAAAAAGACCCATAATTTTATGTCAACATCTTCATGTCCTTGTTGTGTGAGTTTTATCAAGTTATTTAAATTCACTAAATCACAGCTTAACAAAATAAATGGTAATAAATTCTATCTCACAAGATTACCTGAAAGGATAGTACATGTCACATAGTACATATTGACTATTTGCTCATTGAAAATAACTACACTTAATAGAGCTGAGAACAAGGCAAAGCCTGAAGATCTCTATAAGGAAATTACTACACTTCATCCTTTATTCTGACTGGTAAAACTAAGGATATCACTTAGTTTTGAAAAATAAACTTTTTATAATATGCTATAAACATTATATCAAAGACATTTAGTCTTTGGGTGTAAAATAGAGAGTCAAATAGACAGTTCCTATAACATTTGTTTCTTTTATTTCTAAAAATGATCCAAAAGAGGGAAATGAGCTTATAGCTAAAGGCTTAATACAATGTGAATTCTGTGGGTCATGATGTAACAAAATCTGGTGGGAATAGACATTTGAAGTTTTCTTTAGAAGAGAAACGGAAGCTTCACAGTTCCAGAATTCACAGTTCTCCCAGGCTCCAGAATTTATAGCATTTTCCAAAATAGTATTTCATATGTAATACCTTTATTTGCTCATATAAAAATGTAGTATTTTCAGTAAAAATATTATTACTTCAATTAGCTTTTACTACTTTTTATATACTATCGATGCTACTCTTTACTGAGCATTTCCAGATTCCTTAATTATGTGGACTTGCTAATGATGTAGTAAACCTTCCATAGTTTTTTCTTTTCTTTTCTTTTTTTTTAAGAATCTTTAATTTCTTATTCATAGTAAAATTAAAGAGATGTTAGTTATTTTGGGACCTAAGAAATCTAATATCTCATTATCATTAAGACAAAAAGATCCTTCCCCACTCTGTACACTATGACATATTTTCCAGTGTAATATTTACTCTTTAAATGTATGAGTTAAAAATTCCTCAAAATATGGTAATGAACCTTAAATATTTGGCAGTAAGGACTGTCTATGATATGAAGCAGATTCTCAGTATTAACTCATAATTACTCTTCATGTTCTTAAATTTGCTAACAAATCAAGCAACAGAACAAAAATTGGAAAAAATTTAAACATTAGTGCCTGAACCATTTATACTCTAAATTGTAAAACAGCCAAAAGGTTAAGTTAGTCAAACATATGACTCATAGCTAAAGAAAAGGAAAATGAAATATATGGAAATTCATGTAAAATGAATTCAATTTCACTGTATTATTCCAAAGTTGAAGAAATATGCATTTCTTTGTTAATAGCTCAGGTGGTAGGGAATCCACCTGCAATGCAAGAGACTGCCTGCAAGGCAGGAGATGCAGATTCAATCCCTGGCTCAGGAAAGTTCCTTGGAGAAGGGAATGGCAACCCACTCCAGTATTCTTGCCTGGGAAATCCCAAAGACAGAGGAGCCTGGCAGGCTATAGTCCATGGGGTTGCAAGGAGTCAGACACGACTTAGTGACTTAACCACATTAATAGCAAAGGCAAATCTTGGAACTGAACTGTAAATTTAAAAAAAAAAAAAGGTGAAAATTAGTAAAGTCCTTGATTTGTAAATTATATGACAGCATTATAAATTAAGCCCACATAACCTTATAGATGGGGATTCTAAAATAAGTCTTTTATTAATATATTTTAATGTAATTTCAATGACCAAAGTGCTAGGAAAGAATCCACTTTTTCAAATTATAGATTTTGAGGTTCTGAAAAAGATAAATGTTTCAATAAGTGTTTTAGAAAAATGTATGAATATTTTTAATAATATCTCCTTGTATGTAATCAGCCAGATCTCGAGTTATTTGTATAGCTACTTCTACAATGCTTTCTTCTCCTCCATGAACATCTTAGCATTAGTATTTTATGCCATGTATCATCACTGATTGTTGCAGTCATTTAATATCTCCAACTAATATTCCATGAGAATTCTAGCTCTTGGCTCACTGTCATTCCCTTCAAACATATTCTCTCATAATGTGTGGTGACAAATTCTCATACAGACAATCGTTCTTCACCTTGACTTCTCCTCCCTTGACCTTTCCTTCAGTAACCTCTCATCCAATTTTTCTCAGCCATTCAATAACTAAGCATAGCATTGTGGTGAGACAGGTACCCTTGATTATACTGTGTTAACAAAGATCATCAAACTGATCATCAAAATAATCCAGGATGCATTAACATAGCAGAGGTTTAACATTGCCTTGTTGCCAAGATCTGCCTGTCTTTGGCTTAGATTTATAGAAGAATATGGGAATTTATTGCCATATTCAGACTTAAATTGAAGAAAGTAGGCAAAACCACTAGACCATTCAGGTGTGACCTAAATCAAATCCCTTATGATTATATAGTGGAAGTAAGAAATAGATTTAAGGGACTAGACAGACAGAGTGCCTGATGAACTATGGACAGAGCTTCGTAACATTGTACAGGAGACAGGGTTCAAGACCATCCCCATGGAAAAGAAATGCAATAAAAAAAAAAAAAGGCTGTCTGGGGAGGCCTTACAAATAGCTGTGAAAAGAACAGAAGTGAAAAGCAAAGGAGAAAAGGAAAGATATAGGCATCTGAATGCAGTGTTCCAAAGAATAGCAAGGAGAGATAAGAAAGCCTTCCTCAGCGATCAATGCAAAGAAATAGAGGAAAAGAACAGAATGGGAAAGACTAAAGATCTCTTCCAGAAAATTAGAGATACCAAGGGAACATTTCTTGCAAAGATGGGCTCGATAAAGGACAGAAATGGTATGAACCTAACAGAAGCAGAAGATATTAAGAAGAGGTGGCAAGAATACACAGAAGAACTGCACAAAAAAGAGCTTCATGACCAAAATAATCACAATGGTATGATCACTCACCTAGAGCCAGACATCTTGGAATGTGAAGTCAAGTGGGCCTTAGAAAGCATCACTATGAACAAAGTTAGTGGAGGTGATGGAATTCCAGTTGAGCTATTTCAAATCCTGAAAGATGATGCTGTGAAAGTACTGCTCTCAATATGCCAACAAATCTGGAAAACTCAGCAGTGGCCACAACTGGAAAAGGTCAGTTTTCATTGCAATCCCAAAGAAAGGAAATGCCAAAGAATGCTCAAACTACCACACAATTGCACTCATCTCACACGCTAGTAAAGTAATGCTCAAAATTCTCCAAGCCAGGCTTCAGCAATATGTAAACGGTGAACTTCCGGACGTTCAAGTTGGTTTTACAAAAAGCAGAGGAACCAGAAATCAAATTGCCAAAATCTACTGGATCATGGAAAAAGCAAGAAAGTTTCAGAAAAACATCTATTTCTGCTTCATTGACTATGCCAAAGCCTTTGACTGTGTGGATCACAATAAACTGTGGAAAATTCTGAAAGAGATGGGAATACCAGACCACCTGACCTGCCTCTTGAGAAATCCGTATACAGGTCAAGAAACAACAGTTAGAACTGGACATGGAACAACAGACTGGTTCCAAATAGGAAAAGGAGTACGTCAAGGAGGTTTATTGTTACCCTGCTTATTTAACATAGCAGAGTACATAATGAGAAACGCTGGGCTTGAAGAAGCACAAGCTGGAATCAAGATTGCCGGGAGAAATATCAATAACCTCAAATATGCAGATGACACTACCCTTATGGCAGAAAGTGAAGAGGAGCTAGAGAGCCTCTTGATGAAAGTGAAAGAGGAGAGTGAAAAAGTTGGCTTAAAGCTCAACATTCAGAAAATGAAGATCATGGTATCTGGTCCCATCACTTCATGGGAAATAGATGGGGAAACAGTGGAAACAGTGTCAGCCTTTATTTTGGGGGGCTCCAAAATCACTGCAGATAGTGACTGCAGCCATGAAATTAAAAGACACTTACTCCTTGGAAGAAAATTTATAACCAACCTAGATAGCATGTTGAAAAGCAGAGACATTACTTTGCCAACAAAGGTCCATTTAGTCAAGGCTATAGTTTTTCCTGTGGTCACATATGGATGTGAGAGTTGGACTGTGAAGAAAGCTGGGCGCCAAAGAATTGATGCTTTTGAACTGTGGTGTTGGAGAAGACTCTTGAGAGTCCCTTGGATGGCAAGGAGATCTATCCAGCCCATCCTAACCGAGATCAGTCCTTGGTGTTCATTGGAAGGACTGATGCTAAAGCTGAAACTCCAGTACTTTGGCCACCTCATGCAAAGAGTTGACTCATTGGAAAAGACCCTGATGCTAGGAGGGATTGGGGTCAAGAGGAGAAAGAGATTACAGGGGATGAGATATCTGGATGGCATCATCGACTCTAAGGACATGAGTTTGAGTGAACACCGGGAGTTGGTGATGGACAAGGAGGCCTGGTGTGCTGCAATTCTTGGGGTCACAGAGTCAGACACAACTGAGTGACTGAACTGAACTGAACTGAATGGGCATTTATTTCATTTCATTTTTTACACTCTTTATAATCACATCAGTATTTCCAAAACTACAGCTTGAATAAAGAAAATAAAGAATGGAGAAATTTGGTTTTTAAACACACCCAACATGGGAGTGACCCTTCTGGTCTGATTGCTTTGATCAATGTAAGTTACATGGACATACCCAAACTCAAGGACTGTAAAAATGAAATCCTCTTATATGGCTGGGTTGGACAGCAAACTGGAAATATGAATATGTGCTAGTTTACTATATTATATATATTATTATATTAGTTCACTAAAACACACTTAAAAGTTTTTCCTAATAAATATACTTTATTTTCAATTTTATTTTCATACATTTTATCCTCTGATACATCCCAGGTCACTCCCTCTAGTACTCCAACTGTAACAATTCTTCAGCTCCATCAAGAGGTACGGTACCATTCATTGCAAAAACTACTTTTTCACTCTCTCTCATATCCTCTCATCTTCTTATATAACTTCTTAACTTTAAAATAAGTTCAGCATTTTATATGCATGTATATTTATATATATATTGATAAATTTTATATATATATATATATATAAAATCAAGCTATCTGAACACATGCTCAATCCCTATCCACCATCTTGCTTTCTTCAAGATACTTTCAGTTAGGTTCAGTTGCTCAGTCATGTACAACCTTATGACCCCATGGACTGCAGCACTCCAGGCCTCCCTGTCCATCACCAACTCTTGGAGTTTTCCCAAAGTCGTCTCCATTAAGCTGGTGATGCCATCCAACCATCTCATCCTCTGATGTCCCCTTCTTCTCCTGCCTTCAATCTTTCCTAGCATCTGGGGCTTTTCCAATGAGTCAGTTCTTTGCATCAGGTGGCCAAACTATTGGAGTTTCAGCTTCAGCATCAGTCCTTCCAATAATATTCAAAACTGATTTCCTTTAGGATGGACTGACAGAGTCTTCTCCAACACCATAGTTCAAAAGCATCAGTTCTTTAGTGCTCAGCTTTCTTTGATGATACTTTAGTGGAAAATAACTGCAACTTGGTTAAATCAAACTCAACATATTCTGCATCTGCACCTGCTGACAGAACAGAGCTGACAGGCTCTAAATGCTGACAGGCTCTAAATGCACCCACACTAACTTCATACTGCTTAGGACTGCTTATCATTCTTACTTCTTTTATATTGTTTATTTATTCTTCTATTCTAAGACAAACAACTTCAAATTTTCTCCCTCCAACTTTCACCACTTCTTACCTAATTTTCATTTTCACTCAATAACATCCCATGTCCCACAGCAATAATTTTAGCTTTCTTTAATTTCACTTTGTGAAATAGATCATATACACATATGAGGCTATAAAGCAGATAAACTATCCTTTGAAGGAATAGGAAACTTCTGAAAAGATAATTCTTTACCTCCCACCACAACTTCTTTCTATCTATTTACACCTGTGTCTATATTCCCCCTCGCCTTTTAGCACCAAGCAGGTGCTTTTTGCCCTTCCTGAGGACATATCCTCCACTTTTTCTTTACATTTCATTTCTTACTTAAAAACTTTTGTCTATATACGCTATTAACTCTACATCTTCTGCTGACAGTTCCTGTCCTATTTGTGTTGTTCTATTATTGTTCCTTTTAAAATTAAATTTATCCAATAGTTATCTATACTTATTTTATTTTACTGCAAACAGATTTTAATCTTAATATCAACCAAAACTTTTTTGAATCTTCATGCTGCAAAATAAAGCATTATTTCTCAGTTCTTGTTTATATATCCTCTCTGTAGGATTTAACAACTGATCATTCAAAATATTTTCTTTATAGGACTTTTTGAATATATTCCTCACTACCACCTACCTTGCTAGAAGCCACCTCTTCATTCTTCTACTTTGCTGATTCCTCCATGTCTCCAGGTTTCAAGTGAATTTCCCAGGTGCCTCTGCACGTAGTTTTTTTTTCTACCTACACTCTCCCTTGGCAATCTTATGCATGTTCATAGGAGTAAACAGTATATATAAACTGATGCTCCCAAGTTGTATATTAACCTGAACCTCTCTCCTAAACTCCAGGTTAAAACACACACACACACACACACACACACACACAACTGCCATCTTGACATCCTAGAGAAGCAAAAAAAAAAAAAACTGGACATTTAATCTCAACCCCAAATATGTTCATATCACACTGCTCTTTATCTCAGTACATGAGAACTCCACCTTATCAATTCATCAAGTCAAAAAAAAAAAAAAAAAAGAGGGTCGCTCTTGACTATTCTATTGTATATTCTACATTCAACCTATCAAAATATCCAGTTTTTCCCTACCCACAAACTATATGAAAATAGACTATTTATTATCTCTTTAAATACTATTATCCTGGCCCAAATCTTTCTTACAAAGATCAAGGAAGGGAAAAGAGAGATGGGTTAAAGAATAAGGAGAAGAAGAAACAGAAGGAGAAGAACCATCATCTGTGTCCTTGGTTTGAAACCACATCAAAGTCAGGAATGGAAACCTGCGACAGTGGTTGCTATGGTTATATTAGTGAAGGTGAAAAGCAAAAAGAGAACAGAAAGAATAATCTTTTTGCAATTCAGGGATCTGGGTCTTATCTCCCTTTCAGGCACTTTTTTTCTCCCTCCTCTCTTATTTCAATTATTCTAACCATCATGGACTTTTCATTACGCCATAGACACAGTCAGCAATCTCTACTCTCAGGGCCTCGGTCCCAAAAGTTTACTCTTTCCAGGAGACTATTCTTCCAGTCATTTCATTGGCACACCACCTCACTTTATTCAGCTTTATATTCATATATCACCTTATCAGTTGTGGTTTTCCAGACCAATTATCTAATTTAAAACCACTTTCATTTTATCTTACCTGTTTTTCTAAGCAATACCTGAAGTAATGTTCTATATTTTTCTTTATTCACTTATGGCACTTTCACTCAAACAATAGCGGAGAAAGGGACTTTTATAATTCACCACTGCATCAACAGTGCCCAGAAGAGTGTCTGGTACATTTTGAGCTTGAAGTTGATATTTTAAAAAATGGAAAAAATAAACTATGAATCTATTGTTAGCATTTTTGTTTCATTAAAAAAAAAAAAACAACCTGAAGTGATCAGGAACTCAGTAATATAACTAATCAGCATAAATCAGGTGTCTGAAAACTATGTCCAGAAGGCCACATTCATCCTGTTTGTTTGTTTGGTTGGTTGGTTTTTTTTTTTTTTGGTAAATAAAGTTCTTTGCAACATATCCAGGCTCATTTACTTGCCTTTGTCTATGGCTACTTTAGAGCTAAGCCAAGAGTCTTTATGACCTGCAAAGCATAAAATATTGACCATCTGGCCCTTTTTAGAAAACATGTGCCAAGCCTTGACCTAACCTATAAAATTCTGGCTTGATTTCCTATGTTTCCTTTCTTTGGGGGGTGGGGGTCATTGCTGTCTTTCTATATGGCTAGTCACGTCAAAGCAATGCTGGAAACAATGGAAACTTATACTAACCTTTAAATAGGGGACTGAAGATAATTATGAAAAACTCAATGTCAGCTGTTCAACTTCAGTACCAATAACATAATTATAAAATGTTTCTCTTTTACTATTTCTTCCTATTACTTAGTCAGGCATTTTTCTGAGGGGACAGTGATCTATAAAGAAGAGCTCTGGAGATATTCTTTATTCCTAATGTTGGAAACTACTTAGAACAATGTTGCTTGAATGAGAGGATTTTAATTGTATCATCAGATTTTCTTGCCCACACCACTGCATTTCATACCCACTAACAACAGACTTGTCAGGAACACTATCTCCAATTGGAAAATCTTTGCCTTATACTGATAGATGAGCAGGAAGCCAAAATAGAAGGGGGAAATCCTTCCTAGTTAAATGCAACTTTATTATCAGTCATCAACTTGGGCTAATTTTCTGATATAAAGATTTCCCATCAAGAAATGTAGGCAAGGATACATATTTCCCATACCCTATTTAATTTGTGGTACTCAGGATTTAAAAAACAAACAAACAAACAAACAAACAAAAAAAACAGATTTAATCTTTATCCTACTTTGCAGTGAAGAACCAAGTCTGACTCTACATTTGAACCATTTTCTTTGACTTGCTTTTCACTGACATTGAGCTTCCCTGGTGGCTCAGGGGGTAAAGCATCTACCGGCAATGTGGAAGACCTGGGTTCAATCCCTGGCTTGGAAAGATCCCCTGGACAATGGAATGGCAACCCACTTCAGTACTCTTGCCTGGAAAATTCCACAGATGGAGGAGCCTGGTAGGCCACAGTCCATGGGATCACAAAGAGCCACATGTGACTGAGCAACTTCACTTCTTCGCTGATGTTGGCATTATAATCTTACATAATGACCCTGCCCCTCTGCCTCCCTATTAAACTGAAAAGCTTTTGTTCAGCTCATAAAGAGATAATCTGACCCCACCTGTGAATGGCTAAAAAAAAGAAGAGATTAACAAACACTTTCCAAAGGCTAGGATTTCCCGGAGATGTTTTGCAAGACTGAAAACTCTTTTTACTTTTCTTTCTCATTGCTCTCCCTCTATTCTGCCTTTTGACTACAGTTCCTCATTGTTTCTCTCTGCCTCAATAAAAGAACCTGGCATCCAGAACCCAACAAGATGGTTATTTTAAAACATTAGTAAGCCACCTTTTTGGTCAACCAGCTTTCCAAATAAAATCGTATTCCTTGCCTCAATGACTAGTCTCTCAGATTCATTGGCCTGCTGTGCAATGAGCCGAGTGAGCTTGTATAACACTACTTGTATAATTAAAGCAGTCACACACGACTGGAGCCTGAAATAAATAGTTCCATCCTCAGAGTAAGAAAAATGTGGATTAAAACTTTGTTCAGCTAGTTAATAGCAGGAGACCTGAGTACTTTGCTCACCTTTTGGATGGTGGATAATAGCCTACAAATAAGTAAAGAAAAAGTAAGGCCGTTTAACACACTGTCAACATGCAATAAATGAGAAATCATTCAGATCAGTTGCTCAGTCATGTCCAACTCTTTGCAACCCCATGGACTGCAACATGCTAGGCTTCCCTGTCCAATTTCCAGAGCTTGCTGAAACTCATATCCATCGAGTTGCTGATGCTATCCAACCATTTCATCCTCTGTTGTCCCCTTCTTCTCCTGCCTTCGATTTTGCCCAGTATCAGGGTCTTTTCCAATGAATCAGTTCTTCTCATCAGGTAGCCGAAGTATCATAGCTTCAGCTTCAGCATCCATCCTTCTAGTGAATATCAGGGACTGATTTCCTTTAGGATGGACTGGTTGGATCCCCTTGCAGTCTAAGGGACTCTCAAGAATCTTCTCCAATAACACAGTTCAAAAGCATCAGTTCTTCAGCACTCAGCCTTCTTTATAATCCAACTCTCAAATCCATACATGACTACTGGAAAAACCATAGCTTTGACTAGGCGGACCTTTTTTGGCAAAGTAATGCTCTGATTTTCAATATGCTGTCCAGGTTAGTCATACTTTATCTTCCAAGGAGCAAGTGTCTTTTAATTTCATGGCTGCAGTCACCATCTGCAGGGATTTTGGAGTCCAAAAATATAAATTCTCTCACTGTTACCCTTCTTTTCCATCTATTTGCCATGAAGTGATGGGACAAGATGCCATTATCTTAGTTTTTGAATGTTGAATTTAAGTCAGTTTTTTCACTCTCTTACTTTAACCAGGAGGCTCATATAGTTCCTCTTTGCTTTCTGCCATAAGGGTGATATCATCTGCATATCTGGGATTACAGCTATTTGTCCCTGCATCTTGATTCCAGCTTGTGCTTCATCCAGCCTGGCATTTCACATGATAGTTTTCATGAAGTGAAGTGAAGTGAAGTGAAGTCGCTCAGTCATGTCTGACTCTTTGTGACCCCATGGACTGTAGCCCACCAGGCTCCTCCGTCCATGGGATTCTGCAGGCAAGAATACTGGAGTGGGTTGCCATTTCCTTCTCCAGGGGATCTTCCCGACCCAGGGATCAAACCCATGTCTCCTGCACTGCAGGCCTACACTTTAACCTCTGAGCCACCAGGGAAGTTAAATAAGCAGGGTGACAATATACAGCTTTGATGTATTCCTTTCCTAATTTAGAACCAGTCTGTTGTTCCATGTCCAGTTCTAACTGTTGCCTCCTGACCTGTATACAGATTTCTCAGGAGGCAGGTAAGGTGGTCTGGTATTCCCATCTCTTTAAGAATCTTCCACAGTTTGTTGTGGTCCACACAGTCAAAGGCTTTGGCATAGTCAATAAAGCAGAAGTAGATGTTTTTCAGGAATTCTCTTGCTTTTTCTATGATCCAACGGATGTTGGCAATTAGAGAAATTATTAGGTAACCTAATACTGGACCCAATCTCATCATAATGACAGTTCTGGGCATAGCAACAAGATATTTGGGGGAGAGAAGTCTTAGAATTTGGTGTACCTCAGGCCCAAACCCTAGTTTTACCTATCTCTTTATTGAATTTGTTGACAATTTTATACCAGCCTATTGAGGTATAAAAATGTAAAATACAAGTAGATCCGTATTTTCATATCTATTTATCATAAACTCTTTTGAAAATATTGCCTCATATATATTTTCAAAATATATTAAAACGTCTCAGTGTTTACATCTCAATTTAAACTTGGAATAGTACAAAGAAGAAATGAGTTAGATAATAAATGGCAAATCATAATGGGCTTCATGGTGATACTGTAAGATAGGACATTAGAAGTCACACTGTGTAAATTTGCTATTTCTACATAAACTTCTGCATGGAACTATCATGGAAAGGAAACATGTTTATATGCTTTTAATTGATGGTTTTAAAATGTGTTGGAGAAGACTCTTGGGAGTCCATTGGACTGCAAGGAGATCCAACCAGTCAATCCTAAAGGAAATCAGTCCTGAGTATTCATTGGAAGGACTGATGCTGAAGCTGAAACTCCAATACTTTGGCCACTTGATGCGAAGGACTTACTCACTGGAAAAGACCCTGATGCTGGGAAAGATTGAAGGCAGGAGAAGAAGGGGACGACAGAGGATAAGATGGTTGGATGGCATCATCAGCTCGATGGACATGAGTTTGAGCAAATTCAGGAGTTGGTGATTGATAGTGAAGCCTGGCGTGCTGCAGTCCATGGGGTTGCAAAGAGTTGGACATGATTGAATGACTGAACTGACTGAATGAAAATTATTATTGTTCAAACCCACATCAAAAATGAGGTTATAAACTTTATTTCCCTCCAAATGCTCTTTTAGTACCTTAGCTATTTTACTTTATGTTATATTAAGCACAAAAAGTTAAAATTTACATATTAATTGTCTTGTCTCAAAGATCTCAGAGGTTAAAGAACAAACCCATTTGTACTAAAGAAGTTGTTAAGTATGTAACTCAGAAAAGAAAAAAGTAGGGAGGTATTTGTTTGCAGTTCATCAAGCCCTAATGGCCCCATATATCAAAAACAAAAGTTCGATGTTGCTCAACCAATCTTCCTCTGATGCAGAAAATGGCATAACCAGTTGGGGGGGAAAAAGGGAATTCCTTTATGTATGTAATTGATATGGACATTATTTTTCCATTATTAAGATGGAAACATATTCTCAGAATCACTCAGAACAAGTGGAAAATAAAAATTAAAAAAAAAAATCTGTTCTTGAAAAAGCAAAATTTCTAATTCGTTTTGAAGCAGTTACTGTGTAGCACTTGGGAAAAGGCTCTGAAAATTGTATTTACATTAGCACTCAAACAGAAAATCTACTTATATTAAGAAAGCAGGGAGCATCTTGGGGGCAAATTCACCTGAGATTCAAGGCACATTACACAACATAAGCAATGAGAGAGGAAAAATTTTTGCTATAAAGCATGAAGGAAAATGTCTTTGCTACCTGCGAGGGTCCAGCCCCGGTGGATCCAGGGTAATTCAAAGCAGGGACGGAGTCAGTGTCCTAGGAATTAATTGCTTATTTAAAGATATAGAGGGAGATTAGAAAGAAATAGTGTAGTAGGAAAATTAGTGGAGAAAAAGAGGCTGAATAACTTGGTTTATGTGGGATACCAATAAAGCTTCGAGACAAGAAGTTTGCACCACCTACGTAGGCCACCGGTGGCCACTTGAATATTGGAGGGTGCCCCTCCTTGGGCTCCCTCTCGTATGAATCTTAAATGCCAGGGCAAAATTAGCAGGCTTGGTGGGCACCCACGCTCCAGATGGGAATTCAGCCAGAAGGGGAAAGAAAGAATGACATGGGGGAATCAGTCTTTCCAGAAATTGATCCGATTTCTTAATTTTTAGGTTTGCTTATATACCTTTTGTTACACATAGAGACGAATGGAAATTTTAAAGGCACACAGGGGTCAGCAGTCCTGACCTTTATCAAAATCAGGTGCTTCACATAAATGTATAAAAAAAGGTCTTAGGGGTTTTACATCATCTTCTGGCCATGAGGCCTGCTGACATTTTATGATCCTTTCTTTCTGATAACCAAAAAACTTATTTTTTCCAAGGGTGTTTTTTCTTAAACCAGGCGCCACCCTCTGAAGGTACCAGATAAAGTTGCATTCCTATAGGGTGAGGGTGTAGTGGGTTACAACTAAAAAAGGAATTTATTTAACCTAAGGTTAACATGATTAATCTTAAAGGTTAATACTTATTTCTCCTATATGCTAGTTATATTCATTATAAGGGCAGGGAATATGGAGATTTAGCAGCAAACATCAGCCCAACAAATGAAAACCCTTCACCAATGTTCCCCTTAAGATCTATTTAGTCTTAAGATAGTGATAAAGTTACATTTTTGCATAGCAAGGACACAGTGATTTATAACAAAGTACAGTGACCTATAACAAAAGAGAAAATTCATTAACTCAAAAGGTCTAGTATTGCTAACATCAAAAACTACTGTATTTCCTTTTCTATATTCCAAATACATTAATATATTCCCAGGTGCCTAAGGATATGGAGGCCTGGTGGCAATCATTGACTCAACAATGACAAAAGCCCTATGCTAATTAAGGTTTTCAAAATACTCCAAACTCTCTGTGCTGTTTATGGTTGAGAGGTAGTAAATAATCATGTGCGTAGTGGCAGGAGTATGGATAATCCTGTCACACAAACTAATCTGCCAGCAGAGAAGTTTGACCTGAGACACCCTTGTCACACCCAGGAATTTTTATTAACTGGAGCTGTAGGTTAAGTCATTCTCCGAGAGAGGTGGTGGGGGGTCAGCCCCCCATAAAGTCAAAGGTATAGGTGAGAGCATAAAACAGTAAAGAAGGCACTCTGGTTTTGGGGGTAGATGCTCAGGAACAGGGGGTTTCCTGAGGCTCGATCCCACCTTTGCATATGCCGAAGATTCCTTCCTCATGACCTTTGCCATGGGCGGAGTTCCTCACGCTGGCTCCCAGCAGCTACCTAACCAGATATTAAAAAATGGTAACTCATGCATTTGAGACTTACTGCTAGTTGGATGGGTTGTTCTAGAAATGGAAACTCTAAGAACTGTGTTTCTAGATCTCTGCCATGTGGCAAAGTTCATTTAAAAAAAGATAGGAAATCAGGTGAAGAAAATCATACACATTAGTTAATATATTATTAATGAAATTATGATCAAAATAGATTTTAAAAGAATATTTTAAAATCCTTTGTATGTTTTTCTGAATTTAACACCTCAGTACTATCCTTTCTATTCTAATAGGGGTTTCCCTGGTTAAAGAACATGTGGCTTAGCCATCTACTTCATATTTCCTCTCAGTTTTCTAAAATGCAGTTATCCAAATGTTAATAATTTCATGACATTGGGGGCGAAATTCCAATACAGATCTCCCTAGTTTCTGAGTTACTGCTATACTTTTGATATACTACCTTTCTTTCCCTGTCTTTTTTCCTTCTCTCAATCTCCTCATCTTTTCCCCATCTTTTTTCTATTCCCCATGCTATAATTTATAGTGCTTTTCCAACCCACATAACAAAATGTGCAGATTGTGTATTTCTTTTCACCAGGAGACTATTGGGGAATTGATTTGCTCACTTAATCCACTGATTAAAGTCAAATATTCCTATAATGGAACAAGTCATTGGGAAAATCTAGTAAGAAGCTAGAACAAACAATAAAAGTACTTTTGGATTCTTGCTGTGGGGTAAAGAAGTAAATTATGTGAAAGAAAGATATTGCTCAAATGTGAAAATGAAATGTGCTTCTTAATTTTTCTGTGCTAAGGTCACATCTATCTCCAGCTTAAAAGAAGAAGATCCACAGAGAGGAAAGGTAGCAAAAGACATTGCTGCTCCCTACCCCCAACCCTGGTAAGAGGGAAACCGACCAACATAATTGATGATACATATTGTAAAGGCACTGGATCCATATGTAATCTCAACAATGTGAATCCTGTTTGTAAAAGTGCTTTGACTTGATCTACATGATATATTGTTTGAAAAACACCTTTAAATATATATCTAAATATATCAACAGAAAAAAAAAGTATATCTGCAATTTTCTCCACTTAATACATGCTTTATTGCTTAGCATAATTTTAGTTATTGAATACATTGCCCAAACTCTTTGAAGGCCTGGACCATAGTTTTTCCTGATTATTTATGATAACCTTTTCCATTAGAATTTTTCAAGTTTCTTTAAAAATAACAGAATAGCATATCAATTGTTTATAAGTATGTATTCCTTTCAAATGATATATATTAAGTAAATTATATTATAACTTGTTATTCTCAGATTATGAAGCTAATATAACTTTTTCATAAAATGTAATAATTTTTATACATACATTTTATTGACAAAGAATATGGAATCATGCATAAGCCATGAGTTCAGAGTTTAATAAAACTGTCAAAGTGAATCCATCAAGTAATAAAACATTATTACTATTACTCCCCAAATCTCCTATGCTCCTCCTACTAATTATGCCTCTTTCCCCAAAAGGTAACAACTATACTTATTATTACTTAGAGGTAGTAGTAAACAGTTTGTACATTTTAACCTGTTTGTAAATGGCATTACATAACTATACTTTATATCTATCTTCTACTACTCATGTTGTCTGTAATATTCATCCACATTATAGTGTATAGTAATCATATTTTGTTTAATATTATATACTATTTAATTATTTGACTGAAATACTGTTTATTTATTCATTTTACTAAGATTAAGTTTCATATTGTTTCCAGTATGTGACCATTACAAATATTCCTGCTGTGACTACTATTATAGACTTCTTTTCATGCTCATTCAGTTAGTCTGCATTATAAACATGTTCAGTTCAGTTCAGTCACTGAGTCGTGTCCGACTCTTTGCAACCCCATGAATCACAGCACGCCAGACCTCCCTGTCCATCACCAACTCCCGAAGCTCACTCAAACTCACATCCATCGAGTCAGTGATGCCATCCAGCCATCTCATCCTCTGTCGTCCCCTTCTCCTCCTGCCCCCAATCCCTCCCAGCATCAGAGTCTTTTCCAATGAGTCAACTCTTCACATGAGGTGGCCAAAGTACTGGAGTTTCAGCTTTGGCATCATTCCTTCCAAAGAAATCCCAGGGCTGATCTCCTTCAGAATGGACTGGTTGGATCTCCTTGCAGTCCAAGGGACTCTCAAGAGTCTTCTCCAACACCACAGTTCAAAAGCATCAATTCTTTGGCGCTCAGCCTTCTTCACAGTCCAACTCTCACATCCATACATGACCACAGGAAAAACCATAGCCCTGACTAGACGGACCTTAGTCGGCAAAGTAATGTCTCTGCTTTTGAATATGCTATCTAGGTTGGTCATAACTTTTCTTCCAAGGAGTAAGCGTCCTTTAATTTCCTGGCTGCAGTCACCATCTGCAGTGATTATGGAGCCCCCAAATATGAAGTCTGACACTGTTTGCACTGTTTCCCCATCTATTTCTCTTGAAGTGATGGGACTGGATGCCATGATCTTCGTTTTCTAAATGTTGCGCTTTCATCAAGAGGCTTTTTAGTTCCTCTTCACTTTCTGCCATAAGGGTGTTGTCATCTGCATATCTGAGGTTATTGATATTTCTCCTGGCAATCTTGATTCCAGCTTGTGTTTCTTCCAATCCAGCATTTCTCATGATATACTCTGCATATAAGTTAAATAAGCAGGGTGACAATATACAGCCTTGACGTACTCCTTTTCCTATCTGAAGAATATTTGTGAAAATTTATGTTTGGGAATGTGTGTTTTTTTTGTTGTGGTTTTTTTTTTTTTTTTTGTAAGCTAAATTAATGGAAGTAGATGAATGGTTAACAAATATGCAGATTTTTTTACCCTTAGTAAATTCAAATTGATTGCAAGAGTTTACACAAACTTATACTCTCAAAAGAGAGTTTATTTTCTAAAAATTTCACAAATTTCCAACTTTGCTCATCTTATAGGAGAAAACGTGTACTTGGTTGATAATTATTTTGTGTGATTGTTAGTCATTTATTTTAGTTTTTCATATATATAATGCCTTTTCATATAGTTTATCCATATCTTGTTTGTCTATATATTTAATCATATATATTAAGAAAATTAGACTCATTGAATGCCTCTTAAGAATAGTTCTTCAGTTTTTCATTTGCCCTTCAACTTTAGTGTATATATTTTTTTATTTTTTATTATTCCATTATATAGAAATAATTTGTTATTTTGAACTGCAGAGTTGTAATAATGAAGATGATGACATCAATGAAGCATAATTCAAGTTCCCTGTATAATTCTAGGCCCAAATATGTGAAATTTTGGCTTTGCTGCTGGCTAGGTTACTGCCAGTCTCTATATTCACTCCAGAAGACCCCTGCTCTTGAGTCTAAACCAAACAGACCTCAGACCTAGAGAGAGGGTTAATTTTTCTTCTCTGAAGAGCCCCCCAAATCTTTATTCAGAGCTGACTACTTCTCCTGGATGCCCAACAATGAAATATTTCCTTTAGCCTTATTTCCCAACTTTCTCCCTTGCTCCCTCTATGCTGAGATTAAGGGCATTACTTGCACCCCACCCCACCATGATTTTGATGCTTTTTATATTATCTCTTTATATGATCTTATGACTCCCAAGAGGGCTTCCCTGGTGGCTCAATGGTAAAGAATCTGCCTGCAATGCAGAAGCAGCAGGTTCAATCTCTGAGTGGGGAAGATCTCCTGAAGAAGGGCATGGCAACCCACTCCAGTATTCTTGCCTGGAGAATTCCATGGACAGAGGAACCTGGTGGGCTACAGTCCATGGGGTTGCAAAGAGTCGGAGGCAACTGAACCGATTTGGCATGCACACACGCATGCACACCTCCCAAAATCTCAAATTCCTTGATCAAAATATGTATTCTTCTTCTTTATTTTTAATCAATTATCATACCACTTACAAAATTTTGTAAAAACATACCCTATGCTTTTAGGCAGTCTTTCTTTCTCCATCTTGTTTCTAAATGTTTGAAACAAAGATTAACCAATGCCTCACTTGCCAGACATTCATAAACATGAGGGTCCCATGGAAAAATGTCTAACAAAAGATTCTTTCATCTAGCAAAATGATCTTTTTGAGGATCATCTATGTTGTAGTACATATATGCAGATTATTGATTGGTGAATAGCATTCCATTCTGCACTAAACAGTCCATATTTTGTTTATCCATTCACCATTTAGGACAATTGTTTTTTTCTAGTTTATGATTATTCTGAAAATTACTGCTTATGAGCATTAACATATGTATCACTGTTTGAATGTATTTTCATTTCTATTGAAGAGAGTCCTAGAAGTGAAATTGCAGAGTTGTACAGTAAATTTAACTTTTTATGAAAAAATTTAGGGTATGAGTAAGCAGAGCACAGAGGAATTTTCAGACAGTAAAACGGCTCTGTATGATGCAGTTATGGGGAATATATGTCAAAATGCATTTGACTAAACCCATATAATATAAAACATCAAGAATGAAAACTAATGTAAAACACCAAAAATGGAAACTAATGTAAAATACATGGTCTTTGGGTGATTACAACATTCTAACATATGTTCATCAACTTCAATAAATGTACCACTCTAGTGGTGGATTTTGATATTGGCAGTTTATATATGTAAGAAGGGTTTTCTAGGTGGCACAGTGGTAAAGAATCCTCTTGTCAATGCAAGAGATATCAGCGATGTAGGTTCTATCCCTGGGTTGGGAAGATTCCCTGGTGAAGGAAATGGCAACCCATTCCAGTATTTTTGCCTGGGAAATCCCATGGACAGAGAAGCCTGGTGGGTTATAGTCCATAGGGTCGCAGAGTCAGAAACAACTGAGCATATGCACACACACACATATGCATGCATGTAAGGAGACAGGAGGTACATGGGAAATCTCTGTACCTTTTTTTCAATTTTGCTATGAACCTAAAACTACTCTTAAAAAAAGTCTTTAAAAGAAAACGTTAAAAAAGTACAGAAGTATGCTCCATCCTTAGCTACCTGAGACTGGATGAACCAGGGTGTTTAATTCTTAAAATCACTACCCAAAAGCAGCCCGAAATAGGAAAGTGCATATTTCATTATCTAGTGATAATTTGAATTCTGTAAGCTTAATTACTTGATTTTTCACTTATTTAGTTACAAACTAGATGAGGAAAAGAAGTGCTACATATTGAACTCTCTCAGAAATCTCTACATATAGAATATACTATTTATACTTTCCATTTTACACAAATTTTCTTATTTACTGAAATCAAAACATGCCTGTTTTTCCCAAGTTATATTTTCAAGGCAAATATTTCTAGTTCAATCCCATAACTCCGTGACAGAGCTATAAAAGTTATCTCAACAAACTCACCAGATACCTTTTTAGTTCCCCACATTATAAGTCAAGTCCCTGATAGAACATCCTGTTTTACTTGTCTCGGCTGGCTGCTCTCTAGCACCACTAAAACCTGTCACCCTGGGCTGCATTTACTGCCATCCTGGCAATACTATTGGTACGCCTCATATATTGACTCTTCAATTTCTGTTGCAAACATTAATTACGGCATTTATTGTTCACACTGCTCTCACTTATGAACTATAAGTCAGCAATTTGAAACAGAAAAATGGTTGATTTGTATTTGTAATCACCTGAACCTGGCACAATGATTAATGTCTAATAGGCATTATTAAGTTATCCTATCCTATAGCTATAAAGTTAACCTATAAAGAATATTTGAAGAATGGGCATAGGCTGTTCCTTAAAAATTATAATAGGAACTGATGTGAATAAATGTCCACTTGCCAAAATTGTTCACAATTTGTACACTGTTAAACCTGCAAATTTTTTTATTCTTCATTAAAAGTAAAGGGCACTTTACTAAGCCCTGGTGGCTAGCATATTATTCATTCCAAATGAGCATTGTTATACTAATTCAAGATATAATTATATATTAAAATACTAATTATAATATAAATTATTATGTACCAAGTAACATGTGAGCGTGATAAAGAGAAAAGTGATAGAATTAACAGCATATTATTTCATTCCAGTAAGACTTCTACATTCTCTTACTTATGGTCAGTATCTACTTAAATGAGCAATTTCAAATCTATGGTCCATGAGTAAAACTTGTTAAATAATTTTAGCCTTTGTAATACACTTCTTATCCAGCAAGACACATTTTCTTCATTTTTCTTGTTATGTACCAGAGAAATGAAATCTGATCCATTTGGTAAAATATTAGAATGGCATTTAATATTTAACCTTAATGCCATAATTATTAACAAAAAAGAATATTAAATTTCCTATTTAATAAAAGAATTTATTATGAACATTTTACACTATAATCCCTTAATTTTTCTTTATTTATGCTACAAATAATTATAAAGCACAATGTACCTGGCATTACTTCCTTAATAATTAATTAAATTGCATGATTAAATGTCTCATTTGTGGTAGTAATTCTTTTATGTTAAGTCTGTTAAATATTTTGGCTGTGAATATTTTTGTGAGCATTTGGAACAAATTGCATTACCCACCTACTAGTCAAATATTGATGGATTTCAATCCTACAAAGATTTAAAATTTACAATATCATTTAAATTATAAATTTAAGAATTTATGTGTATGTATTATATATGTATATGTACTGTTGAAGCCATGGTAACTCAGACAGTAAAGGATCTGCCTGCAATGTGGGAGACCCAGGTTCATTCCCTGGAGAAGGGAATAGCAATTTACTCCAGTATTCTTGCCTGGAGAGTTTCATGAACAGAGGAGCCTGGTGGGCTACAGTTCATGGGATCTCAAAGAGTCAGACATGACTGAGCGACTAACACTTTTACTTTTTCACTGTGAATTTCTATTGAGGTTCATCTAAAAGTTAGACTCAGAAAAATAATCATAATGATATAAAAATAGAGGCATATTTTTAGATATGGGGACTGATATAAATTTAGTAGTTAGAGAAAAATAAAGATATATATAATCCTTGTACTATCTGGTATAATGTTGAATGTTGTTTAGTCACACAGTCGTGTCTGACTCTTTGAGACCCCATTGACTGCCACTTCAATCTAAAACATAATAAAGTCACAAGAAATCTTCTTAAGATCTATTGGATATTGAGGCAACAAGGATGAGTGATAAGCTAACATAGGAAAACTTTAATAATATTTATGGGGGATTCTTCATGGAGATCATATTCAAATGCTTGCTTTCCCCATTGCCTGTCATATTCTGAAATATTTCACAATAATAGAGGAGTTTTGGTGGGCACATATACAACAGATGGGATGTTTTCAAGACCCACTTTAGATCTTTTCATATATATTTTTTACACTAAAGAATGGTCTCTTTTTGTCTTAATGCACTTGGGAACTTTGCCTCATCCTATGATTTCAGGGAGAACAATTTCTCTCCTGAGCTCCTTTAACCAGTTGGAATCTCTGGGAAGCAGGCTCAGAAATAAAACAAAATGCAAAAAGGTCTATTGGGAAGTAACACCTATTAAGGGAAAGGGAAAGTGAAAGGAATCAGGATTGGGCTTGGGCTGCCAACAGACTACAGTTCAGACCTGATGAACTCTGTCAGCCTGTGGGGGGCTTATTAGTAAAATCCCACCTATCTCACCCACTGACTTTAGATAACCCTTAGAAGACCACAGTTGTTCAGGTGCTAAGTTTTGTCCGAATCTTTGCAACCCCATGGACTGCAGCCCATCAGGCTCCTTTGTCTACGGGGTTTTTTCTTGGCATGAATACTGAAATAGGTTGCCATTTCCTTCTCCAGGGGATCTTCTTGGGTCAGGGATAAATCTTCCCAGGTCTTCTGCATTGGCAGGTGAATTCTTTACCATGAGCCATCAGAGAAGCCCTTAGAAGACCAGAACCTTGCTCAAAAGCTGAGGCAAACAATCAATGACCTCACAAGATGAGAGAGGCTATCATCTACCCAGAGGTCTTTACAGGTAGGTAGCAAGTATTTTCCTGAAGGGAGATCTGAGCAGCAGGGTTCCCTTTCTGCAACATTCCTCAACAGAATCATGATGAAGTGAAATGAAGTTGCTCAATCATGTCCAACTCTTTGCAATCCCATGGACTGTAGCCTACCAGGCTCCTCCATCCATGGGATTTTCCAGGCAAGAGAACTGGAGTGGGTTGCATTTCCTTCTCCAGGGGATCTTCCCGATGCAGGGATTGAATCCGGGTCTCCCACATTGCAGGCAGATGCTTTACTGTCTGAGCCACCAGGAAGTCATGATAACATACAGTAATTTCTCAGGATTCAAAATGTTATGGTCTCAGTGCCATGATGGGGCAGAACTCAGACTCATTCCTCTCCATATCACTCTTCTCAGAACAGACTTCCTGGAAAATCACTCCATACCCTACATGTTCTGTAATCATACACCCCATCTGCTCCATCTGATAACCCAGAGGAGAGCTGTTCCTAACAAACAGTACTGATTTTCAGATTTCCTATGTAAATGAAATCATGCAGTATTTCTCTATTGGACTTACTCCACTCAGCATAAGAGTCTCTAGGTATGTAACATTTGATATTTATGTAGCATCTTAGTACAGTGACAGAAGGTGACTACACTTAATCGTGGTGACTATTTTGAAAAGTATAGAAATAATGAATCATTAATTTCACCCACTGAGAGCCAGATATCCTGGAATGCAAGGTCAAGTGGGCCTTAGGAAGTATCACTACAAACAAAGCTGGTGAAGGTGATGTAATTCTAGTTGAGCTATTTCAAATCCTGAAAGATGATGCTGTGAAAGTGCTGCATTCAATATGCCAGCAAATGTGGAAAACTCAGCAGTGGCCACAGGACTGGAAAAGATCAGTTTTCATTCCAATCCCCAAGAAAGGCAATGTCAAAGAATGCTCAAACTACCACACAATTGTACTCATCTCACATGCTAGTAAAGTAATGCTTAAAATTTTTCAAGCCAGGCTTCAGCAATAAATGAACCGTGAACTTTGAGATGCTCAAAGTGGTTTTATAAAAGGGAGAGGAACCAGAGATCAAATTGCCAACATCTGCTGGCTCATGGAAAAAGCAAGAGAGTTCCAGAAAAAATCTATTTCTGCTTTATTGAATATGCCAAAGCCTTTGACTGTGTGGATCACAGTAAACTGGAAATTCTGAAAGAGATGGGAATACCAGACCACCTGACCTGCCTATTGAGAAATCTGCATGCAGGTCAGGAAGCAACAGTTGGAACTGGACATGGGACAACAGACTGGTTCCAGATAGGAAAAGGAGTATGTCAAGGCTGTATATTGTCACCCTGCTTATTCAACTTATATGTAGAGTACATCATGAGAAACGCTGGGCTGGAGGAAGCATAAGCTGGAATTAAGATTGCTGGGACGAATATCAATAACCTCAGATATGCAGATGACACCACCCTTATGGCAGAAAGTGAAGAAGAACTAAAGAGCCTCTTGATGAAAGTGAAAGAGGAGAGTTAAAAAGTTGGCTTAAAGCCAGAAAACTAAGATCATAGCATCCAGTCTCATCATTTCATGGCAAATAGATGGGGAAACAGTGGAAACAGTGGCTAACTTCTTTTTTTTTTTTGCACTCCAAAATCACTGCAGATGGTGACTGCAGCCATGAAATTAAAAGACACTTACTCCTTGGAAGGAAAGTTATGACCAACCTCAGCAGCATATTAAAAAGCAGAGCCATTACTTTGCCAACAAAGGTCCATCTACTCAAGGTTATGGTTTTTCCTGTGGTCATGTATGGATGTCAGAGTTGGACTATAAAGAAAGCTGAGCACAGAAGAATTGCTGCTTTTGAACTGTCGTGTTGGAGAAGACTCTTGAGAGTCCCTTGGACTGCAAGGAGATCCAACCAGTCCATCCTAAAGGAGATCAGTCCTGGATGTTCATTGGAAGGACTGATATTGAAGCTGAAACTCTAATACTTTGGCCACCTGATGCAAAGAGCTGACTCTTTGGGAAAGACCGTGATGCTGGGAAAGATTGAGGGAAGGAGGAGAAGGGGATAACAGAGGATGAGATGGTTGGATGGTATTACCGACTCAATGGACATGGGTTCGGGTGGACTCCAGGAGTTGGTGATGGACAGGGAGGCCTGGCATGCTGCGGTTCATGGGGTTGCAAAGAGTCGGACACAACTGAGTGTATGAACTGAACAGAATTTGTATAATAGGGACTAACATATTGTTTTAGATCAATTATACTTCAAAAAGAGGGCTGCCCTGATGGCTTAGTCAGTAAAGAATCTGCCTGCAATGCAGGAAACACAGGAACTATGAGTTCACTCCCTCAGTGAGGAATATCCTTTGGAGTAGGAAATGGCAACTCACTCCAACATTCTTGCCTGGAAAATTCCAAGGATAGAAGAACCTGGTAGACAGTCCCTGGGGTCACAAAGGATTGTATACAACTGAGCAACTAAGCATGCACACATACTTCAAAAACAAATGATCTCATGGAAAAAGAGATCAGATTTGTGGTTACCATAGGTAGGGGGTTGAGGGTGCAGAATTTGATGAAAGCAGTCAAAAGGTATTAATATAAACCTCCAGTTATAAGATAAAGAAGTATAGAGAATAAGCGCAGGTGGCTGTGGGCCAGCTCACTAAGTGCAGGTGGCTGCGGGCCGGCTCACTAAGCGCGGCCAAGAGGAGCTACCCCACGTCCAAGGCCAGGGGCAGTGGCCTAGAGTGCCAGGCTGCGACGGCGCAGGAACAGCAGAGAGGAGACACCCTGCGTCCAAGGTCAGTGGAGGCGGCCAAGAGGAGCTACTCTGCATCTGAGGTCAGTGGCAGTCCGGAAGAGACACCCCGAGTCCGAGGTCAGGGACAGTGGCTGGGAGGTGACACCCCGAGTCCGAGGTCAGGGGCAGCGGCCGAGAGGAGCTACCTTGCATCCGAGGTCAGTGGCAGTCAGGAGGAGACACCCCGAGTCCGAGGTCAGGGGCTGCCGGGAGAAGTCACCTCACACTGGAGGCCAGGGGTGGTGACCATGAGGAGCCACCCCGGGCCCGAGGCCAGGGGCAGAAGCTGGGAGGAGCTACCCACGCCAGAGGGCAGGGCCTGCAGCTGGGAGGAGCAATCCAAGGAGTGGTGGCTGCGCAGGCACAGGAGAACCTAGAGGAGCTATCCCACGTTGAAGGTCAGGAACAGTGGCGGTAAGGACATACCCCTCGTCCAAGGTAAGGAGCAGCAGCTGTGCTTTGCTGGAGCAGCTGTGAAGAGATACCACACGCCCAAGGTAAGAAAAACCCAAGAAAGATGGTAGGTATTGCAAGAGGGCAGACACACTGAAACCATACTCACAGAAAACTAGTCAATCTAATTATACTAGGACTACAGCCTTGTCTACCTCAATGAAACCAAGCCATGCCCTCGGGGAAACCCAAGATGGGCAGGTCATGGTGGAGAGGTCTGACAGAATGTGGTTCACTGTTGAAGGGAATGGCAAGCCACTTCAGTATTCTTGCCTTGAGAACCCCATGAACAGTATGAAAAGGCAAAATGATAGGATATCAAAAAGGAACTCCCCAGGTCATTAGGTGCCCAATATGCTACTGGAAATCAGTGGAGAAATAACTCCAGTGAAGTAAGCCAGAAGGAAAAACACCAATACAGTATACTAACACATATATATGGAATTTAGAAAGATGGCAATGATGACAGTGTATGCAGGACAGCAAAAAAGACACAGATGTGTATAATGGACTTTTGGACTCAGTGGGAGAGGGAGAGGGTGAGATGACTTGGGAGAATGGTATTGAAACATGTATAATATCATGTAAGAATCGAATTGCCAGTCTATGTCCGATGCAGGATATGGCACGCTTGGGGCAGGTACGTGGGGATGACCCAGAGAGATGTTGTGGGGAGGGGGGATGGGAGGGGGGTTCAGGTTTGGGAATGCATGTACACCCGTGGTGGATTCATGCCAATGTATGGCAAAACCAATACAGAATTGTAAAGTAAAATAAAAAATAAATAAATTTTAAAAAAAATTAAAAAAAAAAGAGTCACATTTAAAAAAAAAAAAAGAATGAAGGGATGGAGCCAATGCAAAAACGATACCCAGATGTAGATGTGACTGGCGATAGAAGCAAGATCCAATGCTGTAAAGAGCAATATTGCATAGGAACCTGGAATGTCAGGTCCATGCATCAAGGCAAGTTGGAAGTGGTCAAACAAGAGATGGCAAGGGTGAACATTGACATTCTAGGAATCAGTGAACTAAAATGGACTGGAATGGGTGAATTGAACTCAGATGACCATTATATCTACTACTGCAGGCAGGAATCCCTCAAAAGAAGTGGAGTAGCCATCATGGTCAACAAAAGAGTCCGAAATGCAGTACTTGGATGCAATCTCAAAAACGACAGAATGATCTGTGTTCATTTCCAAGGCAAACCATTCAATATCACAGTTATCCAAGTCTATGCGCCAACCAGTAATGCTGAAGAAACTGAAGTTGAACAGTTTTATGAAGACCTATAAGATCTTTTAGAACTAACAACCAAAAAAGATGTCCTTTTCATTATAGGGGACTGGAATGCAAAAGTAGGAAGTCAAGAAACACCTGGAGTAACAGGCAAATTTGGCCTTGGAATGCAGAATGAAGCAGGGCAAAGACTAAGAGTTTTGCCAAGAAAATGCACTGATTATAGCAAACGCCCTCTTCCAACAAAACAAGAGAAGAATCTACACATGGACATCACCAAATGGTCAACACCGAAATCAGATTGATTATATTCTTTGCAGCCAAAGATGGAGAAGCTCTATACCGTCAACAAAAACAAGACCAGGAGCTGATTGTGGCTCAGATCATGAACTCCTTATTGCCAAATTCAGACTTAAATTGAAGAAAGTAGGGAAAACCGCTAGACCATACAGGTATGACCTAAATCAAATCCCTTATGATTATACAGTGGAAGTGAAAAATAGATTTAAGGGTCTAGATCTGATAGACAGAGTGTCTGATGAACTATGGACTGAGGTTTGTGACATTGTACAGGAGACAGGGATCAAGACCATCCCCATGGAAAAGAAATGCAAAAAAGCAAAATGGCTGTCTGGGGAAGCCTTACAAATAGCTGTGAAAAGAAGACAGGCGAAAAGCAAAGGAGAAAAGGAAAGATATAAACATCTGAATGCAGAGTTCCAAAGAATAGCAAGAAGAGATAAGAAAGCCTTCTTCAGTGATCAATGCAAAGAAATAGAGGAAAAGAACAGAATGGGAAAGACTAGAGATCTCTTCAAGAAAATTAGAGATACCAAGGGAACATTTCATGCAAAGATGGGCTCGATAAAGGACAGAAATGGTATGGACCTAACAGAAGCAGAAGATATTAAGAAGTGGTAGCAAGAATACATGGAAGAACTGTACAAAAAAGATCTGCACGGCCAAATCATGATGATGTGATCACTAATCTAGAGCCAGACATCTTGGAATATGAAGTCAAGTGGGCCTTAGAAAGCATCACTATGAACAAAGCTAGTGGAGGTGATGGAATTCCAGTTGAGCTGTTTCAAATCCTGAAAATGATGCTGTGAAAGTGCTGTACTCAATATGCCAACAAATTTGGAAAACTCAGCAGTGGCCACAGGACTTAAATTGAAGAAAGTAGGGAAAAGGTCAGGACTGGAAAAGGTCAGTTTTCATTCCAATTCCAAAGAAAGGCAATGCAAAAGAATGCTCAAACTACCGCACAATTACACTCATCTCACATGCTAGAAAAGTAATGCTCAAATTTCTCCAAGCCACGCTTCAGCAATAGGTGAACCGTGAACACTCTGATGTTCAAGCTGGTTTTAGAAAAGGCAGAGGAACCAGAGATCAAATTGCCAACATCCGCTGGATCATGGAATAAGCAAGAGAATTTTAGAAAAACATCTATTTCTGCTTTATTGACTATGCCAAAGCCTTTGACTGTGTGGATCACAATAAACTGTGGAAAATTCTGAAAGAGATAGAAATACCAGACAACCTAACCTGCCTCTTGAGAAATCTGTATGCAGGTCAGGAAGCAACAGTTAGAACTGGACATGGAACAACAGACTGGTTCCAAATAGGAAAAGGAGTAGGTCAAGGCTGTCTATTGTCACCCTGCTTATTTAACTTCTATGCAGAGTACATCATGAGAAACGCTGGGTTGAAAGAAACACAAGCTGGAATCAAGATTGTGAGGAGAAATATCAATAACCTCCGATATGCAGATGACACCACCCTTATGGCAGAAAGTGAAGAGGAGCTATAAAGCCTCTTGATGAAAGTGAAAGAGGAGAGTGAAAAAGTTGGCTTAAAGTTCAACATTCAGAAAACGAACATCATGGCATCTGGTCCCAACACTTCATGGGAAATAGATGGGGAAACAGTAGAAACAGTGTCAGACTTTATTTTTTGGGGCTCCAAAATCATTGCAGATGGTGATTGCAGCCATGAAATTAAAAGACGCTTACTCCTTGGAAGAAAAGTTATGACCAACATAGATAGTATATTCAAAAGCAGAGACATTACATTGCCGACTAAGGTCGGTCTAGTCAAGGCTATGGTTTTTCCTGTGGTCATGTATGGATGTGAGAGTTGGACTGTGAAGAAAGCTGAGCGCTGAAGAATTGATGCTTTTGAAGTGTGGTGTTGGAGAAGACTCTTGAGAGTCTCTGGGACTGCAGGGAGATCCGACCAGTCCATTCTGAAGGAGATCAACCCTGGGAATTCTTTGGAAGGAATGATGGTAAAGCTGAAACTCCAGTACTTTGGCCACCTCATGTGAAGAGTTGACTCATTGGAAAAGACTCTGATGCTGGGAGGGATTGGGGGCAGGAGGAGAAGGGGACGACCGAGGATGAGATGGCTGGATGGCATCATGGACTCAATGGACATGAGTCTGAGTGAACTCTGGGAGATGGTGATGGACAGGGAGACCTGGCGTGCTGTGATTCATGGGGTCGCAAAGAGTCAGACAAAACTGAGCGACTGAACTTAACTGAACTGATAGAGAATGTAGTGTACAACATGATAAAAACAATTAACACTGCTTGTTTGTTAAATTTGAAAATTGTTATAAAAGCATATCCTAAGAGTTTTCACAATAAATATGTTTAAATATTTCTTTAATTTTGTATCTACATGGGATTATGGATGCTTACCAAACTAATTGTGGTAATTACTTCATGATGTACATACTTGATGTACATTGCTTTATGCACCCTCATGCTAATACTGGAGAAGGCAATGGCAACCCACTCCAGTACTCTTGCCTGGAAAATCCCATGGACCGGGGAGCCCGATAGGCTGCAGTCCATGGGGTCGCAAACAGTCAGACACGACTGAGTGACTTCACTTTCACTTTCATGCATTGGAGAAGGAAATGGAAACCCACTACAGTGTTCTTGCCTGCAGAATCCCAGGCACAGCGGAGCCTGGTCGGCTGCCATCGTCACACAGAGTCGGACACAACTGAAGCGACTTAGCAGCATAATTTTCATCAACAGTTCTTCTATACTATGTTCATCCCCTTGTCCTACCAAAACATTGAATTAAATACTCAATTGTACAGAAGAGAAGACGTGTGTATCTATATGTATGTATGTGAATGTGCATTCATTTGTGGTGTTTATTTCCCCTGGAATAGCAATTATAAGGAAAACAAATCATGTTTTAAATTACAAATTTTAAAACCAAATGAATAACAGTTACTATTATCTCTCTCCAAATAAACAACTTAGGTTTACAAAGTGAAGGCAATTATTCCAAAGTGAATCAAGAAACAAAATGAGAATATTTTTATCCCTGGGGGGAAAAAATGCATCTATAATAAGGTCTGTGAGAATTAGTTAAACTATTTATTAATGCAGTTATGTGCTTTCTAGTATCTGAAACTGATGTGTGTGCCCTGTGCTCAGTCACTCCTCTGCATACAATTCTTCACGATCCCACTGACTGTAGCCCATCAGGTCCTTCTTTCCATGGGATTTTCCAGGCAAGAATACTGGAATGGGTGCCATTTCTTACTCCAAGGGATCTTACCAATCCAGGGATCGAACCCACGCCTATTTCATCTCCTCTATTGGCAGGCAAATTCTTTACCACTGTGCCACCTGGGCCCTTGAAACTGATACCACGTGTTAAAAATATATAGATTACAGGTTGGAAAACTGTTCCACAGATCTCCCCTTACCTAGAAGCTCCCTTACAGCCCTTCAAAGCAGGAGACTGGGTGCTACTCAAAGTGTGAAAGAGAGCAATAACCCCGAGCAGCAACTTGAAGAAACTGAAAGGGATTCTATGCTCCTGAAGACTGAGAAATATTAAAGAAAAGGGGGGATTGATGCCGAGCAGGGTCTTGTGGGGCTCCTGGGTATGGAAGCCTTTTTGTCCCCCCGCCTTTCTTAAAGGGGCAAGGCTCCAGCCCCCATGACATTCTTCTTCAAGTTCCAAAGGCAAAACAGTTGCTAATCAAGAAAGGAGCAACCAGGAAACCACCTGGGGCAAGATTAAAGGGATCAGAGAGGCTCCTTGAGATTAAGGCTCCCATAGACACAGCATAAAGATTATATTATTCGATTTTTTAATGTGACTTTTTTTCTCATTATTATCTTCCCACATGGGGAGAGGTTGGCCTTGTTTTGGAGATGCCATGTCTATAAGCTTTGTTAAGAGTTTTGCTTTGGGGAAAGGAAGGTATTTGTGCTTGGGATATTTCTTACTAATTTATAGCTGAGAATTCCCTGAAATCCTTGAAACACTTCTCCTTTACTCTGTCTAAGAAAGGATGGGGCACAAACTTCTTTTAAAAATAGTGTTTAAACATAAATTATTACCTGAATCCCAAAAAGTATTTAGCAATAAAATATTTATTTAAAATATTTATAAGTAATAAAATGGAAAAGTTACTCAGTGAAAGAAATCAGTTTTCTCTCTAGATTCTGAGTTATGATTACTAAGAGTTTTCTCCTACATAAAATACTTAACAAGCCTCAGTTATAAAATGGAAATGATAATTGTTTATCAGGCTACAATGGAAGGATAAGATAAACTTTTAAGATTTTGATTATTTTAGGATATAGGATATTCAATGAAAATTGCATATCAAAACATCTAATGTTTCCTTGATCTTTCAGAGATTTATGTAATATTAAGTTGATATATGATACCAATTGTAAAAAAGGGTGCTAAATACAGGCTATAAGATATATAGGAAAATATGTGTTACTACCAGGAAGTGTCTTAAAAATAAGAAGAAGCATCAACAGATTTTTTTCTTTTGTTAATAGCAGCTTTGTTTATATAATATTCATATCTTGTCAATAACCAGTATAAATTCTATGAATACATTCAGTTCTTGGTATCCCCAGTAGTAATGTTTTATAAAGTTACTATGAACACTGAATTAGTAAATACTAAATCAGTGCTCCTAGTGGAAATATGTAAATATATAAGTAAATATATATACACATATCTATCTTGAAACCTAAAATCAATTCATCCTGCAAGATTGCTATTTTCTTCATTTTAACAAAAGAAAGTAAGATTCAGAAATGTTAAGTGACTTGTCTGAGACAGCCCAACAACAGGTAGGTACCAGAGTTGGAATTCAAGACTCATTCCAATGGCCCCAGAGTGAAAAGGGATAGTCACTAGAAACAAACAAAAAAAAGTTTCCCTGGACAATATATGCATTTAACTGCAGGCAGCAGCAGTCTTATTCACATAAGGAATGAGAGGACAGAATATGGGGCTACCAGACATCTGGCAAATGAATAGGACTCCCCAGTAAAGGAAATCATAGTGGGTACTTGCATAGAAATTTCCCTCAAATTCCTAGGGAGAATTCTTCACTGAGCAATGCAAAAATATGATTAAATGCATACAAAATAAACTAAAAGGCTGAAAAAATCTAAATAGAAATATCAGAAACTCCTAAGATAAAATTGAGAAAAAATTTTCCAGCAGAATCATACCACCATTAATACTAAATAAAGATCTATAGGCAAACGGGAAATATTATCAAATGGAAATTCATATCTAGCAGAAGAAATGATGAAATGGTAGATATTTAGTTAAATATAAATGACTGTTTTTGCTTTTTCTTAAATACTATAAAGAAAATAATTTGTTTACAGTAAAAGTTTTTGTAATGTGTTATCATGCCTGTAACATTTAAGCAAAATGTCAGTGGAAAAGAATCCCTCTGCTAATGCAGGAGACACAGGAGACATGGGCTCAATCCCTGGATCAGGAAGATCCCCTGGAGTAGGAAATTGCAACCCACTCTAGTAGTTTTGCCTGGAAAATTCCATGGACAAAGGAGCCTGGAGGGCTACAGTTTACCAGGTCTCAAAGAGTCAGACATGACTGAGAACACACACCATCACCACCATGACAGCAACAAGAAAAATATAATGGAAACAAATGGATTAATGGGACAAGCAAAACAAATAGCAAGATGGTAGACTTAAACTAAACATGTAAATAATTATATATCGTTTAATATAGTAAAAGCTACAACTAAAAAGCAGATATCAAAAGGAAATGAACATGAAAGTTGCTCAGTTGTGTTCGACTCTTTGTGACCCTATGGAATAGTCCATGGAATTCTCCAGGCCAGAATACTCAGAATAGGTAGCTGTTCCCTTCTCCAGGGAATCTTCCCAACCCAGGGATCAAACCCAGGTCTCTCACAATGCAGGTGGATTCTTTACCGCTGAGCCACGAGGGAAGCCAAGAATACTGGAGTGGGTAGGCAATCTCTTCTCCAATGGTTGTTCCCAACCCAGGAATAAAACCAGGATCTCCTGCTTTGCAGGTAGATTCTTTACCAGTTGAACTACCAGGGAAGAGATATCAAAGGAGTGAATTAAAAAAAAAAATAAGACTGAACTATGTCAATATGTTGTTTACAATTTAAACACTTTGAATATAAAAACAGATAGGTAAAATAATATAATACTTCTTAAAGAATGGAAAATAAAAGGTTTAGAAAAGATATTCCATGCACACACTAAGAGAATGAAAGCTGGTCTATATTACTGTCAAAAAATTTCAAAAAGAAGAATATTTAGTTCAGTTCAGTCGCTCAGTCGTGTCCGACTCTTTGCAACCCTGTGAATCGCAGCACGCCAGGCCTCCCTGTCCATCACCATCTCCCGGAGTTCACTCAGACTCACGTCCATCGAGTCCGTGATGCCATCCCGCCATCTCATCCTCGGTCGTCCCCTTCTCCTCCTGCCCCCAATCCCTCCCAGCATCAGACTCTTTTCCAATGACTCAACTCTTCGCATGAGGTGGCCAAAGTACTGGAGCTTCAGCTTTAGCATCATTCCTTCCAAAGAAATCCCAGGGCTGATATTCTTCAGAATGGACTCTCAATAGTCTTCTCCAGCATCACTGTTCAAAAGCATCAATTCTTCGGCGCTCAGCCTTCTTCACAGTCCAACTCTCACATCCATACATGACCACTGGAAAAACCATAGCCTTGACTAGACGGACCTTAGTCGGCAAAGTAATGTCTCTGCTTTTGAATATGCTATCTAGGTTGGTCATGACTTTTCTTCCAAGGAGTAAGCGTCTTTTAATTTCATGGCTGCAGTCACCATCTCCAGTGATTTTGAAACCCAAGAAAATAAAGTCTGACACCATTTCCACTGTTTCCCCATCTATTTCCCATGAAGTGATGGGACTGGATGCCATGATCTTCATTTTCTGAATGTTAAACTTTAGGCCAACTTTTTCGCTCTCCTCTTTCACTTTCATCAAGAGACTTTTTAGCTCCTCTTCACTTTCTGCCATAAGGGTGGTGTCATATTACAAGATATAAAAAAGGTCATTTCAAAGTAAAATCAAGCAGCAAATTATCACTAAGATGTGACAAACCCTGTTGTGTACAGAGCTAATAACATAGTAAAAATAGAAATGAAGGAAGAAATGAACAAATCCACAATCACCATTGGGAAATTTAATGATCCATTCTTTGGAGTTGATGAAACAATTAGACAAAATTAAGTAATAGAGCATGCTTTAATAACACCATCAACCAAATTGACCCAGTTGACATTTATAGAACACTATACCAATAATTGTTGAACACACATTTTAAAGTGGAATCATGTGTAAAAATAAGTTATAGTCCAAGACATAAAGTTTCAACAAACTTCAAAGATTTTTTTCAAGTAATCTTCAAGCACTTCAGTTCAGTTCAGTTCAGTCGCTCAGTCGTGTCTGACTCTTTGCAACCCAGCAAAGAGTCACAGCAGCCCAGACTTCCCTGTCCATCACCAACTCCTAGAGTTTACCCAAACTCATGTGCATAGAGTTGGGGATGCCATCCAGCCATCTCATCCTCTGTCATCCCCTTCTCCTCCTGTCTGCAATCCCTCCCAGCATCAAGGTCTTTTCCATTGAGTCAACTCTTCACATGAGGTGGCCAAATTATTGGAGTTTCAGCTTCAGCATCAGTCCTTTCAATAAACACCCAGGACTGATCTCTTTTAGGATGGACTGGTTGGACTTCCTTGCAGTCCAAGGGACTCTCAAGAGTCATTTCCAATACCAAGCACTTAGAGCTATACAAATCAAAATGAAAAGATATCCCAAACAAAGAAACAAATATCTGGCAACTGAAAAGCGCTTCCAAATGTTATGAGTCAAAGAAAAATAAGAGGAAAAAAATGTGAAATTACTTTAAAGTGAAAGAATATTAAAGATAATGAAAGCATAATATATCAAAATATATGGGATATGGGTGATATAATCTGTAGAGAATTTTATTTCATTCATAGCTCATAATAGATAAGAAGGAAAAATTCAGTAATAATGTAAGATTTTTCATTATGTGCCTAGTTAAAGAAGAGAAAATCAAGTCAAGGTTAGCAGCACATAGTGAATAAAAGATTATTATGCACAATTATTATTTGTGTAGTTATCATTATAACACAAACCTAGAAGAATAAAAACTTTGTAGAAATACTAAAAAAATTGATAAATTCCTAAGGTAAGAGTTATAAAAATTAAAAAAGAGAAAAACATATTATTTTTAGCAAACATAGTATTGATAACAAAAATGAGAAACCATTATATAGTCTTAGAACACTAACAGGATAAAGAGATTACTGCGAAGCTGCTATTTATACTAGTAAATTAAACATTTTAGATAAAACTGACAACATTCTTTAAAAACAGTGTACCAAAAACGACATTTGAAATGGAAAATATGCACATTTTTCAATGGAAAATATTAATATCTTTCTATCTGTTAATACAAGATAATAGTAGACACTTCAAAAAAGAGATATTTGAACAATTAGAATATAAAAATAAGCTCAATAATAGCAATCATCTAGAAACTGTGAATTAAAACCATGAGATATCACTATAAATTACTAGAATAGCTAGAATTAGAAAGACAAATCACATTTCAGTTATATGAAACTCCCAGAAACTCATGCATTGTATATAAGAGCAGAAAATGGTACAACTTCTTCAGAAATGATTCCTCATTTTTTATGAAATTACGTAGTCCTGCACTATATAAAACATTCATTACATTCTTAGGAATATACTCAAGAGAAATAAAAATATATGTACACATAAGAACTTCTACAAGAATGTGCATAGAAGTTTTAATTATAATAGTTTCAATTCAGAAGAAACTCTTAATTTTCATCCACAGGAGAATCAACAAATTGCATTCAGGCAATGGGATGATACTTATAAATTTTAAAGAAGAAAAAATTCACACTGGTACATACAATTAAATGGATGAGGAGTACACACAGATTTCATTACTACGAAATTCTAGATTAGGCAGAGGTAAAGTAACAGAAAACACATAAGTGGTTACCTGAGGCAGTAGCTGTGGAGAAGTGAGTGCAAAGGAAACACGGGAGAATATTTTAAGATGACAAAAATATTCTTCATCATAATTTTGGTAGTGGTTTCTTGTTTATATTTGTCAAAATGCATCCAACTGCATACTTAAAATTACTTATGAAAATTTTTTCTCAGGATAGCTGAATAAAAACATTTTAGAATGCACAAATAATATCTTAAACACAACATTTAAAAATGCAAGCAATCAGGATGAACAGTGATATTTTACTCTTTTTTTTTTTTTTCATTGAAGGATTAGAAAGGTAAAATGTCTTCCTGACTAAAGCTGGAGACTAAAAGCCTGAAGACTACATAGTCTCAATAAGAAAATCAGATGAACAACTACCTATGAATCATTAAGAAACTAATTTAAATTTCCCCAACCCTGGGTTTGCTGAATGACTGCTAGACTCACCCTGTAGTAAGCACTTATGTTATTTTTATGTATTTATTTTAATTGGAGGCTAATTACTTTACAGTATGGTAGTGGTTTTGCCATACATTGACATAAATCTGCCACAGGTGTACATGTGTTCCCTATCTTGAAGCCACCTCCAACCTCCCTCTCCATAGCATCCCTCTGGGTCATACCAGTGCACCAGCCCTTAGCACCCTGTCTCATGCATCAAACCTAGACTGGCGATCTGTTTCACATATGATAATATACATATTTCAATGCTATTCCCTCAGATCATCACATGCTCGCCTTCTCCCACAGAGTCCAAAAAACTATTCTATACATCTGTGTCTCTTTTGCTGTCACACATATAGGGTTATCATTACCATCTTCTAAATTCCTTATATATGCATTAGTATACTATATTGATATTTTGCTTTCTGGCTTACTTCACTCTGTATAATAGGCTCCAGTTTCATCCACCTCATTAGAATTTATTAAAATGCATTATTTTTAATGGCTGAATAATATTCCATTGTGTATATGTATCACAGCTTTCTTATCCATTCATCTGCTGATGAACATTTAGGTTGCTTCCATGTCCTGTCTATTATAAACAGTGCTGCGATGAACATTGAGGTACACTTGTCTCTTTCAATTCTGGTTTCCTCAGTGTGTATACCCAGCAGTGGGATTGCTGGGTCATATGGCAGTTCTATTTCCAATTTTTTAAGGAATCTCCATACTGTTCTCCATAGTGGCTGTACTAGTTTGCATTCCTACCAACAGTGTAAGAGGGTTCCCTTTTCTCCACACCCTCCCCAGCATTTATTGTTTGTAGACTTGGATCACAGCCATTCTGACAGGCATGAGATGGTACTTCACTGTGGTTTTGATTTGCATTTCTCTGATAATGAGTGATGTTGAGCATCTTTTCATGTGTTTCTTAGCCACCTGTATGTCTTCTTTGGAGAAATGTTTGCTTAGTTCTGTGGCCCATTTTTCGATTGGGTCGTTTATTTTTCTGGAATTGAGCTGCAGGAGCTGGTTGTATGTTTTTGACATTAATTCTTTGTCGGTTGCTTCGTTTGCTATTATTTTCTCCCATTCTGAAGGCTGTCTTTTCACTTTGCTTATGATTTCCTTTGTTGTACAAAAGCCTTTAAGTTTAATTAGGTCCCATTTGTTTATTTTTACGTTTATTTCCATTATTCTGGAGGTGGGCCATAGAGGATCCTTCTGTGATTTATGTCAGAGAGTGTTTTGCCTATGTTTTGCCTATGTTTGTGGTCTTATATTTAGATCTTTAATCAATTTTGAGTTTACTTTTGTGTATGGTGTTAGAAAGTGTTCTAGTTTCATTCTTTTACAAGTGGATTGACCAGTTTTCCCAGCACCACTTGTTAAAGAGATTGTCTTTTTTCCATTGTATATTCTTGCCTCCTTTGTCAAAGATAAGTTGTCCATAGATGTGTGGATTTATCTCTGGGCTTTCTATTTTTTCCATTGATCTATATTTCTGTCTTTGTGCCTGTCCAATACTGTCTTGATGACTGTAGCTTTATAGCAGAGCATGAAGTTAGGCAGGCTGATTCCTGTAGTTCCATTCTTCTTTTTCAAGATTGCTTGGGCTATTTGAGGTTTTTTGTATTTCCATTAAATTATGGAATTATTTGTTCTAATTCTGTGAAAAATACTGTTAGTAGCTTGATAGGGATTGCATTGAATCTATAGATTGCTTTGGGTAGTATACTCATTTTCACTATATTAATTCTTCCAATTCATGAACATGATATATTTCTCCATCTATTTGTGTCCTCTTTGATTTCTTTCATCAATGTTTTATAGTTTTCTATTTATAGGTCTTTTGTTTCTTTAGGTAGATACATTCCTAAGTATTTTATTCTTTTTGTTGTGATGGTGAATGGAATTGTTTCCTTAATTTCTCTTTCTGTTCTCTCATTGTTAGTGTGGCATCCCACTGCAGTACTCTTGCCTGGAAGATCCCATGGACCGAGGAGCCTGGTGGGCTGCAGTCCATGGGGTCGCGAAGAGTCAAACACGACTGAGCGACTTTACTTTCCCTTTTCACTTCATGCATTGGAGAAGGAAATGGCAACCCACTCCAGTGTTCTTGCTTGGAGAATCCCAGGGATGGGGGAGCCTGGTGGGCTGCCATCTCTGGGGTCGCACAGAGTCAGACACGACTAAAGCGACTTAGCAGAAGCAGCAGCAGCATTGTTAGTGTATAGGAATGCAAGAGACTTCTGTGTATTAATTTTGTACCCTTCAATGCTACTATATTCATTGATTAGGTCTAGTAATCTTCTAGTAGAGTTTTTAGGGTTTTCAATGTAGAGGATCACATAAGTAAATGAGTAAGATAAGGACTACAGCCTTGTCTAACTCAATGAACTAACTCAATGAAACTAAGTCATGCCATGTAGGGCCACAAAAGATGGACGGGCCATGGTGTAGAGGTATGACAGAATGTGGTCCACTGGAGAAGGGAATTGCAAACCACTTCAGTATTCTAGCCTTGAGAACGCCATGAACAGTATGAAAAATCAAAAAGATAGGACTCTGAAGATGAACTCCCCAAGTCAGTAGGTGCCCAATATGCTACTTGAGATCATTAGAGAAATAACTCCAAAAAGAATGAAGGGATGCAGCAAAAGCAAAGAGAAAACCCAGTTGTGGATGGAACTGGTGATAGAATCAAGGTTTGATGTGGTAAAGAGCAATATTGTATAGGAACATGGAATGTTAGGTCCATGAACCAAGCCAGATTAAAGAGGTCAAACAGGAGATGACAAGAGTGAACACTGACATTCTAGGAATCAGAGAACTAAGATGGAACAGAATGGGTGAATTTAACTCAGATGGCCATTATATCTACTACTGTGGGCAGCAATCCCCTAGAAGAACTGGAGTAGCCATCATAGTCAACAAAGAGTCTCAAATGCAGTATTTGGATTCAATCTCAAAAACTACAGAATGATCTCTGTCCGTTTCCAAGGCAAAACATTCAATATCACAGTAATCCAAGTCTATGCCCCAACCAGTAACGCTGAAGAAGCTGAAGTTGAACAGTTCTATGAAGACCTATAAGGCCTTCTAGAACTAACACCCCAAAAAGATGTTATTTTCATTAAAGGGGACTGGAATGCAAAAGTAGGAAGTCAAGAAACACCTGGAGTAACAGGCAAATTTGGCCTTGGAGTATGGAATGAACCAGGGTAAAGGCTAATAGAGTTGTACCAAGAGAATGCACTGGTCATAGAAAACACCTGCTTCCAACAACACAAGAGAAGACTCTACACATGGAAATCACCAAATGGTCAACACTGAAAACAGGTCGATTCTATTTTTTGCAGCCAAAGATGGAGAATATCTATACAGTCAGCAAAAACAAGACTAGGAGCTGACTATGGCTCAGATCATGAACTCCTCATTGCCTAATTCAGACTTAAATTGAAGAAAGTGGGGAAAACCACTAGACCATTCAGGTTATCATCTAAATCAAATCCCTTATCACTATATAGTGGATGTGAGAAATAGATTTACGGGACCAGATCTGATAGACAGAGTGCCTGATGAGCTATGGATGGAGTTTTGTGATATTGTACAGTAGACAGGAATCAAGACCATCCCCATGAAAAGAAATGCAAAAAAGCAACATGGCTGTTTGAGGAGGCCTCACAAATACCTGTGACAAGAAGAGAAGCAAAAAGCAAAGGAGAAGGGAAATATATACTCATTTGAATGTGGAGTTCCAAAGAAGAGCAAGAAAAGCTAAAAAAGCTTTCCTCAGGGATCCATGCAAAGAAATAGAGGAAAATAAGAGAATGGGAAAGACTAGAGATCTCTTCAAGAAAATTAGAAATACCAAGTGAACATTTCATGCAAATGTGGGCTTGATAAAGGACAGAAATTGTAGGGACCTAACAAAAGCAGAATATATTAAGAAGAGGCAGCAAGAATACACAGAAGAACTGTAAAAAAATATCTTCATGACCCAAATAATCACTATAGTGTGATCACTCACTTAGAGCCAGACATCCTGGAATGTGAAGTCAAGTGGGCCTTAGGAAGCATCACTATGAACAAAACTAGTGGAAGTGAAATAATTCCAGTTGAGCTATTTCAAATGCTGAAAGATGATGCTTTGAAAGTACTGCACTAAATATGCCAGCAAATTTGGAAAACTCAGCAGTGGCCACAGGACTGGAAAAGCTCAGTTTTTATTCCAATCCCAAAGAAAGGCAATGCCAAAGAATACTCAAACTACCACACAATTGTACTCATCTCACATGCTAGTAAAGTAATACTTAAAATTCTCCAAGCCAGGCTTCAGCAATACATAAACCATGAAATTTCAGATGTTCAAGCTGGTTTTATAAAAGGCAGAGGAACCAGAGATCAAATCGCCAACATCTGCTGGCGCATGGAAAAAGCAAGAGAGTTCCAGAAAAACATCTATTTCTGCTTTATTGACTATACCAAAGCCTTTGACTGTGTGGATCACAATCAACTGTGGAAAACTCTGAAAGAGATGGGAATACCAGACCACCTAACCTGCCTCTTGAGAAATCTGTATACAGGTCAGGAAGCAACAGTTAGAACTGGACATGGAAAAACAGACTAGTTCCAGATAGGAAAAGAAGTACGTCAAGGCTGCATGTTGTCACCCTGTTTATTTAACTTATATGTAGAGTACCTCATGAGAAACACTGGGCTGGAGAAAGCACAAGCTGGAATCAAGATTGCTGGGAGAAATATCGATAACCTCAGATATGCAGATGATACCACCATTATGGCAGAAAGTGAAGAATTAAAGAGCCTCTTGATGAAATTGAAAGTGGAGAGTGAAAACGTTGGTTTAAAGCCCAACATTCAGAAAACTTAGATCATGGTATATGGTCCCATCACTCCATGGCAAATAGATGGGGAAACAGTGGAAACACTATCAGACTTTATTTCTCTGTGCTCCAAAATCACTGCAGATGGTGATTGCAGCCATGAAATTAAAAGACGCCTCCTCCTTTGAAGGAAATTTATGACAAACCTAGATAGCTTATTAAGACACAGAGCCATTACTTTGCCAACAAAGGTCCATCCAATCAAGGCTATGGTTTTTCCAGTGGTCATGTATGGATGTGAGATTTGGAATATAAAGAAAGCTGAGTGCAGAAGAATTCATGCTTTTGAACTGTGTTGTTGGAGAAGACTCTTGAGAGTCCCTTGGACTGCAAGGAGATCCAACCAGTCCATCCTAAAGGAGATCAGTCCTGGGTGTTCATTGATAGGACTGATGTTGAAGCTGAAACTCCAATACTTTGGCCACCTGATGTGAAGAGCTGACTCATTGGGAAAGACCGTGATGCTGGGAAAGATTGAGGGCAGGAGGAGAAGGGGACAATAGAGGATGAGATGGTTGGATGGCATCACCGACTCAATGGGCATAGGTTTTGGTAGACTCTGGGAGTTGGTGATGGATTGGGAGGCCTGGCATACTGCGGCTCATGGGGTCACAAAGATTAGGACATGACTGAGCGACTGAACTGAACTGAACTGATGTAAAGGATCATGTCATCTGCAAACAGTGAGAGTTTTACTTCTTCTTTTCCAGCCTGGGTTTCTTTTATTTGTATTTCTGCTCTGATTGCTGTGGCCAAAACTTCCAAAACTATGTTGTATAGTAGTGGTGAGAGTGGGCACCCTTGCCTTGTTCCTGACTTTAGGGGAAATGCTTTCTATTTTTCACCATTGAGGATAATCTTTGCTGTGGGTTTGTCATATATAGCTTTTATTATGTTGAGGTATCTTCCTTCTATTCCTGCTTTCTGGTGGGTTTTTCTCATAAATGAATGTTGAATTTTGTCAAAGGCTTTCTTTGCATCTATTGAGATAATCATATGGTTTTATCTTTCAATTTGTTAATGTGGTGTTGATTGATTTGTGGATATTAAAGAATCCTTGCATTCCAGGGATAAAGCCCACTTGGTCATGATGTATGATCTTTTTAATATGTTGTTGGATTCTGTTCGCTAGAATTTTGTTCAAGATTTTTGCATTTTTGTTCATCAGTGATATTGGCTTGCAGTTTTCTTTTTTTGTGGCATCTTTGTCTGATTTTGGTATTAGGGTGATGGTGGCCTATAGAATGAGTTTGGAAGTTTACCTTCCTCTGCAATTTTCTGGAAGAGTTTGAGTAGGATAAGTGTTAGCTCTTCTCTAAATTTTTGGTAGAATTCATCTGTGAAGCCGTCTGGTCCTGGGCTTTTGTTTGCTGGAAGATTTCTGATTACAGTTTTGATACCCATGCTGGTGATGGGTCTGTTAAGATTTTCTATGTCTTCTTGGTTCAGTTTTGGAAAGTTATACTTTTTTAAGAATTTGTCCATTGCCTCCAAGTTGTCCATTTTATTGGTATATAATTACTGATAGTAGGCTCTTATGATCCTTTGTATTTCTGTGTTGTCTGTTGTGATTTCTCCATTTTCATTTCTAATTTTGTTGATTTGATTTTTCTCCCTTTGTTTATTGATGAGTCTTGCTAATGATTTGTCAATTTTATTTATCTTCTCAAAGAACCAGCATTTGGCTTTGTTGATTTTTGCTATGGTCTCTTTGTTTATTTTGCATTTATTTCTGCCCTAATTTTTAAGATTTCTTTCCTTCTACTAACCCTGGCATTCTTCATTTCTTCTTTTTCTAGTTTCTTTAGATGTAGAGTTGTTATTTATTTGACTTCTTTCTTGTTTCTTGAGGTAAGCCTGTATTGCTATGAACCTTCTGCTTAGCACTGCTTTTACAGTGTCCCATAGGTTTTGGGTTGTTGTGTTTTCATTTTTATTCATTTCTATGCATATTTCAATTTCTTTTTTTATTTCATCTGTGATTTGTTGTTTATTCAGAATCGTGTTTAGCCTCCATATGTTGGAGTTTTTAATAGTTTTTTTTTTTTTTTTACTGTAATTGACATCTAATATTACTGCATTGTGGTCAGAAAAGATGCTTGGAAGGATTTCAGCTTTTTTGAATTTACGAAGGCTAGATTTATGGCCCAGGATGTGATCTATCCTGGAGAATGTACCATGTACACTTGAGAAAAAGGTGAAATTCATAGCTTTGGGGTGAAATGTCCTATAAATATCAAATAGGTCTACCTGGTCCATTGTGTCATTTAAAGTTTGTGTTTCCTTGTTAATTTTCTATTTAGTTGATCTATCCATAGGTGTGAGTGGGGTATTAAAGTCTCCCACTATTATTGTGTTTTTGTTAATTTCCCCTTTCATACATGTTAGCATTTGCCTTACATATTGCAGTGCTCCTATGTTGGGTGCATATGTACTTATAATTGTTATATCTTCCTTTTAGAGTGATCCTTTGATCATTATGTAGTGTCCTTCTTTGTCTCTTTTCACAGTCTTTGTTTTAAAGTCTATTTTATCTGATATGAGTATTGCTACTCCTGCTATTTTTTTTTTTTTTGTCTCCATTTGTGTGAAATATCTTTTTCCAGTCTTTCACTTTCAGTCTGTATGTATCCCTTGTTTCCAGATGGGTCTCTTGTAGACAGCATATATAGAAGTCTTATTTTTTTAATCCATTCAGCCAGTCTTTATCTTTTGGTTGGGGCATTCAACCCATTTACCTTTAAGGTAATTATTGATAAGTATGATCCCATTACCATTTACTTTGTTGTTTTGAATTCAAGTTTATACACCCTTTCTGTGTTTCCTGTCTAAAGAAGATCCTTTGGCATTTGTTGAAGAGCTGGTTTGGTGGTACTGAATTCTTTCAGCTTTTGCTTGTCTGTAAAGCTTTTGATTTCTCCTTCATATTTGAATGAGATCCTTGCTGGGTACAGTAATCTGGGTTGTAGGTTTTTCTCTTTCATCACTTTAAGTATGTCCTGCCATTCCCTTCTAGCCTGAAGAGTTTCTATTGAAAGATCAGCTGTTATCCTTGTGGGAATCACCTTGTGTGTTATTTGTTGTTTTTCCCTTGCTGCTTTTAATATTTGTTTTTTGTGTTTGATCTTTGTTAATTAGATTAATATGTGTCTTGGGATGTTTCACCTTGGGTTTATCCTGTTTGGGATTCTCTGGGTTTCTTGGACTTGGGTGACTATTTCTTTCCCCATTTTAGGGAAGTTTTCAATTATTATCTCCTTAAGTATTTTCTCATGGCCTTTCTTTTTGTCTTCTGGGACTCCTATGAATCAAATGTTGGGGTGTTTGACATTGTCCCAGAGGTCGCTGAGGTTGTCCTCATTTCTTTTAATTCTTTTTTTTTTTTTCATTTTTCCTCTCTGATGCATTTATTTCTATCATTCTATCTTCTACCTCATTTATCCTATCTTCTGCCTCCATTATCCTACTGTTGACTCACTCCAGAGTGTTTTTGATCTCATTTATTGCATTTTTCATTATTGATTGACTCTTTCTTTATTTCTTCTAGATCCTTATTAAACATTTCTTGCATCTTCTCAATCCTTGTCTCCAGGCTATTTATCTGTAACTCCATTTTGTTTTCAAGATTTTTGATCATTTTTAGTTATTATTCTGAATTCTTTTTCAGGTAGATTCCCTATCTCCTCCTCTTTTGTTTGGTTTGGTGGACATTTATCATATTCCTTTACCTGCTGAGTATTTCTCTGCCTTTTCACCTTGTTTTGATTGCTGTGTTTGGGGTGGTCTTTCTGTATTCTGGCAGTTTGTGGTTCCTCTTTATTGTGGAAGTTCCTCCCTGTGGGTGCAGTTGAACGAGTGGCTTGTCAAGGTTTCCTGGTTAAGGAAGCTTGAATTGGTGTTCTGGCAGGTAGAACTGGATTTCTTCTCTCTGGAGTGCAATGAAGTGTCCAGTCGTGAGTTCTGAGATGTCTATGGGTTTCATGTGACTTTGGGCAGCCTGTATATTGAAGCTTGGGGCTATGTTCCTGCATTGCTGGAGAGTTTGTGTAGTATGCCTTGCTCTGGAACTTGTTGGCTCTTGGGTGGTGCTTGGTTTCAGTGTAGGTATGGAGGCTTTTGGATGATCTCTTATTGATTAATGTTCCCTGGAGTCAGGAGTTCCCTGGTGTCCTCAGGTTTTGGGCTTAAACCTCCTGCCTCTGGTTTTAAGTCTTATTCTTACAGTAACCTCAAGATTTCTCCTTCCATACAGCACCGATTTTAAAACTTGTAGGTTAATGGTGAAAATATTCTCCACAGTGAGGGACACCTGGAGAGGTTCACAGAGTTACATGGAGAAGAGAAAAGGGAGGAGGAAAATAGAGGTGACCAGGGGGAATCAAAAAGGGAGAGGGAAATCTAGCCAGTAGATAACTCCCTTTGTGCTCTCCACAGTCTGGAACCCACAGAGAGGATCATGGAGTTACATAGAGAAGAGAAGAGGGAGGGAGGAGATAGAGATGAGCAGGAGGAGAAAAGGGGGAATCAAAAGAAGAGAGATAGATCTAGGTGGTACTCTGTTCCCTAAGTGTTCTCCACAGCCCAGAATACACAGAGAGATTCACAGAGTTGGGTAGAGAAGAGAAGGGGAAGGGAGAAGACAGAGGTGATGTAGGGGAGAAAAAGAAGAGTCAAAAGGGGGAGAGAGTAATCAAGCCAGTTATCACACTCCTAAGTAAAACTGGGTACTGAAGATTGGATTCTTAAATGTACAAAATTGATAATAAATACCAAAAAGCAAAGATTAAAAATCTAGAGTACAGGTTAGACTCTCAAAAATATAATATTTAAAAAAAAATCACAAAAAGTATAAGAACTATATATGGTTTGCTTTAAAAAATAAGGTCTTTTTTTTTTCAAGGTAATAGTAGGTTATAAAAATGAAAATTAAAGGAGTAGTAGAGGACTTAATTCTTTTTTTATTATTAAAAAAATGATAATAGTGAAAATATATCTAGGAATTTCTCTGGAGCTGTTGCAGGCAGTGTGGGGTCCGTTCAGCTTCAAATAGTTCCTTGTTTGAGCTTCTACTTCTCAAGATCTATAGGCCCCTTCCAATGTAGTCAGTGTTAACTCCAGAGATTTTAATCTGTTGCACCTGTAACTTGTAAAGTAGTTCCCTCTGTTCATTTGGCTTCTTCTGTTTGTAGGTCTCTTCAGTGTCTGATTTTCACCCTAACACAAGGGGGCGAAGGTGGTCTCTTGTTTAGACTCACTTGTTCAGCTGTGCTGTAGGGAGGGAAGAACACTGCAAACAATTATCACTGGCATGTGTGGGGTGAGCTCACAGTGTCTCAGCCACATTGGGTTTGCCCCCACTCACAGCATGTGTTCTTTCCCAGTCTACACTGCTCAGGCTCCAGGTTGCTCTGCAGGAAGCGGGCCCTGGGTTGCATGCACTTCCCAGGCCTAAGTGTTAAGGGACCAGACCTGAGTCATGACAGGCTCAACAAGCTATACTAGGCCTAAGATTCAGATTCTTGTAAAACCTGAGTCATGATTCTGGGGAACCACACCCTGGGAAAGTCCCCGCTGGCGCTAAACCTGAGCCAATCCAGATAGCGATGAGGGATTTGAAAATCACACGTGCATGTACAGCTCAGCCAATCATTACCCGCCAGCTGTACTAAGAACCGCCTGTATAAAAGCCGCTGTGATTCAGAGCTCGGGGCTCTCGTCAAGACTCCACTGTGCTAGATGAGATGGGAGCCCTAGCTCAAGCTAGCAATAAACCCTCTTTATGTTTCTGCATTGCTGTGGACGTCTTATTCTCTCAGTTTTGGGGACTTGGAGTTTGGGCATAACATAAGCTGCTCAGGTTCAGGTTCTCAGGTATTCCACAAAGGCACAGACTTGGTTTGCCCTGCATTTTGTGCCCTTCCCAGGTCTGAACAGCTCAGGTGACCGGGTGCTTGGCTAGCGCAGTCTCCCCAGGTGGCGAGTGTGTCTTATCATCTCCCGGTTCCAGCCATTCTGTTTCCTGGATGACAATGGACGTGCCCATCTCCAGTGTGCTGTATGTCTCTTCTGGGGAGCTGATCTCTGGCTCTGACCCTCAGCGGATGTCAACGGTCCAGAATCCCAGGAAGTCTTGGTTAGAAATTGGAAGCCTGTTTGCAGTTTGGTAGGGGATGCCATCTCTGGGGCTGAGTTTGCCCCTTTCCAGCTCTGGCTGGCACCCACCTGCCCCCTATCTCCAGCGAGGAATGAGCCAGTCCACAGCCTGCTAGCTTGCCTCCAGAATTCGCTCAGTCCTTTGTTCTGGAAGCAGGCCTGGGGGTGCCTTAGGTTAGGGCTTTCCGTGAGATAGTTCTCTCTCTCTCTGTTTTTTCCTCTCTCTCTGGCTATCCCACAGTTTAGGTTGCTATCTCACATTAGCTCCCTCAGATTGCCCTCAGGGCATTCAGTCCCGGTCCTTACTCTAAGCAATTCAGCCCGCACCTCCCTGTTCAGCCCCTGCTTCCTCTGGCAGATGCCAGTATCTGGGGTTATTTCTCTGCTGGGAGTTGCTGTTAGGTGGGTAATCTGTGGGTTTTATTTATTTATTTTTCCTCCTGATTATTTTTCCCTCTGAGATTCCAAAACTCCTCACAGGCCCACCAGTGAGAGAGTTTCCTGGTTTTTGGAAACTTCTCCTCTTTTAAGACTCCTTCCCCGGCACGGATCTCCATCTCTTACTTTTTTGTCTCTCTTTTTATCTTTTATATTTTGTCCTACCTCCTTTTGAAGACAATGGGCTGCTTTTCTGAGTGCCTGATGTCCTCTGCCAGCATTCAGAAATTGTTTTGTGGAATTTGCTCAGTGTTCAAATGTTCTTTTCATGAACTTGTGGAGGAGAAAGTAGTCTCCTTGTCCTATTCCTCCTCATCTTAGGACCACCCCCAGAACTTATTTTAAATATTAAAGAGAACTTCATAGCAAGATGAGCTAAATCATATAAATAAATAATAAGGTCTTAAATCAGTGTAATTTTTGTAATGCATTGTTTACAAGTAAAATAACAGTCACACACATATACAATACTATAGCTGTACTGAAACTCGTTTTCAGTGAAATCAGAATCTGTCAAGCACTTACATCTTTATAATAGAAACAAAATCCTGGTATGACAACCCATAACATACTGTACTCAATGATTTTCTACATTTCACTGTTCCAAATGATAAAACACGTATAACTGATTGAAACTCACAATGAGACAAGTATTGTCAAGACTAACCTGACAATAAACAAATCATTTTCAGTTGAAAATTTATAATGACAATGTAATACTGTAATATGCTCTTAATGGGCTTCCCTTGTGGCTCAGCTGGTAGAGAATCAATCTGCAATGCAGGAGACCTGGATTCAATCCCTGGGTTGGGAAGATCTCCTGGAAAAGGGAAAGGCTACCCACTCCAGTAAACTGACCTGGAGAATTCCATGTATAGTCCATGGGTTTGCAAGGAGTGAGACATGACTGAGTGACTTGCACTTTCCTGTTCTTAATGAAAAATGTACATAGATTGCAGTTGAACTTTTTTAATGATTTTCAAAGAGATGTCTCAAAAGTTCATTAGTAACATCAAAGTTTCAAGATGAAATAGCTCTATGAAGAAAAAGTACAAGAAGGAAAAAGAGTAGGAAAAAGAAGAGAGGAAGATGGAAATGGAGTCCAAGAGAGAGAAGAGAGAGGAAGGGAGAATTGGGAAAGGAGAAGAGGTGAAGAAAGGGGAAAGAGGGAAAGAGAAACAAGGAGAGGAAGTAGAACACAATGGAAGAACTTTACTGAAGTTCTTAAAAAGAAAAAAAACCTTTGCATCAGTTTCCCAAGATTATCCTCCACTGAACAATTTATTTTTTTTTACAGTTGTACAAACAATAAGGGTATTTTTAATTAATTCTGCTATAAAGATCACAGTCATTGATTTAGTAGGATAAAAACATCTCATCCTGGAAAATCATATCATTGCATAAAAACCAAAGCAACATATGTAACTATTAATAAAGAATACATTAAGCTTAAAAGAATACATTGACTATTAAGCATATAATTATAATTTTTCATTCCATAAGTTCTTTCATACTAATTATAAATACTGCAGTCATCATCTTGTTCTAATTTTGAAGAAACCAGCAAAAGGCTAAGAGTGGTGGCTATGTATGATTTGTCAGATTCAAGTGTAAAATAATTTCTCTATGGCATTTTTACAGGCACATTGTTATGTTACAGTGTGGGGTTTTCAGGAGATTGTGTGACTAAAATGCAAAATTGTACAGAATCTTCAATGAAAATGTGTACAAATAATAGAAGGCAACTTAATGTTATTTCCATTGCTTTGGGAAAACATGCATTTATATGCTGTCTTCCTTCAATCTTCAAGGTCTAACTTGTATTCCAGAAAAATCAGTTCAAATTTAACTACTGATATTCAGATGTTGCACTACCATATGCAGGTAACATAAAGATGAAGGGAATACAAATGCCTCTGTGTTCTCTTGATAGTGCCTGCCATTATCTCAACCCAGTATAAGAGAGAAACAGAAAGGGATCCATAACTGCAACCTGTGAAGTTCAACTTCCTAAACTGAGACCAGGCGAAGAAGAGGGAAACCTTTCCAGACAACCACCAAAGTTCAGTTTTCTACCTGCCTCTAATATTCACTGTGAAAGTCTCCTGGAACCTTGAGTTTTGAAGATCAGTAAATGGTTGTGGAGTAGACAAGGCCATGTGTATATACTGAAGGACAGGGGAAACAGAGAGAGCCAGAAAATTCCTACTGAGGGACCTACTCCAGTTCAAGGTTCTTGTGGTTAGCAATTACCCACTAGCACATATTACTCTTTGCCAGTTTTCCTTTAAAATCACTCAAAGAAAATACCATGCCTTTTCCCTAGAATTAGCCAGGTACTTTTTTCAGTCACTAGATGTAATGAACTGTTTGAAAACCAGTAAAGGCAGAGTGTCAGAATCCATGCCTCCAAATTGTGGTGCTGGAGAAGACTTGTCAGAGTCCTTTGGACAGCAAGGAGGTCAAACCAGACAATCTTAAGGGAAATCAACCCTCAATACTCATTGGAAGAACTGATCCTGAAGTTGAAGCTCCAGTATTTTGGTCACCTGATGTGAACAGATGATTCATTGGAAAAGTCCTGATGCTGGGAAAGATTAAGGACAGAAGCACAAGAGGGTGTCAGAGGATGCAATGGCTGGGTGGCATCACTGATGCAATGGACATGAACTTGGGAGAACTTCGGGAGATGCTGAAGGACAGGGAGGCCTGGCATGCTGCAGTCCATGGGGACTGCAAACATAACTGACTGACGGACCAACAACAACAGTTCTACCAAAAAGAGGCTTTTGTTCTATCCTCTAACACTATGTAATTTATGTTTGTAATTTCTAACAAATTACTGAGAAAAAACAAAAAAAAACCTTGGTGGCTTTAAAACAATGTGAATGTGTTCTCTTACAGTTTTCAAAATTAGACATTGGAGATGAGTTCACTTAGTTAAAACCAAGATGTTAGCAGGGCTGTGTCCCATCTAGAAAATCTTTCTGTCTCTCTGTAGTCACTAAGTCATGTCCGACTCTTGTGACCCCATGGACTATAGCCTGCCAGGCTCCTCTGTTCATGGGATTCTCCAGGCAAGAATACTGGAGTGGGGTGTCATTTCCTTCTTCATTAGAAATTCTAGTGGGAATCTATTTCCTTGATCTCATATTCTAGGGGAAACTCTTCCATCTGCAAAGCCAGCAATGGCCTGTAGAACCCTTTTTGGTTATACCTCATTGTCATTAACTCTCCTCTCTTTTATCTTTAAGAACCGTTATGTGCTGGAGTCCAGCTCCAGCAGCCAGGTATTCAATCTGAAGAGATGGACAGTATCAGCGATGATGATGTAGCCTCTGACTCACATTATGAAGCTACATCAGCAGACAATGATGTAGCCTCTGACTCATAGTATGGGACTACATGTTTATTTCAAGCTTAGGGTTCTTTTTTATACTTTGAAAAAAGCATTAGGTCAGAGGTATTTTTTAGTTTCCCACACCCAGATTTACTGTACTTGTGATTACATTGTAACTCATGCTACATACCTCAGTTTATTTCTTATCTTTCCAAATCCTGTTTGCCCCCAGCAACTTAAGATCATTATCTCCTAAAAAGGCTTCTAGCTATTCTTCAGTTCAGTTCAGTCGCTCAGTCATGTCCGACTCTTTGCGACCCCATGAATCGCAGCACGCCAGGACTCCCTGTCCATCACCAACTCCTGGAGTTCACTCAGACTCATGTCCATCGAGTCGGTGATGCCATCCAGCCATCTCATCCTCTGTCGTCCCCTTCTCCTCCTACCCCCAATCCCTCCCAGCATCAGAGTCTTTTCCAAGGAGTCAACTCTTCACATGAGGTGGCCAAAGTACTGGAGTTTCAGCTTTAGCATCATTCCTTCCAAAGAAATCCCAGGGCTGATCTCCTTCAGAATGGACTGGTTGGATCTCCTTGCAGTCCAAGGGACTCTCAAGAGTCTTCTTTAACACCACAGTTCAAAAGAATCAATTCTTCGGTGCTCAGCCTTCTTCACAGTCCAACTCTCACATCCATACATGACCACAGGAAAAAACATAGCCTTGACTAGACGGAGTGCAGCACTTTCACAGCATCACCTTTCAGGATTTGAAATAGCCTAGCTATTATTAATTAATCCCAAACCCTAAACTCAGCAAACTTATTTTGCCATAAACACTCCCTTCACAAACAGATCTCAGATAGTAATCCTTCCCACGGCCTCAAGCTGCAGCCTACGTGCTCATCCTGAGACATTCTTTGTAAAGATCCTTGAACAAATGTCAATGGTTATTTTATAGATAATTTTCTGGGCACAACTGTAGAAAGCTTTGTGCTTTCTCATGCTTGTCTCATGCACCTTAACATTCTTTCCAGGCAACTCAACCAAAGAAAGGAAAGAACAAGTCAGAATCACAAGGCCTAACTCCTTCATCCCAGGGCCGTGCCTGCAAGATGAGGAGAGGGGGTTGGGGCCATGCCTCCATTTTGTCAGTAATGCCTAATGCGGCTCCTGACACTTATGATTACCTTGGACACATCCAGATAATACAGAATTATTTTCTGATCTCAAAGTCAATTGATAAACAACCTTAATTACCCCATGCCAGGTAATGTAAAGTCTTTGGAGGAGGGGGCATTATTTGGCCTACCACACCCACTACAGTTTTAAAAAGTCAAACAACTCTGAGTGACAAGGAGAAACAAGGTCTATAATGCTTTTGCACTCAGAACCTTGGCCAGTGTCATTTCGCCACAGTTTGAGACTAGGCACAGGACATAGAGAACTATTTTAGTAAGTTTCCCCTTTCCAGGGAAAAACGCAAAGATAGAGAGGAGATGGGTCACCGTCTAGTGCTGAGGCTGAGTGTTGGTTAACTGGAAGGGGCGTTAGAATATTTCAGGGGTGAAGGAAATGTTCTAAAATGGGATGGTAGTGATGGTTATATATTTGATAAGTGTATAAATTGTGAATTATATAACTGGTATCCCCATAAGGATATGAATATTTTCATTTTGCCTTCTCACACATGTATTTTATTAAAATTAGAAGAACACCACTTGGGGAAATATTCAAGTATTTGAATGTCATGAGACTGAGGTACTCTCTTTTTCAATAGGCTTTGTTGTTGTTGTTGTTTTTAATGTATCCATTTCTTCCATTTTTTTGCTTTAAAATATTCTATCTTCCCTCAGACTTAAATGTTAATGAAACAAGAAGTTAAGACATTGATTTTCAAAGAATTTATGCATGCTTTCAGTGATTTAAGGAAATTCTTACTAGTGTCCTTGATGGTAGAAAATCAAGTGTAATTCTGCCTCTTTATCTTTTGGAAAAACCCCAGGATGTCACCACGCTATCATCCTTTAAGAGTACTTACTGAACGTTTCATTTTGCAAGGAATCATGTGAGCCCCTGTATGGGTAGACTTTTGCTGATTTAACCCTTTCTGTTCACACTAGGTGACTAGGCCTTATCAAAGTCATAGGGCTAGCAGAGTGGAGTGGAATACTTGATGACTAAGTTCTCTATGAATAGAAATGACACCAACTTATATTTATATTCTCTCCCTCTCCTATTCATTCTATTTGATATTCACAGATAAACTATACCAAATACACCATGTGACAGTGGGGTTTTAAGAAAGCATGACCTGCAACAGAGGCATATATCCACCCCAAAACATTCTCACACACAGCATTCTAATATAGGCACTGAGCTACAATAACCTTTACAAATGTTCTATGTATCTGAAATAAATGTTCCATCCTCTCCTGTATATGTCTACTTTCTGCCTAAAAGTCAGTTATTTAGAAAATTCTACTATTCTATCATGCTATAATTATTTATTTATTTCTCTGATTAGATTTGTTGTCTGCATCCCCTACTTTCTTCATAATTATATACACAATGTTTCATAAGTATATTCTTTGTCTTGGACAAGAACGTGTTACATAAATTTTAGGGATTAAATAAATGGATAAGTAAATAAGCGAAATAAAAGTGTCAGAAGACATTTCTTTGCTATTTTTAGGTCTCAACTACTGGAAAAACTACTTATACCTCTGAGCTCCAGATTTCTCATATATGTAATACAGGAAAACAAAAACTTCCCTGCTTTTCTCAAAATGTTACATGAGAATTAACTCTGGAAACATTTAAACCCCAAAGAAAATAAGAAATACACTTCCCATCAAAAAACATAGCAGAGAAGTTAATCCTAAGAGTGATAAAATGCTCATTTCTCTAATCAGGTTACATTTACTAAATTAAAGAAAATGACCTTGAGAACACTACATAGACCCAAACTGTGGAAAAAGAAGCTTCAGTGCCTCAGAATCTCTTCCTCTGATTTGTGCTTTATGCGGGAGTTTGCTTGTTAAAATTAGTGAACTTTACCCTCCTCCCAGGCCTTTCTTCTGTGGCTTTCCTATCACTCCACCAGGATTCCCTGCTGGCTCAGACAGTAAAGAGTTTGCCTGTAATGCAGGAGACCCGGGTTTGATCCCTGAGTCAGGAAGATCCCCTGGAGAAGGAAATGGCAACTCAGTCCAGTATTCTTGCCTGGAAAATCCCATGGACGGAGGAGCCTGGCCGACTACAGTCCATGGGTCACAACGTGTTGGACACGACTTGAGCAACTTCACTTTCCACAACACAGTAGATGGTCAAAAATCTCAGCTGCCCTTATAGTTCCCATGAAGTATGGTTCAGGGAAGTTTAAACCTGCTTAAAAGTGAAGGCCGGTATCTTATCCCAGGCGTCATGACTCCCAAGCCTTGATATTAGTCACACACCTTAAACGAATTTTGTGTAATTAAAACAGTTTAATCAAAACCAACCTTTATTTATCTATGGAGTGGCAGAAAATATAGGAAAAGAGAATCTGTTGAATTATTGACTTTATATATTCCATATATAGTAGAATTGAAAATCAAAGCAAGACTGATTCATTTTTTAAAAATATCTTCTCAACTCTCAACCATACATTTTTTTTCTGAACTTGATCATAGCCCGTTGGTAGATAAAACTGGAGGATAATTTCAGAAATGGTGGGTATCAATTGTGGGAGGTAATAGCAGTTCAGGAAAATGTTATTTGTGTGAATTGCAATTATGTAATTCTTACCTCAGCTATATTCTATGGCTTTGTCATTCATCTTACATTGTGCTGCCCATAAATTCATTGCCTAGGGGAATAAAAATAAAGAAATGCAGTATCTTTGGTTAATGTTTCTGAAACAATTTTTCATGAATCAAACTAAAACTGTCTTTCCTATTTCTTTTTTTTTTTTTTTTTTTGTGGTTGATTGCTCATACATTATGATTTAAGAGATGCCTTTTTTTTTTTTTACTTCATTTTACTTTACAATACTGTATTGGTTTTGCCATACATCAACATGAATCTTAGTAAAACCAAAGGCAATGTATACTTCAATTGCTGTATAAGTACAGAATATGCTATTTTCAAGAAAACAATTATTTGCCTCACTAAGAGAAAAACATTCAAAAAACTTATCTCAACTAGCTCACTTTTTGTAATCCATGGAATTCTCCAGGCCAGAATACTGGAGTGGGTAGCTATTCCCTTCTCCAGGGGATCTTTGCAACCCAAGGATCAAATCCAGGTCTCCCAAATTGTAGGCGGAATATTCACCAGCTGAGCCACTAGGGAAGTCCAAATAATACTGGAGTGGGTTGTCATTCCCTTCTCCAAGGGATCTTCCTGACCCAGGGATCGAACCTGCATCCCCTGAATGGCAGGCAGATTCTTTACCATCTGATCCACCAGGGAAGCCCAGAATGAGATTAGTCACACTAAAAAAGTTTGATGCCTGAAATTATCAACTAGTAGTACCTTAATTTATCCAATCACTTCTCATCAAGAAGTGAAGTTGCTCACTCATGTCTGACTCTTTGTGACCCTGTGGACTGTAGCCCACCACGCTCCTCTGTCCATGAGATTCTCCTGGCAAGAATACTGAAGTGGGTTGCCATTTCCTTCTCCAGGGAATCTTCCCAACCCAGGGATCGAACTCAGGTCTCCCACATTGTGGGCAGATGCTTTAACCTCTGAGCCACCAGAACAGCTGTAGGAGAAAAGTGAATCCTAAGTTTGTGAAAAATGCTCACCAGATATACAGTAAATAAACACTGAGTAAATACTCCATTCTAAACACTGTATGAGCTATTTGAACAACATAAAATGATGAACAATATTACATCCAAACCAAGGAGCCCCTAAGTGAAATGGCTAGAAAAGGTACCTAATCAGAGATCTTTGAGTAGATCAAGGAATAAACTATAAAAGTCTCCAGCTGATTTACATTTTGTAAATTTAGTCATTCAGCTTAGAAAAGTATACTTATATAAGTACTCAAAACTAAAATAATAAAATATCAAGGTTATGGCAGTTGATACTCTTTCATTACTCCAAGAAAAAATGCATCTACTCTAATACTTCTCATGATAGTATAATTATAATAAGGTTTGGTGCTAATTCATAATCTGTCCTTTACTGCTTACTCTTTTGAAACTTTCACTTTGGCTTGAATATGGATTACACCAAAATACCCAGTTTTTCAGTCAATTGCCTATTTGAATCACTTTGATAAACAGACAAACCACTCCATTTTATATGTCACATCAGGATTATGCCCAATGACATTGGCATTAAGTAATAAATCTGGCAGTTTGAATATTTTGAAGGTATGAGTATTGTCATCTAAGTGTGTGTTATTTGAATTTATTTTCTTAAATATCTATCTCTAAAACATATGTGTGGTTTGAATATAGTGCTAGCTGGCGCACTTAAGCACAGGTGGCTGTGAGCCGGCACACTTAAGCGCAGGCAAGAGGAGCTACCCTGCGTCCGAGGTCAGGGTCAGCGGCCTAGAGTGCCAGGCTGCAACGGCACAGGAACGGTCAAGAGGAGACACCCCATGTCCGAGGTCAGGGGTGGCGGCTGAGAGGAGTTACCCTGCGTCCGAGATCAATGGCAGCCAGGAGGACCTACTCCGCATCCAAGGTCAGGGGCGGCGGCCGAAAGGAGCTACCCCGCGTCCGAGGTCAGTGGTGGCCGGGAGGAGACTCCCTGTGTCCAAGGTCATGGGCGCCCGGGAGAAGCCACCTCACGCCCAAGGCCAGGGGTGGTGAACCTGAGGGTCCACCCCAAGCACGAGGCCAGGGGCCGAAGCTGAGAGGAGCCACCCACGCCTGAGGCCAGGGCCGGAGGCCCGGAGGGGCAACCAAAGGAGCAGTGGCTGGGCAGGCACAGGAGGGCCTAGAGGAGCTATCCCAGGTTGAAGGTCAGGAACGGCAGTGGTAAGGAGATACCCCTCGTCCAAGGTAAGGAGCAGTGGCTGTACCTTGCTGGAGCAGTGGTGAAGAGATACCCCATGCCCAAGGTAAGAGAAACCCAAGTAAGATGGTAGGTGTTGCAAGAGGGCATCAGAGGGCAGACACACTGAAACCATACTCACAGAAAACTAGTCAATCTAATCACATTAGGACCAGAGCCTTGTCTACCTCAATGAAACCAAGCCATGCCCACGGGGCCACCCAAGATGGGCGGGTCAAGGTGGAGAGGTCTGACAGAATGTGGTCCACTGGAGAAGGGAATGGCAAGGCTGCTTCAGTATTCTTGCCTTGAGAATCCCATGAACAGTATGAAAAGGCAAAATGATAGGATACCAAAAGAGGAACTCCTCAGGTCATTAGGTGCCCAATATGCTACTGGAAATCAGTGGAGAAATAACTCCAGAAAGAATGAAGGGATGGAGCCAAAGCAAAAACAATACCCAGTTGTGGATGTGACTGGTGATACAAGCAAGATCCAATGCTGTAAAGAGCAGTATTGCATAGGAACCTGGAATATCAGGTCAAGGAATCAAGGCAAATTGGAAGTGGTCAAACAAGAGATGGCAAGGGTGAACGTCGACATTCTAGGAATCAGCAAACTAAAATGGACTGGAATGGGTGAATTGAACTCAGATGACCATTATATTTAATACTGCGGGCAGGAATCCCTCAGAAGAAATGGAGTAGCCATCATGGTCAACAAAAGAGTCCAAAATGCAGTACTTGGATGCAATTTCAAAAACGACAGAATAATCTCTGTTCATTTCCAAGGCAAACCATTCAATATCACAGTAATCCAAGTCTATGCCCCAACCAGTAACGCTGAAGAAACTGAAGTTGAAAGGTTTTATGAAGACCTATAGACTTTTTAGAACACCCAAAAAAGATGTCCTTTTCATTATACGGGACTGGAATGCAAAAGTAGGAAGTCAAGAAACACCTGGAGTGACAGGCAAATTTGGCCTCAGAATGTGGAATGAAGCATGGCAATGACTAATAGAGTTTTGTCAAGAAAATGCACTGGTCATACCAAACACCCTCTTCCAAAAACACAAGAGAAGACTCTACACATGGACATCAGCAGATGGTCAACACTGAAATTAGACTGATTATATTCTTTGCAGCAAAAGATGGAGAAGCTTTATACAGTCAACAAAAACAAGACCAGGAGCTGACTGAAGCTCAGATCATCAACTCCTTATTGCCAAATTCAGACTCAACTTGAAGAAAGTAGGGAAAACCGCTAGACCATTCAGGTGTGACCTAAATCAAATCCCTTATGATTATACAGAGGAAGTGAGAAATAGATTTAAGGGCCTAGATCTGATAGACAGAGTGCCTGATGAACTATGGAATGAGGTTCGTGACATTGTACAGGAGACAGGGATCAAGACCATCCCCATGGAAAAGAAAGAAAAAAAGCAAAATGGCTGTCTGGGGAGGCCTTACAAATAGCTGTGAAAAGAAGAGAGGTGAATAGCAAAGGAGAAAAGGAAGGATATAAGCATCTGAATGCAGAGTTCCAAAGAATAGCAAGAAGAGATAAGAAAGCCTTCTTCAGTGATCAATGCAAAGAAATAGAGGAAAAGAACAGAATGGGAAAGACTAGAGATCTCTTCAAGAAAATTAGAGATACCAAGGGAACATTTCATGCAAAGATGGGCTCGATAAAGGACAAAAATGGTATGGACCTAACAAAAGCAGAAGATATTAAGAAGAGGTAACAAGAATACACTGAAGAACTGTACAAAAAAGATCTTCACGACTCAGATAATCATGATGATGTGATCACTAATCTAGAGCCAGACATCTTGGAATGTGAAGTCATGTGGGCCTTAGAAAGCATCACTACAAACAAAGCTAGTGGAGGTGATGGAATTCCAGTTGAGCTGTTTCAAATCCTAAAAATGATGCTGTGAAAGTGCTGCACTCAATATGCCAACAAATTTGGAAAATTCAGCAGTGGCCACAGGACTGGAAAAGGTCAGTTTTCATACCAATTCCAAAGAAAGGCAATGCAAAAGAATGCTGAAGCTACCGCACAATTACACTCATCTCACATGCTAGTAAAGTAATCCTCAAAATTCTCTAACTCAGGCCTCAGCAATACGTGAACTGTGAACTCCCTGATGTTCAAGCTGTTTTTATAAAAGTCAGAAGAACAAGAGATCAAATTGCCAACATCCACTGGATCATGGAAAAAGCAAGAGAGTTCCAGAAAAACATCTATTTCTTCTTTATTGACGATGCCAAAGCCTTTGACTGTGAGGATCAAAATAAACTGTGGAAAATTCTGAAAGAGATGGGAATACCAGACCACCTAACCTGCCTCTTGAGAAATCTGTATGCAGGTCAGGAAGCCACAGTTAGAACTGGACATGGAATAACAGACTGGTTCCAGATAGGAAAAGGAGTACGTCAAGGCTGTATATTGTCACCCTGCTTATTTAACTTCTATGCAGAGTACATCATGAGAAACACTGGACTGGAAGAAACACAAGCTGGAATCAAGATTGCTGGGAGAAATATCAATAACCTCAGATATGCAGATGACACCACCTTTATGGCAGAAAGTGAAGAGGAACTAAAAAGCCTCTTGATGAAAGTGAAAGAGGAGAGCGAAAAAGTTGGCTTAAAGCTCAACATTCAGAAAACAAAGATCATGGCATCCAGTTCCATCACTTCATGGGAAATAGATGGGGAAACAGTGGAAACAGTGTCAGAATTTATTCTTTTGGGCTCCAAAATCACTGCAGATGGTGACTGCAGCCATGAAATTAAAAGACACTTACTCCTTGGAAGAAAAGTTATGACCAACCTAGATAGTATATTCAAAAGCAGACACATTAGTTTGCCGACTAAGGTCCGTCTAGTCAAGGCTATGGTTTTTCCTGTGGTCATGTATGGATGTGAGAGTTGGACTGTGAAGAAGGCTGAGCACTGAAGAACTGATGGTTTTGAATTATGGTGTTGGAGATTACTCTTGAGAGTCCCTTGGACTGCAGGGAGATCCAACCAGTCCATTCTGAAGGAGATCAGCCCTGGGATTTCTTTGGAAGGAATGATGCTAAAGCTGAAACTCCAATACCTTGGGCACCTCATGCGAAGAGTTGAGTCATTAGAAAAGACTCTGATGGTGGGAGGGATTAGGGGCAGGAGGAGAAGGGGACGACCGAGGATGAGATGGCTGGATGGCATCACGGACTCGATGGACGTGAGTCTGAGTGAACTCCGGGAGATGGTGATGGACAGGGAGTCCTGGTGTGCTGCGATTCATGGGGTCGCAAAGAGTCAGACATGACTAAGCAACTGAACTGGTCTGAAATAATAAAAGCCTATTTAATACTTAAAATGGTACTATGAATATGTCTGTGCTATGTCACTTCATCCCAACACTTGAAAACGTAATCAAAATCTTTTAATTTTTACTATGGACAGTTTCGGAGAAGGCAATGGCACCCCACTCCAGTACTCTTGCCTGGAAGTCCCATTGATGGAGGAGCCTGGTGGGCTGCAGTCCATGGGGTTGTTAAGAGTCGGACACGACTGAGCGACTTCACTTTCACTTTTCACTTTAATGCATTAGAGAAGGAAATGGCAACTCACTCCAGTATTCTTACCTGGAGAATCCCAGGGATGGGGAAGCCTGGCAGGCTGCCATTCTATGGGGTTGCACAGAATCGTACACGACCGAAGCGACTTAGCAGCAGCATGGACAGCTTCAAAAGATAAAAGAAGAATTGCTAAATGTAGTTTCAACAATTATCAATTCACATCCTGAGCATCTCAGGTGACTTCATATTTGCCCTTGTTGCTTTCATTTTCAAAATGGTTCAAGATCAAATAATTATATAAAAACTCAAGCAATGTATCAATATAATCATCTTAAAAAAGAATTTGATATACTTAATTATAAACCAGTAAGTTCTGATTTTTTAATTCTCTAATTCCCAAGGAGGAAACTCTTTAGAAATTATTTGACACTGCCATTTTATTGGTTTTGGATTCTTTCACACACGGAAGCCCAAATTGTTCTCTCTTCTTCCCAGTATGTAACTCTTTTTAAGAATCCTCTTTTGATCACTGTATCAAATCAGACCTTCCCTTTCTGTATACTTCTGCTATACTTTCTGTATACTTCTTGACATTCTGTATACTTCTGTATACTTCAATTCAGTTCTGGCCCTTGGTCTATAAGTAATGGATCAAATATAAACAATTGAGCATATTGATATTATTTGATAAGTTATATAAGGACTTCTCTTGAAGACAAGGGGATATCCCCTTTGGGAAATATCCTGAGTTTGGAATCAAACAGTTCTTAGTTATATTCATGGCTCTGCTATCAGTAGCAACAGACAATAGAACACTTTACAACCTCGTTAAGTCTCAGTCTCCTCATAGGTAACAAAAAAAAAAAAAAAAAACCTAATTTCTACATGACACAGAGAAAGTTTTTAGTATAAAAATAAATAACTATGTCACATAGTGAAGCTTACTAAATTTATAAATTTCAAGGTTTTAATATTTTCTCCAGTTATGTGATAACATTGAATATGGGCTGAGCAGGGAGGAAGTTATCATTTGAAATAAATCAAAAAGCACTGTTGCTGATTTCTTCACTACTGTGGACCCAAACTGCCTTGAATCTTTCAGCAGCAGCTAGAATTGTTGCTAAACCTGAAAGTACCCTTTGATTGAGAAGAAGAACTAATAATTTACACTAATAGCAATACAAACTAAATAAAAGTATTCATAGAAGTAGTCAATTCTCTTCTGATAAGTAAGCAGGGTCATCCTTATACTGCAGTAAATTTGGCAATTTCCTCAGACCTCATCTTTAGCCTTGGTTGCAAATTGTAAAAGAAATATGAAGAAGGAAAAAGGAACTGCTACCTGAAGCTAAATGATCCTGGGTTGGTCCATCATAAACAACCTTGCAATAGGAATCTAAATAACCAAAAACTGGAATCATTACCCTGACAAATTCACTTTATTATTAACCAGGTAGGCACTGAATTGTTAATTTGCTGTAAACACTCCTACATGCATTTAGGATATAGTCCTGCAACAAGAACCCTGCTTCATGGAGTTTTCACTGGATGAGAAGAGGAACAAAAGAAAGTGATTTCAGAGAGTGAGTGTTATGTAGATTGTAAAGCAGAATTAGAGACAGGGTGAACGAAATTGGAACAGAGCTGTTCTGTTTGAAACAGGCTGTTGAGGAAAAGTCTTTGGAATAATCTTGAAATAGTGTTTGAAAAAGTCCTTTGGGAAGCTTGAGTAGAACTTGGAAAGATACAGAGGAGAAGGCCATGATGCCTGGAGGAATAGCAAATGCCTAAAGCACTAGGGATAATGAAAGAGGAAAAGAGGGACACAGTTCACATAAGGTCCTGTAAGGCTGGAAAAGAAGTTTAGACCATGTATTAAGTGTGAAAAGTCACTGAAATGTTTCGAGCAGGAAAATGATGTGATGTGATGTGCATCTGAAAAGAATTTGTGTTGCTGTGTGTAGAAAAGGCTGTTACAGTGTTATGCGAGTGTATGTTCCTCAGTTCTTTGTCTCGTCACAACAAAGATTTGGAGTAACGGACATTAAAGCCCCCGCGGCGTATCAGAGCTCTTGGGTCTTAGACAGACCGTGTTATAGCTCTCAGGTCTCGAACGGACCATGTTATAGCTCTTAGACAAATTAGTGTTACAGCTCAGTGTTACAACTCTATTTTATTTAGAAGAAAGCAGGAAAATCCATCTTTGAGGCGTGAGGGCACGTAGATTCAAAGACAGGAGGAGAAGAGCACCCCAACACATAGAAGAGAGAGAGAGCTAGCTTTGGCTCCTCTTTTTATGTTTATCTCTCCCTGGGCCTGTCCTATGTAAATTGGGCCACCCAGAAGTGTTGTTTGTTTTACCTGAGGTCCTCACTCCAGTCCTCGGACCTTCTTTTGTTCTATTTTCTGGCTTTTCTCTGCTTTGTCTTTTAACCACCACCATTTTGGACTCCTTTTCCCTATTCTACCTACTTAACAACAGCAAGACTGAAAGCAGATGAAGAGTTAGAGGTTAGTGCAGTGACAGAGGTAATGACAAGACTGTGACTAAACCTCACTGATGATTAACCTCACTAAACCTCACTGTGACTAAACCTCACTAAACCTCACATGACCTTGGATGTGTCTGAAGGGAAAAGATTTAAGGACAAATCTCAAGATATTGATGGGGGAACTCAGCCTGGAAGTCCAGACTGAGGGGAAAGTGCGCTTGGCAGCCCACATATGACACAAAAGGCATGGGCCTCACAAGCCGTGCCTCCAAGATACTGACAGGAGCCAATAAATGAATTAGGCATGGTGAATTTAGGTGGGGGCATCTAGTAGAGGGAAAGATTTTCTTTTTGAGGCATAATACCAAGAATTACCTTTGAACATATTGAAACACCAATTAGCTAAGAAAGGTATCAAATAGACACAGGAAAACGCATATTTAGAGAGCATATATTTGTCTAAAAATGGAAATAAATTTGGAGGCTACCAGTACATAGTATATAAAGACATGAAACTAAATGAGATCATTCTAGATAAGGACAGGTTCAGCTCAGTTCATTTGCTCAGTCGTGTCCGACTCTTTGAGACCTCATCAACTGCAGCACGCCAGGACTCCCTGTCCATAACCAACTCTCGGAGTTCATCCAAACCCATGTACACTGAGTTGGTGATGCCATCCAACCATCTCAAACTCTGTCGTCCCCTTCTCCTCCTGCCCTCAATCTTTCCCAATATCACGGTCTTTTCCAATGAGTCAGCTCTTCACATCAGGTGGCCAAAGTATTGGAGTTTCAGCTTCAACATCAGTCCTAGGAATGAAGACCCAAGACTGATCTCCTTTAGGATGGACTGGTTGGATTTCCCTGCACTCCAAGGGACTCCCAAGAGTCTTTTCCAACACCACAGTTCAAAAGCATCAATTCTTCGGCACTCAGCTTCCTTTATATTCCAAATCTCACATCCATACATGACCACTGGAAAAACCATAGCCTTGACTAGATGGACATTTGTGGGCAAAGCAATGTCTCTGCTTTTTGATATGCTATCTAGGTTGCTTATAACTTTCCTTCGAAGGAGTAAGCATTTTTAAATTTCATGGCTACAGTGCCATCTGCAGTGATTTTGGAGCCCCCCAAAATAAAGACTGACACTGTTTCCACTGCTTTCCCATCTATTTCCCATGAAATGATGGGACCAGATGCCATGATCTTAGTTTTCTGAAAGTTGAGCTTTAAGCCAACTTTTTCACTCTGCTTTTTCACATTTATCAAGAGGCTCTTTAGTTCTTCTTTACTTTCTGCCCTAAGGGTGGTGTCATCTGCATACCTGAGGTTATTGATATTTCTCCTGGCAATCTTGATTCCAGCTTGTGTTTCCTCCAGCCCAGCGTTTCTCATGATGTACTCTGCATAGAAGTTAAATAAGCAGGGTGACAATATACAGCCTTGACGTACTCCTTTTCCTATTTGGAACCAGTCTGTTATTCCATGTCCAGTTCTAACAGTTGTTTCCCACCTGCATACAGATTTCTCAAGAGGCAGGTCAGGCGGTCTGGTATTCCCATCTCTTTCAAAATTTTCCACAGTTTATTGTGTTCCACACAATCAAAGGCTTTGGCATAGTCAATAAAGCAGAAGTAGATGTTTTTCTCGAATTTTCTTGCTTTTTCCATGATGCAGTGGATGTTGGCAATTTGATCTCTGGTTCCTCTGCCTTTTCTAAAAGCAGCTTGTACATCTGGAAGTTCATGGTTCACGTATTGGCTTGGAGAATTTTGAGCATTACTAGCATGTGAGATGAGTGCAATTATGCAGTAGTTTGAGCATTCCTTGGCATTGCCTTTCCTTGCGATTGGAATGAAAACTGACCTTTTCTAATCCTGTGGTCACTGGTGAGTTTTCCAGATTTGTTGGCCTATTGAGAGCAGCACTTTCAAAGCATCATCTTCTAGGATTTGAAATAGCCCAACTGGAATTATTTCACCTCCACTAGCTTTGTTCATAGTGATGCTTCCTAAGTCCCACTTGACTTTACATTCCAGGATGTCTAGTTCTAGGTGAGTGATCACACCATCATGATTATTTTGGTCATAAAGATCTTTTTTGTACAGTTCTGTGTATTCTTGCCACCTCTTCTTAATATCTTCTGCTTCTGTTAGGTCACTACCATTTCTGTCCTTTATTGAGCCCATCTTTGCATGAAATATTCCCTTGGTATCTCTAATTTTCTTGAAGATATCTCTAGGCTTTCCCATTCTATTGTTTTCCTCTATTTCAGCTCTGAGAATCTCATATGGTTAAATTAGAAAGGTAATATAGCCACAACAAATAAGATCAAGAAGGAATAGATCAAGTAATAGAAAGAAAACTTAGAGAATGTATTGAGATTGAAATCATACAAAAAACATTTCAAAAAGAAGTAGTATTTACCATTGAAAAAAATGGATGTATAAGTATACCTGCACAGTTCAAACCTGTGTTGTTGAAGAATGTGTCTGTGTATATATGTACACAGAAACAGACATATTGTGTTTCTTCAAAACCATGTTAAAGATTGTTCCTTTCCTCCCATATTTTAATCACTTTTTAAAAAACACAACCATGAACTATGTGTGAGAGAATTTACAGGGAAGAAATGTACCTCTTTTTTAAAGAGCAGAATAGAAGATTGCAAACGTGTGTTTTAAATGTGTTTTCTGTGTTAGTTAACCTAATGAAAGGAAAGCAGCTGCTTTTATAAAACAGAGGGGAAGAAGGAAGTGATAGAGACACTCGTTTAGTAGAAAGGGAGAGAAATGGGCCTCTTAGTCAGGACATAGCTGTATGTAACACAAGGCTTCCTCTTTCTCACCTTTTCTCTCATCAAAGTTAGCACTTTGCTGCCTTCTGGCTTTTGGAAATGTCCTTCACCTTTCATGTAATTCACACCTTCAGGCCCACAAGGTATCTACACTCTGACAGTAGGTCCAGCCTTTGCTTACAAGAAGTATCAGAGGAAATGCTAGGTCAAAATTCCCTTTCCTCACCCGAGCTGCTGATTCATCTTCTACAGCAGGCAATAAACACCATCCTAACTCCAGTACATCAAAATATTTAAAATTAATAATTCCTTTTTTGCTTGAACACCTCAAACTCATGTAGTTTTCTATCTTCCAGAGAGTGTTATTTATATAAGCTTTAGCCTTGGTCTTACAAACTCTTATTCCAAATCTTTACTTGTTCCTAAATTCCAATATCCTTATGTTCCTTCCCAGCTCCATGCCCTCTGAATGACATTCTGCACTTATCCTTGTTGGCCTGCAAACCCTAAGACATGCTTGCTAAATAATATGAGCCTTGAGGAACTGTTTTTATGGCTTCTAATTGGATTGCTTCACTCCATCTGCTACCAAATCTACCTGGATACACAGTCTTAAAAATATTTACACTAAAGAGCAGCCCATAAATAATTGACAGATATATTTTCTATGTTTACTTGTTAATTTTATGGCCTTAGTAATACAAGCCCAGCTCATAATCTCCCCTGCTTTGACTTTTTGTGAATGTGCTTCATTAAAGAATTTTATAGTTCCATTAACAAATAAAAATTAAATTTAATCAAAAATATAAATGCTGTGCAACCAACTGTTTTGACCTAACTACCTACAATTTTAATGTGTGATTTTGCACACTGAATACCAATATTCCTGTGTGTGTGGTGTGTGTGTGTGTCTAAAACTGAGACCTTTTCAACTACAAAGTTAAAAAAAAAAAAAAAAGCTATGCTGACCACAACAGAAGGAAAATTTCGAAAGCAGTATGTATTTCAGGAAGATTCATTCATCCACTTAGGTTTCTGTTTAAATATTCCAATGCATCTCCTTGGTTTCCTGTGCCTCGTACCAATAGAAAATATATTTCTCTACATATTACTTGTGCTTTCAGGCTACAAAAAGTGGAAGTGAAAGTATTAGTCGCTCAGTGGTGTCCAACTCCATGTTACCCCATGGACTGTAACCCACCAGGTTCCTCTGTCCATGAAGTTCTCCAGGCAAGAATATTGGAGTGGGTAGCCAGTCCCTTCTCCAGAGGATCTTCCCAACCCAGTGATCGAACCCGGATCTCCTGTATTGCAGGCACACTCTTTACCACCTAAGCCAGTATCTATATATTAATGTATTAGTGCTGTGAGTCTTGGAAAAGAGCTGTAGAATATAAAGCCAGAAAAGATAAAGTCAAAACAATAAAGATCATAGCTTCCTCTGAGATAAAAATCTTCTTGTATTTACATAAACACAATAGCACCTGCTTAACATAGACATTCAGGAAACCATCACTGTGATTTATATTTGCTCTTCCTTTCTAATTTTCAAAATAATTTCATGACTATTCAAAATGGAGATAATAAATAGCCAGAAGATATCATCTATGGATTTGGACCCACAACAGTTAAGAATATAATAATTTTTTTATAATTGAGCAGGATAATTAAAATATCATTTAAAACAGTTCTGCAAAAAAATGGTAATATCCATAGTAACTGTAAAAAAAAAAAATAAAACCAATCAAGAAAAACTTTAAATATATATATGTAAAGAATGCATTCCACAGAAAAAATCAAAAGTGACTATCTTTAACCTATAACTTTAACTACATTATCCACTGAATTTATCCTGTTTAGGCAAGAGCCTAATATTTCCTTCAGGATTTTAACCCATTACCTATCCATATGCACTGAAGAACAAATATGTATCTCCAAACTGATTTTTTTCACTCAAATATGCCAATCTCCTTCTGCCTTTAGATGTTACACTCTCTATCAGATGCCTGCCCTTCATCCTCTTCATCCTTCTGTCCTCAGGTCAAATGTCCCCAACTCTGCCCACCCCAGAAAGTCCTTCTACAAGTATCTAAGTTACCACACATATCCCCAGACCATCCTAACCAAAGCAGATGGCTACCCATTGCTAATTATCATTGTGATTTATTTTCTTCTTAGAGGTCAGTACTATTTATTTCCTTATTTAATGTCTATCTCCCTAACAAAGTACAAAAACACTTAGAAGAAGGGTTCTGATCTACCTAGCTCACTAGAGCATAACTGCACGTCATATGGTTAAATGGATTCTAAATGAACCATTCTGTAGCCCCATAGAGTGCACTTTACCTTCCCCTTGCAGTCTGCACAATGTAAAAAAGATAAAACAAAATATATTGAGAAAGTCAGAAAGAAGTGTGTATTGATGTTCTCAATAAGACTCTTCGTCTCTCCCTGGTAAACAAACACACTTTATGAGGGTCTATAATGCTGATTATGACTTACACAGGTCAGTGTTGACAAGCAAGTGATTTTGAAGGGAGGCACAATTGCCTGTAAAGGAGATGAGTAATTCTAAAGGCTGAAATTTGACCCACAAGGTCCGACTGATGGCAATAATGCTGCCTGGTGTCATATATTCTGAGGGTGTGGTGACAAAGTCGAGACAGAGATGAACACAATTTCAACATCAGCCATTTCTCACAATAATTTATTTATAAGAAAATAAGCATAATTTGATTTATTGATTTAAAACTTTTAAGCAATAAAAATTTCTGACTTTATATGAAAATATCATTTAATACTCTACATTTTTCTGTTTAATGTGTTTCTACATTCAATACTTCATTTAATCCTAAAAATACATTTTGAAGTTGGTACTACTGCTCTTTTTTTCAATGAAAAAAATGTAATCAAGGAAATGAGACTACTGAAGAGAGAAAAATGTCATAAAGTTGAAGGTTTAAAGAACTAAAGGTAATGGTAAAATGGAAAAGGCAGGAATATAAATAACTTTCTCTTTTGGTTGCTAGAATCTCTGACATCTGCTTCTCTGTCTCTGCCTTCTCTGTCTCCCTCCCACCTTCCCTCCCTTTCACATCTTTTTCTATTCCCATTTACCTTGTGTTTACCTTCATTCCATAGTCCCTTTTCAAAATAATGTTTGGTTAATTGAGAATTTGCCAAAATATACTATTTAATAAATATTTGAATGTGTATAAATTCTTCACAAAACTCCATACAGGTAGCATGGCCTATTCAACTATAAAATAATTTATTTTTTCTGTTTCCTCAACTCTTTATATATTTTTATGTGAGCTTCTCTGGTAGCTCACCTGGTAAAGAATCCACCTGAAATGCAGGAAACTCCAGTTCGATTCCTGGGTCAGGAAGATCCCCTGAATACACTCCAGTATTCTTGGGCTTCCTTGGTGGTTCTGACAGTTAAGAACCCACCTGCAATGCAGGAGACCTGGGTTTGATCCCTGGGTTGGGGAGATTCCCTGGAAGAGGGCATGGCAACCCACTCTAGAATTCTTCCAATATAATCTTAAGACTCTTGGGTTTGTACATATTTGTCTTCTTAGAAATTTTGCTTAAATACTAATTTCAATTAGTAAATTTTCCCCTTCCTGAACCTACTGAAAAATAAAATCACCTCTTCAGAACAATTTAACCCCATCTCCTTTGAATTCAGAATTTTCTTCATATTATTGTATTGTATGTTATATATATATATAAATATATTTTAATCTATGTATGTTGATGCATAAATTTCAAGGCAAGTTATTATATATGATAAATCACATGTGAGATCATATATATGCCAGTAATCAAGTGACCTCGGATAACATACATTTAGAATAAAAGTAACATCTTAGGGAAAACTCATTGGTTAAATACTTAACAATATAAATACAGATGCATATAGTTCCAAATTCTGCAAATAAACTTTCCTTCCAAAAGTGTTATAGATCAGATCACATCAGTCACTCAGTCGTGTCTGACTCTTTGAAACCCCATGAATTGCACCACGCCAGGCTTCCCTATCCATCACCATCTCCCGGAGTACACTCAAATTCATGTCCGTCGAGTCAGTGACGTCATCCAGCCACCTCATCCCCTGTTATCCCCTTCTCCTCCTGCCCCCAATCCCTCCCAGCATCAGAGTCTTTTCCAATGAGTCAACTCTTTGCATGAGGTGGCCAAAGTATTGCACTTTCAGCTTTAGCATCATTCCTTCCAAAGAAATCCCAGGGTTGATCTCCTTCAGAATGGACTGGTTGGATCTCCTGGCAGTCCAAGGGACTCTCAAGAGTCTTCTCCAACACTACAGTTCAAAAGCATCAATTCTTCAGCGCTCAGCCTTCTTCACAGCCCAACTCTCACATCCATACATGACCACAGGAAAAACCATAGCCTTGACTAGACGGACCTTAGTCGGCAAAGTAATGTCTCTGCTTTTGAATATACTATCTAGGTTGGTCATAACTTTTCTTCCAAGGAGTAAGCGTCTTTTAATTTCATGGCTGCAGTCACCATCTGCAGTGATTTTGGAGCCCCAAAAAATGAAGTCTGATACTTTCTACTGTTTCCCCATCTATTTCCCATGAAGTGATGGGACCAGATGCCATGATCTTCGTTTTTGGAGCCCCAAAAATAAAGTCTGACACTGTTTCCACTGTTTCCCAATCTATTTCCCATGAAATGATGGGACCAGATGCCATGATCTTAGTTTTCTGAATGTTGAGCTTTAAGCCAACTTTTTCACTCTGCTTTTTCACTTTCATCAAGAGGCTCGTTAGTTCTTCTTCACTTTCTGCCATAAGGGTGGTGTCATCTGCATATCTGAGGTTATTGAGATTTCTCCCGGCAATCTTGATTCCAGCTTGTGCTTCTTCCAGCCCAGCCTTTCTCATGATGCACTCTGCATATAAGTTAAATAAGCAGGGTGACAATATACAGTCTTGACGTACTCCTTTTCCTATTTGGAACCAGTCTGTTGTTCCATGTTCAGTGTTATAAGACTTTAGCAAATCATATTTGATTTCTGTCAAAATAAAATGGTTTTTCTCTTTCAGGTACATTTGCTCTACCATGCCAAAATAAGAAGTTTGCAGCAGGTTCTTATTTTGTTTTCGAGCATAATGGTTAATGGCCTTTTCTGCTGTCTGAGTTTTCAAAGCTGTTACTTTTATCTGAGGCATTTTTTTGGCTCTCATACTTTCCTGAATATTAATTACACATATAAATTTCTCTTACAACCACATCTCAGTAAGAACCAAATCAATGTATTCCTCCCATCACATTTATTCAGGCTCAGCCTCTTCTTCCATTACCCAGGTGACAAGTTGACAAAGTACCAAGCTTTAATTCTGTTTTGTTTTTCTTGGTGAGAAAATAATGATACAATGGATAATTTATGTCCTCATTTCAGCCAGCATTAAATCATAGACCTGAGGGCTCTAACAGTTTGGAGGTCTTTCTCATCTAGAGTCTATGGGATGTATAGGTTTTGTTAATTAAAAAAAAAAAATTAGCATTATTCAAATACAAGATGTCAGTTCAGATATGTGGTTTCATTCTACAAAAAAACAATGTATGTGACTGGAAAAAGTTGATTAAAATTTCATATCATATCTCCCTATTAAGAAAAGTATTTTCAGGTTCCTAGGGGATGTGTCAAAAAGTAACAAGTTAAAGCCATTTTCTCCACTTCTGCAAGCTTCCAGCTACCTTTTCCAAACCTAGATTCTGAAATATAACTCATGTCAGTTGTCTCTTCCCCAGCTCAAGTGATTTACCTGTGCTTCCTGGAACACACATTTCAAGTGTTTCAAGCAGCTTTTACTACCTTCCCACATCCAACTTCCACAAACTTGTCTACTTTCTGCTTGAAGAGCACATTAGCTTCTCAGTTTCTGAGTTGTTGGTGAAAAAAAAAAAAAAAAAAAAAGGAAGACTGAACATATGCACTTTTCTTCTCTGTTATAATTACCATAAAATGATGATAAAAAGTATATAAAGTTATAAACCTCTAATTAAGAAAAACATAAAAATACAACCATCAGTAGAAGAAAAATATAGTTTAAACAAATAAAAGTGAAAGATAGAATATTTTTTTAAAGGATATAATAATAGTAACCAGAAAAGTAAGCCTGAGAAAAACTTGTCTTTTGAGTTTACAAGGTACAGAAAATAACCCAGGAATCTTAAGCTTAATGTTATGAAAATACACACTGATCTGTCAACACATATGGTTTTATGCTGGACATCTGATGGATTTTTTAAATTCCAAAGGCTCATATTCTTTAAACATTATTTGTAGATTCCATATTTACAGACTGGCCTACTCACCAAAATTTATTTGTAACCTCAAAATCAATACTTGGGCACTTATGTGTTTATTCGTGGACATGTACACAGAGGAAAAAAGTTGCTGGACACATACGTTCCCAACTGAAGTCAAACAAGGCAAAGCTCTGATTTATTTCTGCTCTCATGCTGTAAACAAGCATTCTTTTCAAAGTCAATTTAGTAACATATATATATATATATTAATTTTGTACTTTTTCTTGGTGATGTGAGAATTCAAATTAATTGAAGAATTTAAATATTCTCCCAAGTATAGTACTGAAGTGTTGCTTAGTGTTCCTAAGTTCAAGGCTGTGATATACTTTATAGAGTAAATGTGTGTATTAGATCAGCTTCATTCATGTGTAAGTTACAGTGCTGTTGGCTATGAGCTCAATCTTAATGAATCAAGAAGAAGATACATCCAGAAAAATGAAGAGGAAATGCATCAGTTTGTCTATAAGAACACTTCAGAACATGCTAAAGCAACATCTATAATACAGAATGAGGCTATGGAAGATACAAGTAACTCAACTTGTGGATTCATGAGGTGATGACTTATTTTTATAAAAAAAAATTAATGGATGGCACTAGTGTGAGGCTGAAAGCCAGAAATATTTAGAAATCACATTACCCAGAATCAGAAAAATGTTAAACCCTTTACAGCTAGTGCTGGCTGGCTTGGCTATTTGCAAAGGTAACACAGCAGTTGTGGTAGACTGCAAGTAAATAGAATGTGGAAGAATTTTAAAATACCTGCTAAGTGTTCTTCAGGAAAAGGATTTTGTGGAAGAGCAGATTTTTCAACAATGAAAAGACTAGCTTGTTTTACAAGAACATTGCTAGCAAGCAAACTTACCTTACATATTTTGTGTTTTGGTTGATAAAAATGTCGTGACTGGAGGCTTGCAATAACCTAACCCCGTATTTCCCCAAGGACTAAAAGCTCAGTAAGGTCCATCTAGTCAAAGCTATGGTTTTTCCGGTAGTCATGTATGATGTGAGAGTTGGACTATAAAGAAAGCTGAGCACCGAAAAATTGATGCTGTGTTGTGGTGTTGGAGAAGACTCTTGAAAGTCCCTTGGACTGCAAGGAGATCCAGCTAGTCCATCTAAAGGAAATCGGTTCTGAATGTTATTGGAAGGACTGATGCTGAAGCTGAAATTCCAATACTTTGTCCACCTAATACAAAGAGCTGAGTCATTTGAAAAGACTCTGATGCTGGGAAAGATTGAAGGCAGGAGAAGAAGGGGACAATAGAGGATGAGATGGTTGGATGGTATCACTGACTCAATGGAAATGAGTTTGAGTAAACTCCAGGAGTTGGTAATGGACAGGGAGGCATGGCATGCTGCAGTCCATGGGGTTGCAAAGAGTTGGACATGGACTGAACTGAATTGACTGATTCACTTATTCAGTCTCTGTAGTAACTTCCTAGAATATAACTATGGCAAATTATGAGAATTAGCTGTATATTCAGCAGAAATTCCAGTTTAAACTTTATAGTTCCCTTTAAAGATGATTTTAAAGACCATCTCATGCTAATACCGTCAATTAGAAAACTGTATCAAGAGAAACAAAGAATATTTAAGATGGATAGAAGAGGTCTTTACTAAATCTAATTCAGGAAAAGACTGGTAAATTTCAAAGCAGCTGTGCAAAAGATAAAGAAAGATCAAGGACAGAAGCTTGTCAGATAAACTGTAGTCTATGATGTGCACAAACGTCTTGAGTATTTCAGGGACATTGTCTATACAAGTGAGTAATGTTAGTAAACCAAGTGCTCATGAATTCATAATCGACTGATTAGAATCAGTATGGAAGGATCAATGATTTTGGAACTAGGTCATTATCCTGGTCGCATTTTTAAATTGGCCTATTTGCTATTAATATGACAGCAATGAAAATTTCTGCTGACTCTTTCTGGGGAAAAACAATTAGAGCCAATTGAGAAGGAGAAGGATGGGTATCACAGAGTATGTGAGGGAACTGAGTAGTCAGCCTGAAGAAAGACACCCTGAGAGAAAAACAAAGGATGTCTTTAAACATTTGAGCATGTAGTATAGTGTGTACCTTAAATTTATTTTTATTTAATAAAATAAAAAGCAATGGTTGAAAAGTTACAAAGAGGAAGATCTCAACTAACTGTCTCAGGTAACACTGAACATATATTCATTAAATAATAAAACGGAATACATTGAGGGATTCTGTTTTTCCCTTTACTGCCATAATTAATCAGAAATAGAGCAGTGCTTTGTCAGGGAGGATATGGAGGGAATTTCCCTTTGGGTGAAATGATGTACCAAATGATGTTCAGGTTCCCAACTTCTAATTCTCCAATATGGTGCATATTATTCTCCTTATAAAAATGTATTAGCACAAGTCAATAAACAAATAAGGTAATGAACAATGTGTATGGATAGGAAAATTTTCAGGTAAATAAAACCTTTACTAAAACCCACTTGCTTTATATAAACAACTTGACAGGGAAATCTTGCTACATTATTTGGAATAAACAATCTCTTTCAAATATGATTCAGTAGAGAACTATAAAGCAAAAAGAATTGAATAGTGTACAGCAACAGTAACCACAAGGGTAACTAGGACTAAAAAAGGAGAGATGCACAGGATTAATTAAATTACAAATGTAATCACCTCAGGGAAACCAAATATGGGCTACAGAACAAATGGTCATTCATCAATAACTGCAATTAACAAGTCATTCCAGAAGTTTAAGAGATTGGTCCTAAGGATTTATAAAACAGAATTAACATGCTGGTGCCACCACTTCTGGTTTTGCATTCTCATCTCTAGGACTGACAATATCTTTAAGCCATAGCATTATCATTTATAAAAACAAATAAATAATAATAACACCTCATTGCATTGTTACAAGGATAACATTAGACAATGTAAAGGCCTTAGAACAGACCAAGCACAGAGTATAACCACCAAAACCTTTAGCAACAACACTAACAATATAAATTACTGTAGTGTCATCATCGTATCCAGGTGGAGATAACTGGAATAATTTCATTGAAAAAACAGCATAAGAGTAGATTCTTGAAGAAAGGGTAAGAATTAGATATGAAGTACTGTGAAGGGAATATTTCAGGGGACCAAATACTGTTGGGAAAAAAGTCACAGAGACAAGACATAGTTTGACTGCTAACCTGATGACCAACTCCATAAAAACAAAATTGATTAAAATCCTACTTTCCCATTGCCCAGATTTAAAAAAAAAAAAAAAGGTGTCATCACTGACTACTTTCTTTCTCTAATATCCCATCATTTGTACAATCAATAAGTCTTATATGCTCACATTTTAATTTGTTTCAATTTAAAAAATACTTTAAAAAATTTGACTACTTGTCACCACCATGACTGCCACTACCTTGGCTAATGAAATCATCTCCCACCTTATGTGATATTGAAATCCCTGAGGCTAAGAAAACTTATCACCTAAAACTTATCCAAAATAATAATAATAAAAACAGTGTAGTGTGACTTCCAATGTCACACAGAAATATTGTTTAACAAGCCTATTCAAGGAATATATAGTTTTAATCAAGATGGCCTTAATGTTCCCCCAGTTCTACTAAATTATAAAGATCAGAGCAAAAATGAATGAAAAAGTAATGAAGGACACGAACAGTAAAGATTAATAAAACTAAAAGCTGGTTCTTTGAAAAGGTAAACAAAATTAAATGATCTATACACAGGCTTCTTTCTAACTATAGGTCCCCAACCTTCCTTTTCTTAGAGCATTTATTTCAGAAAGCTTTATAATTGTAAATTCTCTCTCTGTCCTTTTGTGATGTGTAAAAAACTTTTTAAAAGCCTCTAACCAGTCCATCCTAAAGGAGATCAGTCCTGGGTGTTCATTGGAGGGACTGATGCTGAAGCTGAAACTCCAATACTTTGGCCATTTCATGCGAAGAGTTGACTCATTGGAAAAGATCCTGATGCTGGGAGGGATTGGGGGCAGGAGGAAAAGGGGACAACAGAGGATGAGATGGCTAGATGGCATCACCGACTCGAAGGACGTGAGTTTGAGTGAACTCCGGGAGTTGGTGATGGACAGGGAGGCCTGGTGTGCTGTGATTCATGGAATCACAAAGAGTTGGACACGACAGAGTGACTGAAATGAACTGAACTGAACTTACTGAACCAGTTTTCTGATCCAAGCCTGACTTTCTCATGGACCTGAGAGCCATTCCTTTGAAATGTAATCATCAAAGAAGATAGATCCCCTTTCTCCCCGTCTCCATGGAAGGTAGGAGCCTACCTTCAATCAATCTCAATTAGCAAAATCAGAAGGCCTAACTACAGAGCAAAAGAGTTGAAACATCATGAATAATTCAATGTGCTAGACATATTCAACTGATAAGTCTCTCTGATAATATTCTCCAGTATTTTTCCACTCAATTCACCTCAGTGATGAAAAACTCACCTCCCTTTTTGTTTCAGGGAAGCTAAGTTCAGACTTCAGTTTTGTTTTTTTACACTACTGGAATAGCCTTGAATAAAGTTTTCCCTGCCTTTTAAACTTTGGTGAAATTTTTGCTTTGCCATTCTCCAGGATAATAGATGTATCTTTGATTTTTATTAGATGTTGTTAGAGTTCAGACACAGTGAAGATAAACACCGGGGCTTCTCCAGTGGCTCAGTGGTAAAGAGTCTGCCTGCAATGCAGGAGCCACAGGAAAGGCAAGTTCCATTCCTTGGGCTGGAAGATTCCCTGGAGGGGGATATGGCAATCCACTCCAGTATCCTTGCTTGGAGAATCCCATGGACAGAAGAGACTGGTGGGCTACAGTTAATGGGATTGAAGAGTCTGACACAACTAACTGAAGCAACTTAGCAGGCACAAAGATAAACATTAACTTGTAGATTTCTCTCTGGCCAGGGTGGGGGTGGGGTGGGGGGAAATACCTAAAATGTTACAGTTTAAAAAAAAAAAAAAAACAAGACAAAACAAAATCTCAGCAATTTAAAAAAATCATGTAAAAATATAAAGTCCATTTCTGATTAAAAAAAAAAAAAACTCAGAAAATTAGTAATAAAAGAATTTCCTAGGCCTGATAAAGGTATCTACAAAAGTCCTAATGCTAACAATGTATTTCCTGATGTAAGATGGGATTTTTTTCTTTTTTGCCTCTAATATAATGTATAAGACAAAGATATCTGCCATCACTTCTATTCTTGCCTGGAAAATCCCATGATCAGAGGAGCCTAGAGGGATCACAAGTGACTAAACCACCACCTTAGTGACTAAACCACCACCATACAACATTGTACTGGAGGTACTTGCCAGTGCAATAAGGAAAAAAATAAAAAGCCTCAGAATCAGAAAGATTTAAAGTTGTCTTTAGAGAGGACACAACTATCTAAGTAGAAAATATTACATTTCATTACATTACTGTGAAACCAATGAACTAAACACTAGAACTGATGAGTCTAACAGGGTTACAGAATTCAAGATCTATTTTCTTTAAATCAGTAGTATAACTAGTAACAGACAAGTGGAAATTTAGAACTATCACTTATAATAAATAATAAAATAATAAATAATAGAAGCTATATTATCAGATACCTAGCGATAGATCATCCACATGATGGGAAAGACCTGTATACTGAGAACTTCAAACTTTGTGAAGAGGAATTTGATTATCTAAACAAGTGGAAATAAATATTATGCTCATGAGACTAAAAAAAAAAAAATCAATTTTATTGAGAAAAAATTCTCTCCAAATCAATCTATAGCTTCAATGCAATCTCAATCAATATTCTAATAGGCTTTTTTTTTCCCCCTAGAAGTTGAAAAAATTATACCTATCTTCTAACAGAAATACAAAGGGCCTAGAAAATGATAAGTTTGATAAAACCTGCAGACTCCTGTCATGTTTAGCTCTTGACACTTCCCTTCCTTGCCTCTTTGCTCCTTTCCTCTGACCCATCTTCTTGGCCTTCTCTTTCTGGAACTCACATGTGACATATGTTAGATCTCCTTGAATATATTTTATATTATCATACATGCATCCAACTCTTCCATATTAATAAAATACTTTTATTTAACAACTTTTGGCACCAAAATACAGAGAGGGTTCAGGAAATTGAATTTGTGCATACAGAATACTAACCTCTTCTTGAGACTGTAAAATTAAAAGTACAAAGAACAGAGGATAGAAAACTAAAAATGATTTAAATGTAATTATAAAGGTAAATATCTGTATTTTGGGGCTTCCCTGGTAGCTCAGATGGTGAAGAATCTGCCAGCAATGCAGTAGACCTGGATTTGATCCCTGGGTCAGGAAGATCCCCTGGAGAAGGGAATGGCAACCCACTCCAGTATTCTTGGAGAATTCCAAGGACAGAAGATCCTGGAGAATTCAAAGGACAGAGGAGCTCGGTGGGCTACAGTCCATGAGATGGCAAAGAGTTGAATGTAACTGAGCAACACACACATACACATACACATCTTACATGGTAGGCAGTCATGAAACTAGCCACATTAGACAATACAATTTTAAAATTACCTAACTTAATTGTACAGAGTTAGAGATAAGCAATAGAAAGCAAGAACATCAACTGTCAAAAATAAAATAAGTAGGTGGGGGTGGAGGACCATATAGAGAGAAATCTGCATCTCTCATAGCAGAATCTATAGAAAATGTCCATGTTCTCAGATCAACAAGTGAATAGGAAAGAATACCATTAACTATTATGGTGATAATCACAAAAACTAAAAATAGAAATAATTTAAAGTTTTACATATTTGGGAGGAGGACAGATTGTAGTCAGAAGTACTGGTCAAGTATTTTTGAAGTTGCATTTCTGTATTATGTTTTATATCATTATATTAATGTACAGTTGCCAATTTAAGAACTGAACTAAAAGAATTGATGTCTATTTTGCAATGAATCAAACTAGGTATTATACATACTTGAAAAAACAGAAAAATATGACTTTCAAAATACATATAAAATGAAATGTTTCACTAGGAAACAAATACAATTCAATAAAATGACACTGTTTTAGAAAACAATCATAAGGATAAACAGACAGAAATACAGGCAAATATGTATATACAGTAATGTTGTTTGCTCCAGAAAATAGAAAACTAAACAATCAACCATGAGGAAATTGTTAAATATACTATGAAACACTATGCATATCTTTAAAGTTACATTTTTGAAGAATTTTAGATAACATGAGAAAAAATGACTATATGGTAGTAGGTTAAAAATCACTATCAAAATTGATGTAATAAAATAACACCAATTGACAAAGAAGAAATACTTACATAGTAAGACTGAAATGAGGTTCGTGACATTGTACAGGAGACAGGGATCAAGAACATCCCCATGGAAAAGAAATGCAAAAAAGCAAAATGGCTGTCTGTGGAGCCAAATCTTACAAATAGCTGTGAAAAGAAGAAAGGTGAAAAGCCAAGGAGAAAAGGAAAGATATAAGCATCTGAATGCAGAGTTCCAAAGAATAGCAAGAAGAGATAAGAAAGCCTTCTTCAGTGATCAATGCAAAGAAATAGAGGAAAAGAACAGAATGGGAAAGACTAGAGATCTCTTCCAGAAAATTAGAGATACCAAGGGAACATTTCATGCAAAGATGGGCTCAATAAAGGACAAAAATGGTATGGACCTAACAGAAGCAGAAGATATTAAGAAGAGGTGGCAACAATACACAGAAGAACTGTACAAAACAGATCTTCATGACTCAGATAATCATGATGGTGTGATCACTAATCTAGAGCCAGACATCTTGGAATGTGAAGTCACATGGGCCTTAGAAAGCATCACTATGAACAAAGCTAGTGGAGGTGATGGAATTCCAGTTGAGCTATTTCAAATCCTGAAAATGATGCTGTGAAAGTGCTGCACTCAATATGCCAACAAATATGGAAAACTCAGCAGTGGCCACAGGACTGGAAAAGGTCAGTTTTCATTCCAATTCCAAAGAAAGGCAATGCAAAAGAATGCTCAAACTACCGCACAATTGCACTCATCACACATGCTAGCAAAGTAATGCTCAAAATTCTCTAACTCAGGCTTCAGCAATACGTGAACTGTAAACTCCCTGATGTTCAAGCTGGTTTTAGAAAAGACAGAGGAACCAGAGATCAAATTGCCAACATCCGCTGGATCATGGAAAAAGCAAGAGAGTTCCAGAAAAATATCTATTTCTGTTTTATTGACTATGCCAAAGCCTTTTACTCTGAGGATCACAATAAACTGTGGGAAATTCTGAGAGATGGGAATCCCAGACCACCTGACCTGCCTCTTGAGAAATCTGTATGCAGGTCAGGAAGCAACAGTTAGAACTGGACATGGAACAACAGACTGGTTCCAAATAGGAAAAGGAGTAGGTCAAGGCTGACTATTGTCACCCTGCTTACTGAACTTATATACAGAGTACATCATGAGAAACACTGGACTGGAAGAAACACAAGCTGGAATCAAGATTGCTGGGAGAAATATCAATAACCTCAGATATGCATATGACACCACCCTTATGGCAGAAAGTGAAGAGGAACTAAAAAGCCTCTGGATGAAAGTGAAAGAGGAGAGCGAAAAAGTTGGCTTAAAGCTCAACATGCAGAAAACAAAGATCATGGCATGCAGTTCCATCACTTCATGGGAAACAGATGAAGAAACAGTAGAAAGAGTGTCAGTCTTTATTTTTTGGGGCTCCAAAATTACTGCAGATGGTGATTGCAGCCATGAAATTAAAAGACGCTTACTCCTTAGAAGAAAAGTTATGACCAACCTAGATAGCATATTCAAAAGCAGAGACATTGCTTTGCTGACTAAGGTGCATCTAGTCAAGGCTATGGTTTTTCCTGTGGTCATGTATGGATGTGAGAGTTGGACTGTGAAGAAGGCTGAGCGCCGAAGAATTAATGCTTTTGAAATGTGGTGTTGGAGAAGACTCTCGAGACTCCCTTGGACTGCAAGGAGATCCAACCAGTCCATTCTGAAGGAGATCAGCCCTGGGATTTCTTTGGAAGGAATGATGCTAAAGCTGGAGCTCCAGTACTTTGGCCACCTCATGTGAAAAGCTGACTCATTGGAAAAGACTCTGATGCTGGGAGGGATTGGGGGCAGGAGGAGAAGGGGACGACAGAGGATGAGATGGCTGGATGGCATCACGGACTCGATGGAGGTGAGTCTGAGTGAACTCTGGGAGATAGTGATGGACAGGGAGTCCTGGCATGCTGCGATTCATGGGGTTGCAAAGAGTCGGACACGACTGCGTGACTGAACTGAACTTAACTGAAGACTGGATACAATATTGTGAATAGTGGTAAGAATATGATTTTTATTTTAACCACTGCAGCTTTCTATAATTTTAAGATTTTGTATTATGGTCAAGTGATAATTTTTATTAAAAAAAAAACAGTAAGCATTATATAATAAAAATGAAAAACATAGTGACTGATGCCTAGAGCTCAGAGTGATGCCACAAATCAGTCAATATTTCTCGTCAACATGCCAAGATGCTATTGATTTCCCCATCTTGCCAACTGTCTAACTCAATTTGATATTGTGGTGTATTTTATGTCTGTGCTTTATTCACAAGACATTGGTTAATTTTCTCAGTGAACTCTGTGTCCTTGATGTTTCTTAAGTTCTAAATTACAAAAGAGCTTGTGAATTAGACAGGAACTAGTTCTCTGATCTCCTGACACTATGATGCAGACTTTGAATTAGATTCGGAAGAAGCAATGAAGCATGGGTAACAATGACCCTTTTTTAATATTGAAATAAAAATTGATTTTTTTCCCCCCTCAGGCAACTGAGTTGAGAAAAGGCCAAAAAGATCTGGCAGATAGTAAGTAACAATTTTTCATATACAGAAATTTAATTAGAGAAAAATTGAAAATAAGAAAATTTTCATCCAGAAAATTCAAGTGACAAAGAGCCTTATGTAATTTTAAAATATTCTTCAACCTAGATATTTCAGGAGAACTCTTAGCTTGAACTTATTTTTTTTTTCTACATTATTACTTTATAAACGCTACAATCAAGAATTTATTTATGTGTATGTGTGTGTGCCCACTGGCTAGACTGACACTTTGGAAAATGTAATAAAATAAACAACTATAAAAATGATTACATGCCAGTATATCATAGCAATGCTAATTTCAATAACATTCTTTAAATGTGGTCTCACTTTCTTAACCCATTTTAAGGGCCATTGACAAACATTTCACAGTTCGTAGCAGTCCATGATCACTTTTCCAGCAGTACTTCTCATGATAATTCTGGACATTCTTTCTTGCATCAGTTCAATTTGTCACTCAGTTGTGCCCAACTCTGCAACCCCATGAACTGCAGCACACCAGGACTCCGTGTCCATCACCAACTCCTGGAGTTTATTCAAACTCAGGTCCATCGATTCGCTGATGCCATCCAACCATCTCCTCCTCCATTGTCCCCTTCTCCTTCCACCTTCAATCTTTCCAAACATCAGGGTATTTTCAAATCATTCAGTTCTTTGCATCAGGTGGCCAAAGTATTGGAGCTTCAGCTTTAGCATCAGTCCTTCCAATGAATATTCAGGACTGATTTCCTTTAGGATTGACTGATTCAATCTCCTTGCAGTCCGAGGGACTCTCAAGAGTCTTCTCCTAGACTGCAGTTCAAAAGCATAAATTCTTCAGTGCTCAGCTTTCTTTATAGTCCAACTCTCACATCTATACATGACTACTGGAAAAACTACAGCTTTGACTAGATGGATCTTTGTCAGTGAAGTGATGTCTCTGTTTCTTAATATGCTGTCTAGGTGGGTCATAACTTTTCTTCCAAGGAGCAGGCATCTTTTAATTTTATGGCTGCAGTCACCATCTGCAGTGATTTTGGAGCACCCAAAAATAAAGTCTCTCACAATTTCCACTGTTTCCCCATCTGTTTGCCATGACCTCATGGGACTGGATGCCATGATCTTAGTTTTCTAATTGCTGAGCTTTAAGCCAATATTTTCACTCTGCTTTTTCACTTTCATCAAGAGGCTCTTTAGTTCCTCTTCACTTTCTGCCATTAGTGTGGTGTCATCTGCATATTTGAAGTTATTGATATTTCTCCCAGCAATCTTGATTCCAGCTTATGCTTCATCCAACCTGGCATTTTGCATGATGTACTCTGCATATAAGTTAAATAAGCAGAATGACAATATACAGCCTTGACATACTCCTTTCCTAATTTGGAACCAGTCTGTTGTTCCATGTCCAGTTGTAACTGTTGCTTCTTGATCTGCATACAGATTTCTCGGGAGACACGTCATGTGGTCTGGTATTTCCATCTGTTTAAAAATGTTCCACAGTTTGTTGTGAACCGCACAGTCAAAGGCTTTGGCATAGTCAATAAAGCAGAATTAGATATTTTTCTTGAACTCTTTTGCTTTTTCAATGATTCATTGAATGCTGGAAATTTGATCTCTGGTTCCTCTGCCTTTTCTAAATCCAGCTTGACAAGTATATCCTTTATAAGCTTACATATTTAAAGATGTTTTTCATTTCAACCCCAAACATAGGCAATGTCAAAGAATGCTCAAACTACCACACAATTGCACTCATCTCACAGGCTAGTAAAGTAATGCTCAACATTCAAGCCAGGCTTCAGCAATACATGAACCATGAATTTCCAGATGTTCAGGCTGGTTTTGGAAAGGGCAGAGGAACTAGAGATCAAATTGCCAACATCCACTGGATCATCAAAAGAGCAAGAGAGTTCCAGAAAAACATCTATTTCTGCTTTGTTGACTATGCCAAAGCCTTTGACTGTGTGGATCACAATAAACTGTGGAAAATTCTGAAATAAATGGGAATACCAGACCACCTGACCTGCCTCTTGAGAAGCCTATATGCAGGTTAGGAAGCAACAGTTAGAACTGGCCATGGAACAATAGACTGGTTCCAAATAGGAAAAGGAGTGCATCAAGGCTGTATATTGTCACCCTGCTTATTTAACTTATATGCAGAGTATATCATGAGAAATACTGGGCTGGAAGAAGCACGAGCTGGAATCAAGATTGCTGGGAGAAATATCAATAACCGCAGATATACAGATGACACCACCCTTATGGCAGAAAGTGAAGAAGAACTAAAAAGCCTCTGGATGAAAGTGCAAGAGGAGAGTGAAAAAGTTGGCTTAAAGCTCAACATTCAGAAAACGAAGATCATGGCATCTGGTCCCATCACTTCATGGGAAATAGATGGGGAAACAGTGGAAACAGTGGCTGACTTTATTTTGGGGGGCTCCAAAATCGCTGCATATGGTGACTGCAGCCATGAAATTAAAAGACACTTACTCCTTGGAAGAAAAGTTATGACCAACCATGAAATTAAAAGACACTTACTCCTTGGAAGAAAAGTTATGAAATTAAAAGACACTTACTCCTTGGAAGAAAAGTTATGACCAAC